>NW_028244477.1:0-569811 GCF_964263255.1 Lissotriton vulgaris
TACATCAAAATTATTATCATTATTATTGTGAATATTTACACACAGGTACATATTTTAGATTGTTTAGTGCAATACCAGAAAGAATAGAGGCTTCAAGGTAGATAATTAAAACTTTATTGTGTTTCTGCATTTTACACAGAAAAGTGACAAAGCCCTGATGACAGTCTGGGAACTGGTTTCCTCGGACTAGAAATGCGTCGGCACATCTGAGGGAGCAATCAATATCACTAAGCATTTGAACTAGCTCTGGCTGGTTGTAAAAGTCATCCTTATTTTAGGACATTCTCCTTCCTTTTGACTTTGTGTCTTCATTCTTTATTAATTCAGATTAACTTTTTTGAAAATTTCAATTGTTTGTGTTTGTATAGTGAATTTTTTGTGGAATGTATGATAATTGTGTATATGAATTGTACATATTTTGTTTGTAAATAGTTAGATTCTGGAATTTAAATGTATTGAATGTACAGTTTTTTTCTTTTTTGAGAAACTTTCAAAAGAAGAATGAATTTTTTTCTCGAAATAGACAAGTATAAATAAATATACCGGGTCAAACTCAATAAGTTTGTGTTTCTCCTATGACCTGATATAAGTTTTTGGAAATTAATTGTGTGTAGACATATTCTTGTCTTTTCTGGTTTTGGATTATCAACATTTAAATTCATGTTGTCGTACATGTGCGGTACAGAACACCCACAGTTCAGCTCTCATTAACAGTCTGATGTGAAAAAGATTTAAGATCACTCGAGACATTTCAAATGGCTTTTTTAGTCATAACCTGTCCTCCGTTAGTAGTCAATGGACAGTGTTCACTTGTGGCGGCAAACAAAAACAATGTAAAAGATTGGCCATGGGCTATAAAAACAGCCCAGGTGTCTTTGCCGCACGTGTCGTCTCTTTGTTAGATGGCATTGATCCTAATGGGTACTCGTACATTGATGATATTTATCTAATGGACAACGAATTATGGCCGCATCTGTGTCGCATTGACCGCATCATAGTTATGTTTGCGGACTTCAGTTATAAATTTATCTTTGCAAAGTCAGACATTGCGGAGTTCACTGTTGAGCCCAGTGTTGTTCCTGGGCTCAACAATGAAGGTAGAGGTCTTGCACCTCACTTCCTGGAGAAATGTGCATGTTTATGGTCTCCTAAAACTCTGAAAAAACTACAATCATTGCTGGGATTTTTTAATTTTGGGCGTACTTATATTCCCGATTATGCCCAGCGTATCAAACCTCTATATGCTTTGATACAACCAACTTTTACCAGGTCATGCTGGCTGCCGGGACATTCAGCTATTCTACAATTTTTGCAGTCTGATCTTCTTGAATCTAAGTACTTATTGACTCATGATAACCACACTAACCTGGTAATAAGAATTGTGCCTGGTGCCACGGGTTTCACGTACTTGACGTTTAATGAAGGAGACACAGTGCTTATCGCTTACAAGTCACACTTGTACGCTTCGGCTGAAAAGCGATTTTCTTCTGTCGAGAAAGTCTTGACAGCTGTACAGATGGCGATTCTAAAAGAGAGAGCGCAGTCACAAGGAAAACACATGTTGGTTATTACACCTCATACTGCATTTGAAGCAGTGATGAAAGCCAGTGTACCAAATTCTAAAGTTTTATATCCTAATTGGATACAATGGGCAACTTTGTTGACATCTCCAGATGTCACATTTATCTGTGCCCTTTCATTGCAAACTCAGGAGTTCTTACAGTATGAGTTTGTTAATCCTGCTCCTATGTTCATGCGCACGCTTGAGGATTACCATTGTACATTAACACTGACAGTTCGGTGCAACCGGCAATAGGATCTAAGCATTCTTATTCAGTGGCCTGCGCAATCGTGGCTGGTACCATGGTGAATGGAGAATTCAAGTCCGATGTCGCAGACATTAGGTGACTGTACCGCCCAGTTGGCAGAGCTATGTGCTCTAGTGCTTGGGTCAGTGAGAATGAGGGGTAAAATGTCCCAACCCCTTACTAGCTGTTTATTGAGCAATGGTCCCTCTTTTCTGTCAAGCTTGCCCTCGGCATGGGGAAACCCCTAACCCCCTATTATAGCAAAGTTTGAGAAAGGTGTGTCAGGGCAAGCTTTGTTTTTTATAGTCTATTATGGAAAAATTCCAATTGCACGAGACGACTCGTTCCGGCATTACACCAAAATCAGGGAATCCCTATTTATCCACAGAAAAAAACGACCAGATATACTTCTTCAACCTGATTCGTAACACCCTGAGGAAGCCCCAGGCCGGATGGCCATGTAAGGGGTGAAACAAGTGTTGGCTGTTCTCCTACGTACTATTACGAATATAGTAACACCTTCATTAAAACAAAAAAATGAACCATCGTGTGATTGGAATTTTTCCATAATAGACTATAAAAAACAAAGCTTGCCCTGACACACCTTTCTCAAACTGTGCTCTAGTGTTTGCATTGAAGTTTGCTGACCCTCGTGTGACTACTTTAATTGTGAGTGACTCTTATTACTGTGTTCAGTCCTTCAATAAAAATGTATTCTTTTGGACTCAGAATGACTATCGTGATTCCAAAGGGGGCACAATTAAGCACAAGATGAAATGGGTTTGAGTCGCAGAAATAAAGAACGTCTGCTTCTTGTAAATGTAATTCATACTCTTGGTCACCAGCGTGTAGGAGTATACGCTGTTGGCAACAGTCTTGTTGATGAAGCAGCAAAGACCGCAGTAGCAACATATGTAGTAGCAGCAGTTACAAGGTCCAACAGTAAGAATGATGATGACATCTTGGCAGCTATAGTTGCTACAGAGATTGGTGATAATTACCCTCAGGGTTTCCCTTCTAAATACTCTTGTCATTTAATTCCTGATAAAGTTCTGTATGTGAGAATTAACAACGTTGGTGACAGGATGATTCCCGATGCGGACCGCAGGCTACCCTTGATAACAGTCTCTCACAAAGGCATAGCCTCAGTTCATGCCGACGTTTCAGCGTATGTCTCTATCTTACAGCAGCGTTACTGGTGGCATGGATTGTATAAATAAACTTGTAAATATGTCCTTTCTTGTTAAGTATGTCAGCAAATTAAACCTTCAACTGCTGCACGGCCGCCACAAACTCAGCTGTACATATCTAATAGACCACTTGGTTGTGTTTATTTAGAACACTGCTGACGTTTTTCTGCTGATACTGCGTATAAGTATATCTTAGTTGCAGTGGATTCATGCACACGTTATCTCTGCAATTGGCCACAACGGAGTGCTGATGCTCGAACTGCCATCAGGGATTTGCTTGTCTTTGTGGGAATTTTTGCATGTGGCACCTTCCATTCTGATCAGGGTTCAGCGTTCACCTCTAAGGCGTACAAGGAAGCCATGGGGTCTTTGGGGGTGCAGGTGAAATTTTTGTCTCCATACTGGCCTGAGGGCAATTCTGTTGTGGAGCGAATGAACTGTGACTTAAAGCAATCTTGGACAGCTAGGGTCTTAGGTACTACGTGCACTAAATAATCTTCCTAGAAGATCTCTGGGTGGGCAGACCCCATACGAAATGCTCTTTGGCATAAAAATGTTTTTCCCGGACCTTGATGGTCTAGACATGGCGGCGACAGCCGTAACTTTTGACGTAGATAATCATTCTGCTGTGTTACAGAACCTACAAGAGACTTGAGACAGTCTTGAAAAGGAACACTTGCCCTCCACATCTGGAGCTGAAGCTGATCTACAGATTCCGGTAGTTAGCTGGCTATCCCGAGTCGGTGACCTGATCCGTGAGAGGGTGGAGATTAGAACAAGAAGGAGTTCAGCCCCTCTCATCATGTACCCGTTCCAGGGAAACAGGTACGACTCCATTGACAATTTCAAACTACAATGAGTGGCAGATTCTTCTTAGTATGACTCCTGCTGTCTCTTGTCCAGCAATGCTGAGAAATTCTGTTTTGGCCTTGGCTGACACCAACAGGCCTGACCTTGCTATAGAGATGTCCACAGTCACTAATCCATTATTAAATCCGCCAGCTGGTGATCCAAATGAAGATACTGAGTATACATATCCCACGGATGTGTCTTTGCCTGGTGTGTAGACAAGTCCAGGTGACCAGTCATGTTTTTCCTTTGACTCTGACTCTATAACATCAAGTGTACCATTGAGGTTTTCTATTTGTGTTACTTGTTTTAAAAGACATGTTTTGGTTCCACCTTGGACTTACATCTGGTTGGTTCTCAACTCCATTTTTTTGTTTATGTCAGTTGGATTTGTGATGGTATTTTTTCGTCTGGTAAATGGACACTATATAACTGAACAATCAAAAATCATATTAATTGATGGGACTTTGGCCCCACACTCCTCATCACACATCATGAAAAGAGACCATACTTTTGTCAACATCACAGCCTAGCCCGTGCTAGATGTTATTGTATGAGATGCTGGAAAATTTCAAATTCATGGACCCACAGAGGTGGTTAATGTTCCTAATGTACTTCGTGTTTCAATGGGGGATGTTGTGAAACAAAACATACGTTCTGATGATTGGGATGTCCAAGCCATTGAAGCTCTCTTCTCTGATTTGAAATATTATGCTGCCTTTGATGCTGAGGATTTATATTTAGACTCCACAAACTACGCCGACTTGTTCTGTTACCAACACTATGGCCATCACTTTCTGCATAAGGCTAATAAATTTGGAAATATGGTTAATTACACCCAATGGGAACATTGTCCTACTCCCACAGAAGGCAGCTCAAATACCCTTTTTTTTTTTTTTTGAAAACCTTTATTGTGCATCAAATCAGAACAAATACGGGCCTACAACCGTCCGGCCGGCCACGGAAACAATAAAGCACCAATGCAACGTTACACGACACAGTAATATCTCTCATTGAAGCAAGCAGTAAAGAAGGTTACACTGTAGTTATCGTATTACCATGTCTCAGAATCAGTGAAGGTTAATTTTAAAAGTTTTCATCGCTACCATTAAGAACAGGTCATAATTCTCCGTACCAATACAAGGAAGAGAAAAGAAACGAGGTCCGTGTAGGTGGGACTCACTATAGACACCATTACCAATCAGTACAGTTCGCAGCTTGCAGGTCCCAACCAGAGGATGGCCACAAAATATGCACCCCTCTAAAGAGGACGCAACATCCCAACTAATACCACGCTACCACCCATCCCCCAATATACCTAACACGGGCCAAGAGGAAGAGAAAAAGCATATAATAGCAAAAAAGGCACCATAGAAAGAAAGATGAACTAAAAATTACCCCCCCACCCTACACACATGCAGAGGCTACGGCCTACCCCCCCCCCTAGCAGAGTGCTTGTCTCCCCATAACCCGAAATATAGCAAGAAAAGAGAAAATTGAGAAGGAGAAAAAGACAGGGAAAAGGGAAGAAAGAAGAAAGAGTACAGTTCACCTAGAGAAGAGTTCCGTTAGGAAAGAGAAAGAAAAGGAACATAAATCACAAAAGACCGGGGGAGGGCCATAAGAACATATCCAAAAACTGTCCAAGTACATCATTCCGGCCACCCTTACCCTGACTCCACCACCAATACAGTATCAACATATGAAATCCACCGGCAGTCCATCAGTGTCCCAGCAGCACAAGGAAGACAGTTCCGAGGGGAAAGGGGATACCCTCAACCCTGCCCTGTACGAGAGGATGCAGCGACGCAGTCCAACTGTATCGGAAACAACCCGGGCGAAAGAAGGGGATGAAGGGGCCCTGTCAGGATAGAAGAATGGTCCCAACCGAACATCCAGCCCGTTGCCGAGAAAACGGTAATGCCACACGAAGCGTTGCAAGGTGCGGGATCACCTCGTACAGCCAGTCCCAACATTCGCCACCATTCCAGGGAAGGGAATTGCATTTCGCTAGCCGCCATCGAGGGATCTTCAGAAAATGGCGCCCGATACCATCTTGCCATCCGGAAAACTGCTTCAGACATTCCGGGTCTACCCAGGGGTGTTTCCTCCAGCACGCTTGCAGGATCAGAGTTCCGCGCCATCTCCATGTCAGCAGAGACCGGGGCAGAGGGGCTACAAGGATGCTTCACCGGGTGTGGCGTAGCGGCCAGATGCGGCAAATCGTCACGAACCGGCAGGGGGGCCGCTGACAATATCGCGTCCATCCGACCCCCCAGGTCCCCAGCGACGGTGCGTAGGTCAGCCCTCAAGGCGGACAGGGCGCTCAGGATATCACGTAGCCGCAATGGCGCCGAGGGGAGAAAGGGCGCAGCAATGTCCTCCAGTCGGTGCAAGTGCGTGCACTGCCGCGCCGCCGGTCGATTACTCTCATTGCCAGCATTTCCAAGTAGCCCCAGCTGGCACATGATGAAGTGAGCCCAGACGGGAGGGGGTGCAGGGCAATAGTTAGTATCACCCCGCAGCAATACTGTAACAAACCCAGTCCCGGGTGTTTACCTTCAGTGTAGGAAGGCAGGCGGCAAGATGGCGCTCGTCCCAGCCCTGTAGCGAAACAAAGTAGCGGCGGAATCAATGCAGGTCCCAGGGAGTGCTACAATGTTGCTCCAGGGGCTTCTGCGCTCAGATCGGGAAAAAGCGGCAAGCAGGGCTCCAGAATCCCGAAGCTGCTGCGAGACACGGCAGCCAGCCCCATCCAGCAGCCCCCGGCGATCGTCGTTGCTCTCGGGCCAGGCACACAGCAAGAACAAAGACCCCGAGCCTGCCTCGCCGAGTCCGGAGGAGGTGAGGGCGTTGCAGCACTTGTACTGCCGGGAGCCGACTTCAGGACACAGCGGCAGGATCAGGCTGCCCTCCCGGTTCCGCCAGCGCCGAGCATTCCAAAAAGTACGTGCAGGATAACGCGGAAACCGGGAGAGCAGTTCCGAGGTAAGCGGAGCCGAGGAGTCAGGCGGCCATCATGGTCGCTGGCCAGGCTCCTCCCCTCAAATACCCTTTTGAATAAATTCACATATTTTACTGACTTTGATCGGTCTAACCCAAGCTCATTTTATTTTAAATTAAATTACAAATCAAATTCGAAAGTGAGACTTACTCACACACAATTGTTGTATTCCAAATCCTTTATGGATCAGTTAGCAGTGGATGGCTACGAGCTATGTAAAGATACCATAGATCCTAAATCTGTTTGGGGTTCTAGACCCTGGCAAGTGCAGGGCACTGAAGCTTTACACCAAGCATGTCTTATTCCGGGCCACATGTTGTTTTTAAATAGTACGATCTCACAAACAACTTGTCTTGGCTTGGCCACTTCAAAACACATGAATACCCCTAAAATTCCTAATCTGCATGCTTACCCTAATTGGAACAATCATACCGATAGGTCCCTTGATGAATTACAATCTTTAATTTCTAACTCCTCCTTTAGAATTTCGTCACTGGATCCTGTGGGTTGGCTGTGTGGCCAACAAGTTCTGATTCTTGTCAACATGGCTTTCTGGGTTTAGCCCCTGGCCTCACACAGGACAGAACTGATCCCTTTTTGAAACTTCCCATTCAGTTACCACCTAGTCAGTGGGGAAATTATGTCAAAATTGGCTGAAACATTCCACCCTTTCGTCTGTTAAACATCATTTATCTTTATTGACCGACAATGTTGATTTAACTGATTTTGTTAAGGGTCCTGTGAGTGGAAGATCTAAAAGATATATATATGTGCTATTTACAATGAAGTTTGGAAACTGTCACAGGTTGAGGCTGCTTCCCATTTATGAGCAATCGACCAAGCTAATTTGGAAAAAGTGTTTGCTGTCATTGATAATAGCATTAACACACTCTCTTCCGGGATTTACACCTTGGATAATATTGTTTCATCTGTTGTGGATATCTTGCAAGATGATGTTTCTGTTTTGTTAATTGGTCAAAATCAATTGCGGTCCATCACGCAGTTTGCATGGACCTTACAAACTTTAAAATCTGGGAAAGTGCCTTGGGACTACATTAATATATTGTCAGTGCTTTTTCCGTTTAATTTAACTGAAAAACAACAGTTCATGTCCATGAAGGATGCCTCATATTCTCTATTGCATATAAAAATATTAGAACCATTACCATTTTCTGTAGCCGAATCTAATTCAGCTGTGTGGGTCATCCATGGTTTAATAACATTGTATTTTCCTCTGTTTAAGTTTAGTTCAAGTATGAAACACTATGCCCTGGGTAGATATGAACCACTTGGTACCGCTTTTCTCCATGAAGTTTGGTCTCTGCCCTTCTCATACAGATGTCTGAGGGATGGCTAAGAGGTTTACTTAAAAAGGCAGGAGTGCACTTCCACACCTGATCATTCACTCGTATGCAAGAATGTTTAATTGCACGACACGTGTAATGTGGAGACTCCGAATTTAGCTTGCATTATGAATGGAATTCCTGTGACAGCTATCGTACCAACATTCTCACTATTAGCTAACGGTAGCTATTTGCTTTTAAATAATAAAGCTTGCTGCAGGATCTTGGCTGGAATTCTGTACATTGTCACTGTTTCACAGCGAGTAGGGAGGCTTGATATTTTGATTTGGCCTTTCATTCTGACCCTGAAAGCAGAGTTCAACAAGTTGATGGAAAGTTGTGACTATGAGGTTGTACACAGGTTCCTGTAGTACACATGTGAAACCGTCGTCAAAAAGTGCTAATGTTTAAGGTATTTATAAACTTTCTGTCAGACGACAGAATTACAGTGTGGTTTGTGGCCGCGGGCTGCACTGGTGGGGGTGGGGTGAGAGGGGGAGGGGGCTGAGTAAAATAAAATAAAATTTGTGATTATGAGGTTGTATACAGGTTCGTGCAGTACATGCCTTCATACATTGAGGTAGCAGACCGAGTATACAAATATCTCTTTCCCTCCTGCCGTTTGACTCCATCTTTATCTCCCTTCTGCTTTCCATCTCCGTTGCCCTGTGTTATCTTACTGTGTGTGTGTCTGTCTGTGTCTGCCTTCAGTCCGGGCTGAAGAAGTTTGCTGTGGAGGCACACACAGATAGTCGCATCAAAGTACTTGGCAGGTTTTCAAAAAACTATTTATATAATTGAGATGCTTTTTTGAAGCGCTTGTGAATGTCGACTTTCACAATTACTGCTCGGTTGGCTCCACAGAGCAGAGGGTATGTCGTATTTGACTTCTTAGTGCTTCTGCATCTATACTCTGTTCTCTGGTGGCTGGAGGAGAAGTGTTTGCTATAGTGCAGATGAAAGGGTGATAAGGAGTGAAATACGACATAGCGTCTCGTCTGTAGAAGTGGGGGAGCAGTGATTAACACTGAGTAAAGCGGAACTGCGGCGGTGTTTGGTAACAGTAATAAATTATTTTCTTACAGAGGAACGATTGTTTGCATGGTCCGCGACCCGCTAAGAAAGGCTTGACGGGCCGTCATAGGCCTGCGGGTTCTAGTATGAGTACGTCTGGTCGACAAAAGAAAACATGAACTTAGTTCAGCTGAGGTTACGTGGAACACATGAATACTCTTTCAGTATACAATTATTTCAGTTCAGAATATGGATTAAAAGAGAGAACGTGTATATTTGAAATGTTTATTCAGAAATGCAGTGTTTTCAAGGCAAGTTTCTTATCTAATACGAGTACAGATATTGTAAGAAACAAAATAATCGGCATAGTCACTAGTACATAGAATACAAACGTTATAGTTGATGTAAAATGAATATGGTTTAGCAAAATTAATTCTACACCGTTATGAGGAAGTACATTATATTTTATTAAATGTAAGAAGGTGCCTTGCCTTTCAGTTTAGCAACAATACATGGAAATGCTAGTGGTTAGACATCAGCTCATTAACAATCAGGTCTCTGCATGCGAAGCACTATCAACTTTGTGTTATGCTATTGTGTGAGGAAAAAAAAACGCGCCAAAAGCGACAAGTTGGATGGAGGTGCATGTATGCTATCTGTTGGAACGTTTGAAAATTAGTGTTGAGAAGAGCTACTATATTGACATATCTTTTGACGGTTTCAGTACTCCATCTGAAATACAGCACGAAAAGTAATGCAAATATTAGTGAGAGAACATATTTTTCTCTTATGAATTAATAAAAAAAATTCAGTACATGGAAAACTAAAGCAGCAGAGGTGTGTGAGGCGCAAATAAGCAGTTGAAAGGAGAAATGGCGTTTACACTTATAAAAAACTCATGCTACCTTTACACATTAATTAGGGCACATGTAGCATATATTACCCTGTTTTGCTCCGAGTACGTTTGAAATAAGATAAGATAAGATATGCAACTGAATTGTTGAAATTAGACTTCAATAAAAAGTTAAGTTCGAAATCGAATAACTGAGGAAAACATAAAACACGAAAATCTGACCAGCAGGAAATTGTAATGTCCACTGTTAGTAAAGCCAATAGGTCTGTTGATGTAAAAAAAAATCCAAGAAAACGTGAAAAAGATAGGGAGGCAAAACAAAATGTAGACGTCAATGGCTTGCATAAGAGTCATCCAATAACTGAGTAAGCGAAATAAGCAGCAACCGCTTCTAAAAGGAAGTCACTGTTATCATCCGAAAACATGTCAGCCATCCAATTGAAAAGAGGAAAAGAACATACATGGTCTTTAATTACCGGAGCCTCTAGTACCATCAGAGGGCAGCTCGGTGTCTTTTCTATGTAGCTGTGTGCCAAAAAATCTTGCGCCGCTGCGAATATATTCCAATGACCCAGAACTCCTTGTATCGCTGCAAAGGCCATAATCCCTCCGTTGGAACAAAGCTGTTCATGATCAATTAACGGATTCATTAGATGATTGTGATTCACTTCAGGAGATACCAAGTTGCATAGACATAAGTCCAGGGCCCACATGAAATCACAGCTCAGGCAATGAAATACAAGCTGCACACAGGTGAAATAGGAAAATCGAAATGATAATCGATATGACACACTCAAAGTCGAGAGTGGTAGGATGCCATAGTACTCATGCATCTTCTGGCGAAATAGTTCTAAGTGTTCCGGCTCGTTTGTGAAGACAGGAGGGACATCCATTTTGTAGTAAACAAAATAGGAACACAAAAGTCGCAGCAGTGGTAGTACAACAGGAAGTCCAGACAAATAGGTATCGAGTGCAGAGTAGCAGAATGAGTTCAAATTATTTCTGCAAGAGAAGTCACTAAACCATTGCTTAGTAGTTATAAAAAAAATAGGGCTCTCTTGAAGTGGAGGATGCGTTAAAGATTATGGGAGTCACCTCAGCAAATTTTAAAGGAAGGTCACTATTTCATAAGGAATGCACTTCTTTGTGAATATTAGCTAAGTGAAAGAGATATGTTTGCGAACAGATGGTAGGGTAACTTGTTTTTGTGACAATAAGGCTGTAGTTCATGTCTTGTGATTAAAGGGCGGAATTCGCCGCCAGATGGAAACATCAAGGTTCCCATGCGGGGGTAGATAAACTACATTCTTATATGGAAGCATATGCAGAGTGACTATTACCGCGTAAGCTTTGCTGTTTAAAAACTCATAGTAATTTTCATTACATGAAAAAAAACATAACCACTGTTGAAGAATAAGGAAAAAGTCGGCATTATAGCAGGCACTGGTGTATCTTTGAAAAGATATGCAACATTATAGCGCTTCTACTTAAATAAGTCATGTAATTAAAAAGTGCCTGCATGTGAACGACTAATTACATGTTTGAGTATACTGATTTCTATAAAGATTTAGGGGCAGATTAACATGCTCCATGCGGCAGTTTTGCTTCACTTGTCCCATGTTAAAAGTGATGCTAAAGTGGCATAAGGGGATTGTAAATCTGCCGAACATTTTTTTGCCGTCTCAAAGGCATTTGTAAGTGATAGGGAGCAACTTGGTTTTATGACTGTAGGAGGTACTGAGCCGCTGGTATCTATTTATGTGAAGAAATTCAAAGAATTTGAACACTGAAAAAACGCGAAAGGTAGACTAATTAATTCGTGCATTATCCAAGTTGCAGTTGCGGCTTCAGATACTAAAAAGGGAAAAGTGTGTAGGCGTTGAATGTGGAATATTGAAAAAAACGTGTGTCATGGAAAGCAAACGTGGTTTGAAAATGAAATGTAAAGGTTTAAAGAGAGAGGATAAAATTAAGATAGTTTCAGGGCTTTAAGTTGGCCGGGTCTGTTCGGGTTTCAGCACAGGCAGTTTCTTAAAGGTAGGCTTGCTGTCTATCGGGCTGCACTTTTGAGGCCAGACGTAGGCAGACTTTTTAGTTAACTTGTGCAGCTATTAATCTGTGTCAAAGGTATTAGTACTTAGTTCCTATAGGTATGATGTTACGTGTTCTACCATACTTACATGTAAAAATTTAGAGGGCAAAATTTACAGTGTGGTTTGTGGCCGAGAGCTGCAATGGTGGGTATGAGTTCAGAGGGAAAAGTGTTGGGGCTAAAGGGAAAGAAAGAGTTGTGAGTTAAGATTATACAGAGTTCTTGTAACAGATACGTTCTTGCACTAAGTTAGTGGAGTCAGTATACATATATCTGTGTTGCTGTTTTCGTTTTCTGAACATACCGTTTTTGTGCTGCTTACTTCATATATTTTAGTGTGTCTGGCTTGCCCTCTGTATCTCTGTCTACTGTGCAGTTTTTCTCCATGTTGCCTATCCTTTGATTTTTACCGTTCCTGTCTCTCATACATTTTCTCTCTATGCAGTTGTTGTTCTCCCTCACATGGGCCTTTATTATGAAGGCCTTGCGCCGGTGGTGCGTCACTTTTAACATGGGAAAAAGTGATGTATCTCTGGCGCATGGCTTTCATAAATGAGAAGCTTTGTGTCCTATTCTTTTTGTTTTCCTTGCTCTCTCTGTCTTGGTTCTGCTTTTCACTATATTTATTCATTTCTGTGATTGTTTTATTTTCTGGCCTAAAAGCACTCTTACCTTCACTGTCCCTTGTGATATCTCTCTTCTTCTCGTGCTCCTTTTGTATGTTTATCTGTGTCGTGTTTTGGGGGGCGTGGCTTGCGCGCCGGCGATAGAGGACGTCTCTCCCGTGAGCTCCGTCTCGGACAACCCGCGGATGCCGTGAGGAATCGCCTTACCGTCTTTCGGACGGTTTTTCTTGCCAAATTGCGGTGTCGGAAGGTGGGAACTCAGCAATGCAGCGCTTTGCCAGCCGAAACGAGCTCAGTTTCGAGGACAATTTCCACTGGTAAACATCTACTCACTTCAAAGCACGAACGGCCGCCATTTTGTATGCCGCCGGTTCGTATGTTTTATTTGCGCTATCACTGCTCTCTCCCCCTTCGCTTTGGCACTAGCTTGGCTCAGCCATCAACTTAGGATGCTGCATTATCGATAAAGTGCTGTGGACTCTTTTTCACTTCTGGCAATGTTCCTGCTTTCAATTTACATGCGCAGTTCTTTCTATGTGGTAAAGTGACCGCCATTTTGCGTTTCTGGATGCCTTGCTTTTTACTACTGATACATTCAAGGAATGTGCTGACTGCCTCAACGCCATTTCAAGTCTCTTGTTCTCCTGGCCTCCAATGACCATCAGTTTCCTCCATTTGCTCAATGCACTGTCTATGCTCACCTTTGAGTGTTTTGGCGCTTTCTTTCATCTAGTCTTGCACTCCATATTAGCACGATGGTCTATCACAATATCAATATTCTGACCTGGTGGATGCCTCTTTTATGATAATGTGTGGCTGTTAGTGAATCTTCGCACTGATAAATAGTGTGTCATTGGGCGACTCCTTTTCTCATCGTCCTATATTTGCCACAGTGTGTGCCCCTATCACCTTTGTGCATCTACATTCTACTTCATATTATACAGCATTATTGGACATAACTCCCTTTTGTCATACTGCATCATGGCTAATGTCTCTACTTCGCCGAAGTTATCGCAAACAGGAACCAAACCTAAAAGACCAAAAAATGATCCACCCTCCCCCATTAACTCTTCGACTAATCCTGTTCTGGACTCCATCCTTGAGGAGGTGCGTGGTCTCCAACCCTTTATGTCTGCTACCAATGCTAAACTTCAGCAGATTGAGGAGCGCTGGGTGGTTATGGAAAATAAGGTTTTGAACTTAGAACAACGTGTAAGCGATGTCCAGGACCTCTCAACTTGAATTCCACTTTTGGAACAAGAAATCCACAAACTCAAACTACATACTGAGGATTTGGAAAATCGCAATAGACGCAACAACCTACGCGTTTATGGTGTTCCGGAAAATTTGGAGGGGTCTGACATGGTCTCTTTTATTCGGAAACTTCTTCAGGAACTTTTGGAACTCTCACCATCGACTCATCCTCTCAACATCCAAAGAGCACATCGTCTTGGCCGCCTCAATTCCAATGCAACCAAACCACGTGGAATCATCATGTTATTTTTGGAGTTCACAGAGTTAATGGCTGTTTTGAAAGCCGCCAGGGCCAAACGTCGTCTCCAGTGGCCTGGTCACAACATCTTCATTTCCCAACACCTCTCTTCTGCTACCAATGCTCGACGTAAGGAATTCCTGAGCCTTCGACCCACGATGAGACAACTCAACATTCAGTATGGAATTCTCTATCCCTGCTTCTGCAAGATCACACACAATGGTCGTACCAGGTCGTATGATGATCCCCAGAAACTTTGCGACTTTTTGATGAGTGTCTCACCTTCCACCATGGACACTGCTAGCTAATGCCTTTTTGTTTTTCCATGTTTTTCTCTTTCTACAATTACTACTCTAACCTATCTAACTTTTCTTAACTTATCTTCCTTTACTATTTCGTTTTTAATATTTTCCTCACATCCTTGTGCTTATCCTTTCTCATGATGTCCGTATCCGGTCTGCTCGTGGGACATGTCCTCTCCCAGGTGTACCCGTGTCTCACATGTTTTGGTTACTGTCTTCTTCTCAGATCAAGCCTTTGTGCCTTGACCTGTTTCCTAATTCTCTTTCTCTCTTTATGTATCTTTCCTCTCTCTCTCTTTTCTCTCTCTTTCCTAGCTTCCTTCTTCTCAAGTTACCTCTACTGTTTTCTTTACTTCTCCGTTTATTCTTTCCTCGTTGTTTGATGCTTCTTTCTCTTCTTGAAATGAGCATTCTAAAATTCCAATGTTTAACTGTTATTTTTTGTCTTCCCCTATGTAGTGATCTCCTTGCCTTGTGTCGCTTCCACTCGTCGCCCATTTTTCCCTCCTCCCAACATGTGTAATTTTGTCTCTTGGAATGTTCGTGGTCTTGGTCATCCTGTCAAGCGTCAGAAGGTATTGTCTCACTTAACCAAATTTCATTCACAGGTTGTTTTTCTTCAGGAGACTCATTGCTCTGACACTGAATCCCTTAAGCTAAAGAGACATTGGGTGGGTCAGGTTGTGTTTTCTCCTGCGGTTAACAAAAAAGGAGGGGTTGCTATATTATTTCACAAGGCTTTAAATGCACAAATTATCTCCTCTCAAAATGATGATGAAGGTCGTTGGGCAATGGCAAAGGTTGTTATTCACAACAAGACGATGGTCTTATTGAATATATATGGCCCTGTACGTCCGGACCCCAAATTTTGGAAAGACATTAAATTGCTCATTTCATCTATTGATTGCCCTGATTTTATTGTAGCTGGTGATTTTAACCAATGGTTGGACCCTTTTTCAGATCGGTTATCTTCGAGTAAATTTCAACCTGACAAAACCCATAAGAGTTTTCAGTCTGCCATTGCCTCTCGGCCTATATATGACTCGTGGAAAGTGTGTAATCCTGATTTATTGGAATATACTTTTTTTTCTAATGTCCATCATACACGTTCGAGGATTGATTATATTATGATTAGTAAGTCTCTTCTTCCCTCCATTCAAAAATCTGTTATTGGTTCTATTTTTATTTCTGACCAAACCCCGGTCTATACTACCCTTGATCTTTCCCTTAGCTCCTCTAAATTTAGTCGTTGGAAATTTAACTCTTTTCTTTTATCTGATGCCACTTTTATGAAAAAATGTACTGCGTTTTTTAATGAATACTTTTCCTTAAATGACCCCGTTGATACCTCCATTCCTAACACTTGGGATGCTTTTAAAGCTTCTTTTCGAGCTTTTACGATTTCCTATGTTTCTGCTAAAAAGAAGCTTAATAAGCAAAAATATGAAGATCAACTTAAACAGATTAAAACCCTTGAACACACGTATTATGGCTGAGATACCCGCCACCCCCTCTCAACACAATCCCCAAGGATGGGAAACCGGAAACAGTTCTGAACTTTTGGAAGACGGGAGGGAGTGACCCTCCCGGCCGTATTTATTAAAATATGAAACAAAATTAAAACATCAAAATAACAGTTTCATATTATGTACAATTTCATTACCACATTGCGATGTTTTGGCTAACCTTAACATATTCTCTAATACAAAGGTTCTCCTAGCCGAACTAACATCCTACAAAACATTTAACTTGAAATTTTGAAATTGTACATCCTAACGTTTAAGGGCCAACGGCAAGGTCGTAACCGGTGTCAAGATCCCTAAACCAGAAATATCCCCCTCACTTGTGAGGGGCGACCGCACAGAGGTGTACCTCGAGTGCAACTACCAATTTCCCTTGACTTGACGGGGGCCCCAATAAACTCGACGCCACTTAAAGGTCGTCCGAGGACTCGTGTGAGGTATCTAGAAGGTAGCGTAGACCCCCCCCCAAACCCCACACAACTTACCACATCTGCCGTCGCAGATGACCTGGCCCCGGGAAATTCTCCAGGAGGGGGCTGTAGCCCCTCCTACCCAGGAAGGGGCCTTGACCGCCTTTCCTTTCCTTTCGGCGGCCCATCCTTAGAAGGGACCGCCTACCCCGTTGAGGGGCCAATGGCCACCTCCCTCGAGCGCTCCCATCCGTAATGGGTGACGCCCACTCATAGGGATCTTCCAATTAGTGCTCACCGATCATGACCTTACCGCCCGACCAAAATAAATACGACAGTTCTAACCTAAATGACTAATTTACTTAAAAGACAGTAAAAACAACAACTTTATTAATAACATGCTACTGATCAACACTAGAGCAGGATTACTTTATTTGCAAAACATACCACAAATTGACCATTCTTTATTGCATATTCAAAGTTATCACGATAATAATCCGAACCTGTAAACAAAATTAGAGTTACCACATCAAACTTTATTCAAAACCACTTGCTGTCCTCAGGGGCTGGTGGGTGGGTCAAAAATGGCTCTTCGTTCCGTCTCGAGCTCACGTGCAGCGAGGTGGTGCAGCTTCAGAGCACAGGAACAAGAGGATGCTTCCTTGGCTTGTTGCTCCTTTTATCCGTCTTCAGGGCGGGCGTAAACCCGCCCCGGCCTGCCCCGAGGGCGTGGCCGGCCGCGTCAGTGTCTAGGCCAGCCCACTCCAGGGCGGGAAAAAGGCGCGCCCCGGCTACGCCACTTCGGGCATACCAGCCGAGACTCGCCTCCCGCCCAAGATGGCTTCCCGGGGGGATCGTGGTACTCCACCATACGTTCGGGGGGACCGAATGGTCGCCCCTTTCCATATGGCTGAGATACCCGCCACCCCCTCTCAACACAATCCCCAAGGATGGGAAACCGGAAACAGTTCTGAACTTTTGGAAGACGGGAGGGAGTGACCCTCCCGGCCGTATTTATTAAAATATGAAACAAAATTAAAACATTAAAATAACAGTTTCATATTATGTACAATTTCATTACCACATTGCGATGTTTTGGCTAACCTTAACATATTCTCTAATACAAAGGTTCTCCTAGCCGAACTAACATCCTACAAAACATTTAACTTGAAATTTTGAAATTGTACATCCTAACGTTTAAGGGCCAACGGCAAGGTCGTAACCGGTGTCAAGATCCCTAAACCAGAAATATCCCCCTCACTTGTGAGGGGCGACCGCACAGAGGTGTACCTCGAGTGCAACTACCAATTTCCCTTGACTTGACGGGGGCCCCAATAAACTCGACGCCACTTAAAGGTCGTCCGAGGACTCGTGTGAGGTATCTAGAAGGTAGCGTAGACCCCCCCCCAAACCCCACACAACTTACCACATCTGCCGTCGCAGATGACCTGGCCCCGGGAAATTCTCCAGGAGGGGGCTGTAGCCCCTCCTACCCAGGAAGGGGCCTTGACCGCCTTTCCTTTCCTTTCGGCGGCCCATCCTTAGAAGGGACCGCCTACCCCGTTGAGGGGCCAATGGCCACCTCCCTCGAGCGCTCCCATCCGTAATGGGTGACGCCCACTCATAGGGATCTTCCAATTAGTGCTCACCGATCATGACCTTACCGCCACAGGCCGGATAGTTGACCGGCTATCCGGACCCCCCACCACACTCCTACCTAAAGGTCATGTCTTAAAGTCTTTAGCCAAGCTACACAGTCTCCTATGAGTAACTCGTTCCCCACCCGGGACAAATGAACACCATCCCCCAAATACATACTGTCACCCGTAATACAACCATGCGAAATAGAATGCAGTGTATTGGAACGGAACAATCAACTCACTTTGTTATTAATTTTTCTTACTGAATGATTCAGAGCAGAAACAGAAATAGCCCCCCGCCATACTTTCCGCGGGATCATATGTGACCATGCAATCGTGCACCCTGGAACTCTCCTCGCCAACCAACTTACAGTGGAAAGCATCGCCTCAAGAAGAAGTCGTCTACCAGTGGTGACCAAATCATTGCCCCCAAGATGTACTATGACTATAGACGGCGGTGACCTCGTCCGCCCTAGCAAACCCTCAAAGAATGATTGAAACTGGTCAATACAGAGTCCGCCCTTTCCGTAGAAGGACACACTGTACCCGTATTCCCCAGCCACGTGAATCATGTCACCTGCTTTGAATACGTCCGCGGCACGCCTCACGTATGAGTGGCCCACGACCCACACCTCCTTTTTCACAGCCGGTGAAGTCTGACCGCTGGCCCGGTGTTGGGTCGACTGCATAGTCCGCCCCGCCTCGTAGGCTTGCGCAACTGAAACTAAACAAAAACAAGAAGCGTGAGTACATCATTACAGCTTCACAACATGTGCAACCGCACATACCTCTTATAACAATTGGAGGACCAACGCCCCACACGTTTAACTTGTTCGACATTCAGACCCCTGGCTGTAGCCTCTGTAGCAGCCCCTATCCGAAAGGAATGGGTCCCAAACTCGCCCGGGTTCAAGCCCGCAGCAGTAATCGACATCGCAAGCACCCGCTGAAACTGAAACCTCGTCAGTGGGGTGGCGTCAGCGTGTCTCAACAAGGTCCCCCCCCATGATGCCACCCTTTGTGCTAAATATTCCTCTACACAACTCACCGGGCACATGGAGGACCCGGGGATCCTTTGTATTATTATGCAATCACCCATCGCACCCTGATCGGTCTTGGACCTGACGAACGAGACAGTCATTGTCTCCCCTCTGATCTGAACGTGCTCTTGGCACAGTCCCCCCATCACGTCCTGCTTGTTCCTCGCCACTAATTCGCTTACCCGCATAGCCCCATGGAATGCCAGCGTAAAAGCGGCTCGGAATAACACTGTTTCATACTGGGATGAACATGTTGCAGGGAGTCTAGATAATAACAGGGCCAACCTATCCAGACCTATTGGGCGCCTTTCATCTACTCTGCGACCCTCAAGGCGTTGCCACCCACGTAGCGCTTTTTGCACAACGAAAGACGCTGTCGGGTCCTGGATCCCATGAGCCCTAGCCACAAAGGAAATGGCGGCCCGATGCCTCTGGGCCGTAGCCACTGATTTGCCTGCCTGCCGTAAAGACAGCAGGAATTTCACTACCCACTCCTCCTGGTCCCAAAGCTCCCCTCTAGCCGCCCCCAAAAAGGCCCAATAGGAACGGAACGCCCCTTCATATGCCTTCCTCGTCCTGGGTGCTAAACTCTCTCCCACGAGGTTCTGTAATTCGGGGCACCGAGAGACCAGAGAGCTTCGGGAAAGGGTGCTGCCACCGGGTCCGCTGTGGGCAGAAAACCCCAGAAGGCCTGCATACGAAAACGAGAAAGCGCATCAGCCGCCTGGTTCATCACCCCCGGGACATGTCTTGCCTTAAATAGTACATTCAATTGCATACACAATAACACAATTTCCTTGAGCAATCTCAGAATCCATTTGCATTGTGCTGCCTGGCTATTGATACACTCAACAACGGTCATGTTATCAGACCAGAATACCACAGAGTGATCTCTGAACCCCTCGGGCCAAGTTCTCAGGGCCACCAGAATGGGAAAAAGTTCTAGGAAAGCAATGTTACTTGTCAGACCACTATCATGCCACCATGACGGCCATCTTTGTGCCGACCACTGAGTGCCGAATATGGCACCAAAACCAATGCTCCCTGCCGAATCTGTCCACAGCCCCAGCTCCTCAGAGGACACGGCCGGTTTGTTCCAGACAATTCGACCATTGAAATCCGCCAGAAATGCCAACCAAATGCGCATGTCCTGGCGAACCTCTGCCGAGAGCCTTGTGCGATGATGACCCTCCTTCAGGCCGACCATGGCTTGAGCGATCGAGCGAGAAAAGGGGCGGGCCATCGGTATAACTCTTAGGGCAAAATTCAACTGCCCCACCAATTGCTGTAATTGATGTAGCTTAACCTTAGACTCACTTATACACATTTGCAGGGATGCCCTGAACCTTAACACTTTGTCACCTGGTAAACGAAAACAACCTTCCTCGGAATCGAGCTCGATCCCCAGAAACTCGAGGCAAGTCGAGGGACCCACAGTCTTACCTGGTGCCAATGGCACGCCAAACTGATTCATCAAGACACAAAATGCATTCAAAGCCTGTCCACATTCCGGATCCCCGGCTGCCCCCAGAAACAAAAAGTCATCGAGATAATGCATAACATGCTGAAACCCCGTCCTCTTTGTGAAGACCCATTGCAGGAAGCAACTGAACTTTTCGAAATAGGCACACGATATAGAGCACCCCATCGGCATACACCTATCCATGTAATAGTGACCCTGAAACATGAAACCAAGGAGACGCTGATCGTCTGGGTGTACCGGGAGCAACCGGAACGCTGACTCGATATCAGATTTTGCCATCAGCGCACCGGGCCCCAGGCGATTCAATATGGCTACGGCCTCATCGAAGGATGCGTACCGCACCGAACACACTTCCGGGTCTATCGCATCGTTCACGGAAAGACCACGTGGGGCTGATAAATTATGTATCAGCCGAAACTCACCCGGGTCCTTCTTGGGGACCACCCCTAAAGGGGAACAAACAAAGTTAGCAACCGGTGGCACATTAAATGGACCGGCGACTCGACCTCGAGCCACCTCCTTCCCGATCTTTTCCTGTACCACGGTCGTATGCTGTAAGACCGATATCTGGTTTTTACATTTTGCTATACTCTGAAACTCCCCTACTGGGATGCGAAAACCATATGAAAATCCGCTCCGCAACACCCCAGCGGAAGCGTGATCCGGGTATTCGCTGAGCCAGGGAATCATTGCCATGGTATCAATCGGAGTAGGTAAAGGCGCCCCTCGGACTATGTCAGACCTGTTTGGCGCCTCCTCTACCCCCGTTATCACCCGTTTTGGCTCTGCACATGGACTCAGGATGGGATGATTGCCCACACCCCCCACATTCGTGCCTAAATTTGCATGACCCCTGGGGCCTAGTACATTTCCCCCTGTTAAAGTTCCAACAAACCCCCCTTTTACCTGTGTTGCCGATTGGCCTCGAGTGATTGTCGTTACTCGTACCTGATCGAAAGGGCGTCCCCGCATATTGGCGGGAGGATTCGCCAACGTTACTCCCTACCAATGGCACCTTCAACATACCAGAGTCCTCCATTTTGGACCAGGACACAGAATCATAACAATCCCAAGTTAAGTTTTTATCATGCTCTTTCGCTTTTCTGAAAATATTATCATAACAAAACCAATGGTTGCCCTCGTGAGATACTGAATACCCCATGATCCGTGACTGGTAAATCGGCAATTCAGACAGCAATTCGGGCCTACGTTCACCCAAGATGGATGTAAAAACCCCCCATGCTTTGCCCCAATTACCAATGTTTTCATTTACCTTAAAGGCGGCCATCTTTGCGCGCCAAACACTCGGATGCATGAGCTCCTTTTGGCTCTTAACATGCTCCATCTCATAATGATCGGTAAGCAACGAGAAGATGTTTATATACTCCCCTGCCCATATCTTCTCTTTGATAGCCAGAGGGACATGTTGACCCAACTTTTCCCTTCGAGAGGGTGCCGACTCATCCCTCGCAATCGGCAATGGCCGCTTACCTGAACCGGAAGCTGTATCTGCGACTGGACCTGACCCAGGTGGTCTTTCTACTGCCGCATCCGGCGATGGAGCCTTCGTCGCTTCCCTTGTTTCCCGCAGCTGCTTCATCAACACCTGCGCGTCGTCAGCCGTGGCGCCCTTGCTACCTTTACCCAACCACGCTGCTAGTTGTGCTGCCAGCTCGGGCGGCATATCCTCCCCGGATACGGGGGTGACCACCACGGGAATCGGATTCCCTTCCTCCGGCACAGGGGTGGGTGCCTCGAGTGGAGTACAGGGAACTGGGACGTCTCCCCCAGCTGCTCCCCTTCTGGGCCTCTTGCCTTTTCCTCCTGGAGCTGCTCCTGCCAGAGGACGTTTCGGCCCCCCTTCCTCGTCTTTCTCCGCCATTCGCTTCTTTAGGTCGGTCACCTCTTTCATGAGAACATGCAGCATCTGGTCGGTAGTCATTCGCTTTCCCGCCTTCTTAGGCATTCTCCGACAGAGTATCTGCAAAACAAACAAGAAAGATTACAACGCTCAAAAATGGCTCTTCGTTCCGTCTCGAGCTCACGTGCAGCGAGGTGGTGCAGCTTCAGAGCACAGGAACAAGAGGATGCTTCCTTGGCTTGTTGCTCCTTTTATCCGTCTTCAGGGCGGGCGTAAACCCGCACCGGCCTGCCCCGAGGGCGTGGCCAGCCGCGTCAGTGTCTAGGCCAGCCCACTCCAGGGCGGGAAAAAGGCGCGCCCCGGCTACGCCACTTCGGGCATACCAGCCGAGACTCGCCTCCCGCCCAAGATGGCTTCCCGGGGGGATCGTGGTACTCCACCATACGTTCGGGGGGACCGAATGGTCGCCCCTTTCCATTCTCCTCCAAATCCCCATCTGCCCTTCAGGATCTGATTCTTGCCCAAACGACTCTTAATAACATTATAACTAATGAAGCCTGTCATACCCTCCTTAAAATAAAATCTAAATATCATGGGGGTCAGAACAAAGCAGGGAAAATGTTGGCCAATTATTTGAAAATCAAGTCTGAACGCAAAGCTGTCGGCCCAATTTTTAATGATTCACTCAACAAACTGGTTACATCTGATGAAGACATTGCTGAAGTTTTTCACAACTACTATCAAGCCCTATATACAGACGATACTCATCCTTCTGATGCAAACTTAACAACATTTTTTGAAGGCCTTCCCTCCCCCCCTGCCCTTCCTGTTGACTTTTCACACCTAGAACGTGAAATTACTCTCCAAGAAATCACCTCAGCCATTCATTCCCTCAAGAAATCAAAAGCCCCTGGCCCTGACGGCCTACCAGTTGAATTTTACTCCTCCTTTCATTCCTTTTTTGCTCCCAAACTCCTTCAGTTATTTAATTCTTTTATTTTGGAAGCTAAAGCCTCTGGGTCCTTTTTGGATGCCCTCATTGTAATCATTCCAAAACCTGATAAGGATCATTCCCAATGTAAAAATTACCGCCCCATATCCTTAATTAATTATGACTGTAAAATTTTTGCTAAAATTCTTGCCTCTCGCCTTGATTCCATTATTCCTCGCTTAATCAACACAGACCAGGTGGGTTTTGTTAAGGGCAGACTCGCTGCTGATAATGCCGTCTTTTCTCCAATGTCCTTTCTCACAGTAAAAATGTCAAAACCCCGTTAGCAGCCCTATCCCTAGATGCTGAAAAAGCTTTTGATCGTATTAATTGGCAATACATGTTCCGAACCCTTACTTGGTTTGGTTTTGGCCCAAATTTTATATCGTTAGTTAAACTCCTTTATTCATCCCCCCGTGCCAGCATTTTTGTCAACAACCAATTTTCCAGATTTTTTTCTTTAACCAGAGTCACAAGACAAGGTTGTCCCCTATCCCCTTTATTATTTATTTTATGCCTTGAACCCTTTCTACAACGCATTCGTTCCAACCCCCATATCACTGGTTTAAAATTCTCCTCTGTCGAAACTAAACTCTCAGCGTATGCTGATGATGTCCTCATCTACATGTCCAATCCCGAATCATCCCTCCCGCCCTTTTTAAATGAAGTTCAATTGTATTCTTCAATATCAGGTTATAAGCTCAATTTATCCAAAACGGAAGTGCTTCCCCTTAATTCATTGTGTTTTCAATATATGTTTAATAATACTGATTTTGCATGGTGTCCTTCTAAAATTAAGTACCTTGGCATATGGTTTTCTTCCTCTCTAAAAGATACCCTTAAAATAACATTTGATTCGTTGACTAAGAAAATTCAATCCCTTCTGCAGATTTGGTCCCCCCTATTTCTCTCTTGGTGGGGTAGATTAGATACCATCAAAATGATGATTACCCCTCATGTTTTGTATACAGTTTCTATGCTCCCTTTCAAAATCCCTAAATCCTATTTTTCTCGTATCAATTCTATATGCACAAAATTTTTGTGGAATAATAAACATCCCCGCATTGGGTTACATAAGTTGATTCGACCTAAAAATGAAGGTGGTGTTCGTTTCCCTGATTTTGGCTCTTATCATTCTGCCTTTTTGATCAAACAATCCTTCTCCTTGGCATATGACTTCCTTGATACTCCTGTTCCTAAGTGGGTTCTTCTGGAACGCTCTTTTTTAAAAGATTTCTCCTTTCAACACGTTCCTTTCATGTCAAATTGTACCTTTATATCCAAGTATCCCATTCTGAAATATTGCCAATCTACATTGCAAAATATTTTTTCCTCTACCCTTTCCCCTCTACAATGTTTTCTATCATCTGTAGTTTGGTATAACAAATTTCTTCGTTATAAAGGCAAATCATTTTATTTTAAGCACTGGAAGGAAAAGGATATAATGTTTGTACATCAGTTTTTCCTTGATTCCACTGTTCTTTCTTTTCCAGCTTTACAAAATAGGTTTAACTTGCCTTCCTCATTTCTTGCTGAATATTCTATTATAATATCTGCTATTCAATCTCACTTATCCTCTTTATCTTCTTCCTCCGATTCCTTCTCTTCTTTCACTCCTGTCACTCCACTTTATCCTCTCTTTTCTACTCAACAACCAAAAGCTGCTCTTGTATATTCACTTTTACTGTCTAATTGTTCTGTTCGATCTAAATCTAAAGTAGAGACTGCTTGGGAAACTGATCTTGATGTCTCTTTTGACATTGCATTATGGGATCGTTTATGGTCTAGACTCTTCAAAGTTTCTGTTGCTGCACGCATTACCAAATCCTTACTTTTTATTTACCACAGAGTTGTTATTACCCCAGTTACTATTCATAAATTTTCTCCAACCTCTTCTCCTTTATGTTGGTCTTGTTCCAAAGTTACAGGTACTCTAAAACACCAACTATACCATTGTTCCCCAGTTTTATCTTTTTTGACTGATGTTTGGAATATATGTATGAAAATGTTATCTCTTTCTTCACAATTATCTTTTTTACGCATATTTTTAGGTTCTTTATCTGATGATATTGATATTGTTATACCCTCTTCTGCTAAGTTGTTGGACCTATTTATTGCACTTGCATTTAAAGTTATTTTATCGTGTTGGAAAGATAATTCAAAACTTTCGGTCCACACATGGTGGAATTATATTTGTGATGAACATAGAATTTCTATAGCCTCTTCTACCTCTGTCCCTTTGAAAATCAAATCTGACTTGTTATGGCTTCCCTTTACTTCCTATCTCTCTTCTAATCCCTCTCCCTTACCGCGTGCTCCTTGTCCCCTATGATCCCTTAGTTCTACTTTCTTATCCTCCTCTTTCTCTCCTCTTCTCTTTCCTTTCCTTTCCTTCTGCTTTCCTTCCTTTCTTTTTTTTTCTTCCTTCTTTCTTCTATCTCTCTCTTCCTACCCTTCCTTGTTATATATAAATTCCTATAGATTGATGTCTTTTAATTATTATTATACTCATATGTACTTTTTTCTACTTTTTCATGACATGCTTCTTGTATCACTTTTCAATGCTTAATAAAAATTTCTTAAACAAAAAAAAAAATCTGTGTCGTGTTCTCATTCTTCCTCCTACATTGTCTTTATGGTGGTGTATATCTGTTTTCTTCTTATTCACTCTTCTTCTCTCTATCTTTCTCTGTCTTCTGCTTTGTTTGTCCATCTCTGTGTTGCTTCTGCTCTCTCTCACCCTATTGTAGTGTTTGCCTGCTGTCCTCTCTGTCTCTGTACCTCCTGTTTTTTGTCTTCTTTGTTCTCTGTCTGTTATTTTTACTCTGTGACTCCGTCTGCATGGTAATCTTTTTCTTTATTGTACCTCCCCTTTCTTTCTTGACTTTTCAGTGGTGGTGTTATTTTTTTGTCTATCTATTTGTGATTTGAATGCTAGTCTGTCTCTGTATGTTCCTCTTCCTGCTACTGTCTCTCTCTTTTCTGTAGTCTGTATCTCTCCTGTCCTGTATCTATTTCCTACTCTATATTGGATATTTTATTTCATATTTATTTATGTCATGTAATCAATAAACAATTATTGAACTTAGTTAGGCATTAGGATATCTAATGGTAGAAAATCTTAGGGAATTTATCTGTTAAGGTTCTTCTTTGCTAAAATGGCTCTATGTTGTGTAATAAATATGTCTGTAATATGTTAATTACATTTGATTACTTCTCTTTTTTATAGTGTTTGGTGCTGAAAAGCAACAACCTGCCTTCCATATCACAGAATTCCACGAATTATATTCTTTTTTTCAGGTGAGTTGGTATTTTTGAAAGGCAATTTTTTTGGGTGCACATTAAAATAATAAACAAGATTTTTAAAAATATTTGCAAAGTTTCGGTTTGGAGCATGATTTTATCTTCTATTTTTGCCATGTCTGTATCTGCTTGTACTAGATATGTATTTTGAGATATTTTTCAACTGACAATTGATATTAACTTTTTATGGGCCTGGTGCATGTCTTCTTTCTGATTGAGTTCTTGTTTATATATCATTATCTATAATTCTTTGCAGTTTCCATGGAATAATTCTTGCTAAGTGTTGATTATTTTTGGAAACTCATGCTGTATTATCTTTGGCAGTCTTTTTTCTTCCTTTACAGAGGGGTATTATGATATGGCTCTTTGTGTGATGGGCATCTTTCCTGCACATCTGTGACTGTACTATCTGTATGCATTGTTTTACATATATTTGCAGAGCTTTATTATGATGTGGTTCTTCATGGTTAGCATGAAATTTCGTACATGCAATGAAATTCACATGCTGAGTATGCTGTTGAACAAAGAAACAACTGTCTCTGTAGGAAGTAGCAATCTGTTAAGTGAATGTTATGGTTTGTACAATGTGAGCCTCCCCTTCAGACTCTACATAGTTTGAATAGCACTTTGTAGTGGTGAACTCAGAAATTGGATCCCTAAAAATTAATTATAAAGTTTATTAATAGTTGTGATATCTAGAAAATCTAAAAACAAATTTTACAGTAAAATGTCTTTTTACAGCAGTAATTATTTCATGTAAAAAAAAGGAACAGTGTTAATGTCTAGGGTTATAGTGTCAATTTCTTTTCAAAACAAGAGGAAGGCGCTATCTTATATATGTAGTTAATGAGTTAGAAAGTATAAAAATATATGTAGTTTAAAAATTAGTAGAGGTAGAAGCAAGATGGCGGCCGCTACTGCAGCCGAGTGAGGAGCTACGTGGCGTTCTGCCTGCACCCGTACCGGCTTTCAACCTGCGCCTTGACAAGCTGCCTCTGTTCAAGTACGGGACTCGTACTTACTTACTTGGGAGGAGGTTCTTTCTTCTCCGGAGCCATGGCCGATTGAAGTATCACGGCGTGTGGCGAGCTTTCAGATTCTGCGAGTACGGGAGTGCAGGAGCGGGACGAGCGAGACGCCGAGTGACCACAGGTGTGGGACTGCTGAACCGGAGCTCAGATCAGCCCGGTGCGCTGCTTGGTCTGTGATAGTCGGCACCCGGCTCTCATTTAACAAGAGAGAAAAAGGATAGAGGAATCGGGAACACTGCAACATTGTTGCAATATCTACACGACGGCAGCTTGGAAATTTTCTTTTCTTTCGTCTGACAGACCAGCTGAGGGGTAAGAGAAGGGGAGAGCTAGTATATTCGAAACCCTACGCTGTGACTTTCTTTTTTCCTTCTCTCCTCGTGTGTCTGGGCTTAAACTGATACTGACCAGCCCTGCCTTCATTTCTATCCTCTTGATCCCTCGTGACTGTGTACATTGGTACTGGTGGGACTTCCTACAAAAGTGAAATACTGGTACTGCTACAAGTGGAGTTCCTTGCCCTGTCTGGCTTTAACTTACTTAAAAGGAGATACGGAAAGTTATGGCACCTAAGGGTAGAGGGGGCAGAACAAAAACAGCTGTTAGTTTAGCTGATGTAGATAATCCAGTTACCATGGCGCCTAGCAATGCTGAAAGCACTACAATAAGACCTGCACCAGAGCTTAATTCTCAAGATAGCTCCGCTCCAGAGACTCGTGCTCGCCAGCAAAACTTGGTCAGTAAGGAGCCTACAATACCTGATTTATTAAAAAAAAAGTAACTATTCCAAATAAGAATACTACGCAGGCACCTCAAGTTCTCACCAAAGGGAAAGCGCAAGGAGCACATGGAGCCGCTATATCTGACCCATCAAGCGCTGTTTCAAAAAATCGTGGCCTCAATTTATTTATTTATTTATATATTTCTATAGCGCAGGAATCGAGCCCGAAAGGGTTATCTCCGCACTTTGACAGCAACAGGTGGCAAAGATACTGTACAGATAGCCAGAGAATGCAAAAGGGGGCATCCTTTAGTTATGTCTCCATAAACAGATTTGTTTTTAACATTTTTCTAAAGGTGAGGTGATTGTAGGTCCGTCTTAAGCTGAGCGGCAAGTTATTCCACAAGGCCGGCCCCACTGATGAGAGGGCTCGGCCGCCTTGTCTGTTTTTTTTAATGAATGGTGGTTTGAGCAGGAGTTGGTTACTTGACCGTAGATCTCGTTCCGGTACTCTACTCACCCCTGCAAAATTAGGGGGTGCAGCTCCCCCCCCCCTTGGAAGAAGAAGACATTGATAAAGATGTTGCTGAACTTTGCCAAGCGGTTGGTGAAGTCAGAGTCTCACCACGAGTTAATGTAGGGGGGGATGTAGAGGAAAATGGGGCAGCTCTAACTACAAACTATGCTGAATCTATTGAATCAGGAGGCCAATTTTACTCTATGTCTGATGTCTCGCTTGTATCTGACGGAGAGAATGACGAGGATCTGATCAATGAAGGTCACCTATCTTCAAAGGATTGGGCTGACGAGGGCACTCAAAACTCTGAGGAAGAACTTCTGGGCTCTGACAACTTGACGAATGAGGGGACTCCAAACACAGTTCGCAAGGTTATTGAATCCCAAAAGCCTCCCTTGAGTGATAATGTTGGCGCAGTCGCTCAACCGCAGTGGGAAGGAGCTGGAGCAGCTCCGGAAAGTCAACCTGAGCTTCAAGAATTTCAGGAAGGAGACGAGGAAATCACTCTTAAGTCTATTTAC
Organism: Lissotriton vulgaris; assembly: GCF_964263255.1. Taxonomy (NCBI): domain Eukaryota; kingdom Metazoa; phylum Chordata; class Amphibia; order Caudata; family Salamandridae; genus Lissotriton; species Lissotriton vulgaris. The sequence continues at coordinate 29,615 of NW_028244477.1, forward strand.
AATTGCAATTTTCCATGTACAGGCTAATCATGGCTCACAGAGAGGAGACTAAGGCGGAGGGGCTTCGCACGCAAGGGGCTGTGGGAAAACTGCAGAATGTAGTACGTCGCTTAGCTAAATCTAGTAGCGAAACCATCTTAAGAGTTAACGAGACTGAAACCCGTATCTCTGCTGTTGAGGATGAACTGTCTACACAGAACAATTCAATTAAGGACGTAACAAATACCAGGAAGGACATTGACTGGAAACTGACCGACTTGGAGAATCGAGCAAGGCGCAATAATTTGCACATTTTGGGGGTTGCAGAACGTTCGGAGGGGGGAGATATTTGTCGTTTTGTTGTGGACCTGTTTTCGGATGCTTTTCCAGATCTCCAGGGGTGGGTCTGGGATAAAGAGATTATTAGAGCTCATCGTTTTCCCTTTAATCAAAAACGTGATCAGGGGGGGAGAACAAGAATCCAATAGCTATCCTTATTTGTCTGCAAAACTACTTACTCCGTGAGATTTTATATGACCTTCAAAGACTAGAAAGGGATTGGGGCATGAGTTTTTTGTAAGGCCAGATTTCTGTCCAGCAACAGTGCAACAACGTTGGAGGCTTAAGCAGCTAATGGCTCCAATCAAGTCTAAAGGCGGGCAAGTCTTTTTGCTAAACCCTGCAAAGCTCAAGGTGGTATACAAGGGGAAAACCATCTTTTCATCTGAGATCAAGGCACAGCATTTTTTAGATGAAATGAAATAGATGACAGGATAAAGGGCTTTTCTTTTCCTTTCTCTTAAGCGTATTAGGGAAAAGATATAAGATTATCAAGGGCCCGGGTGGATCAGGCAGAACCACTTAGCTCATTTTCACTTTCCATCATGGAGGGCTTTTGCCCTTAAGCTTCTGGTGGTGGGGTTTTGGGAGGAGGGCGGGATGGGAGGGGGGTCTGTGGGGGGGGCTGGGGGGAAAAGGGTGATGTGTTGGGTGCAGGGAAATACAGCTGAAGGATGCTTAGTTTTGGGATACTCGGAATATGTATGGCTGAGTTCAATTGTAGGAATTTTGTTTTTGCAAATGTAGTATTAACTGCGGTATTAAACTAATACAAGATAATGGCTAAATTTTCAATCTGTTCTATGAATGTCTGCGGGTTGAATGATAAAAGAAAAAGGCACATAACTGCTCAGGTATTCAAAGCTTTGCGAGCTGATGTAATCTGCATACAGGAGACCCATGTCTCCTGTTCAAATAGGGGATGGCTTAAGGACCTGGGAATGGAGGTTGTGGGATGCTCTTGTCAAAGTTCAATGACAAGGGGGGTGGCCATTTTGAAGAGGTTTGGTCTGGGGGATGTGAAGAGAGTCAAAGAAGACCTGCTGGGACGATGGATCATTGTGGAATTTAAACTTGGGGGGTCGCTCATTACTATTTGTTCAGTCTATGCCTCCACGGTTGATGACCCCACAGCTTTTCATCAATTAAGCTTAGAGCTGGCTTTATGGTCACCCAAGTTAATCATATGTGGGGATTATAATCTTCATTTGGATGAAACATTCGATATTTGTGGAAATACTGCATATATGGGGAGAAAAAAGAATGTGTTTAAAGCAGTTAAGGGGATTGTCCAAGAATACTGTATGATAGACGTGGGCTTTGAAAAGAATTGTGGGAACTTATGGATATACCTTTTTTTCTGCCCCACATCAAAAACATTTTAGGCTGGATTACTTCTTAGTGGCAAGGAACTTTTTCAAGGAGCTGACCCAGATGGGATATAGAGTTTTACCTAAAATTGTATCAGACCACAACCCCATTATGCTTAGTTTTGAGTCAATCTACCATTTAATCCCCGGCCATGGTCTTTCGATCGTAAGCTTTTGTTCGATGTATCTTATGTTGAACACATGAATACTTGGATCCCGGAGTTCTTTGCTAATAATAAGGGTTCTGCCTCGTTAGAAACAGTTTGGGACGCATTTAAGTGCGGGGTTCAAGGAGAAACTCTGAGCTACTCTATAAAAAAACAGAGGGTGACTCAAAAGCATGAGGAATGTGAGATGAATAAATTGAGACTAATAGAGATTCGTCTAATGTAGGCTTGTAAGAAGGGGCTAGCCACAGACAATATTGTTAAGGATCTACTGGCTCATAAGGTTAAGAACCATCAGGGATTTGCTACTAAATTTGCCCAACAACAGGCAGCTTTTCGAACAGAAGTATATGAGGTGGGTGAAAACTCAGGAAAACATCTGGCTAAGAGGGCAAGGCAAAAGGCTGTTTTGGCTAGTATTGATAGAACTAACGATATTAGAGGTATGACAGTTAACAGTTCTGCAGATATACTTAAAGTGTTCTGCGATTTTTATCTTCAACTTTACACAGATGATACGGAAGGAGACTGCACAGATCGAATAAATCAATTTATTGATCAGGCCTTGAATGATACTTTATCTATTCAGGAGAGGGAGAATCTGGATTTGCCCATTACTTGGGAAGAAATTGAGGGGTCATTACTATCCTTGGCCTCCGGAAAGGCGGTAGGTCCCGACCTCATTCCCTTGGAGTTCTTTAAACATTTTCGAAACGTATTAAAAGCAGAACTGGTGGATTTATTTCTAAGAGCACAACAAGGCCTAGCCCCTCAGTCCTGGCAGGATTCCATTATAACTGTGTTTCTTAAAAAGGGCAAACCTCCTCTGTTACCGAGATCCTTTCGCCCCATTTCCCTCATAAATGCCGATAGTAAAATTTTCTCCAAAATCTTTGCATCACGCTTATCTAATGTTATATCTTTATTGGTTTCCAAATATCAGCATGGCTTCATCCCTTCTCGAGACACCGCGGACCACATCCGATGAGTGATCACGTTTTTGGATTGGTCCCAAGCAACCCGGTCTAGGGTTGGACTCATTTTTTTAGACGCTGAAAAAGCTTTTGACCGATTTGCTTGGAACTATTTATGGGATGTGCTAGTTAGGAAGGGATTAGGCCCAGGGTTTCTAACAGCTTTAAAAACTATGTACACTGCCCCAAAAGCGTGTATTCAAATCAATGGCCAACTCTCCCCTTTATTTTTGATCACCAGGGGCACCCGTCAAGGATGCCCCTGCTCCCCCTTACTTTTCGCACTTTATATCGACCCCTTAATTAACCGGTTTATCATGGAACAAAGGATTAGCCCCATTTGCTTAGCGAATATGAATTATCGTGCACTGGCTTACGCTGATGACATAGTTGTAACAACTACCGACGTGCAGACTGCTGTTCCTGCAATTAACGAACTCGCTAAACAATTTGGGGCATTCTCAGGGTACAAACTAAATATAGAAAAGACACAGATTTTATGTACAGGAGACAATACACTTCTAAACATTCCTACTGTTTCAGAGGTCACATATTTAGGAATCAGACTAACTTTGCCCATAGAGAAAATACCTGAACTTAATATTAGTCTTGTGATATCTCAAATTAATAGCTTGCTACAACGCCTAGATAATCTACACCTATCACTGCATGGTAGACTCAACATTTTAAAAATGTTGATTCTGCCAAAAGTGTTATACTTGTACCGTACCATACCGTTGGAATTTTCCCCTTCTTGTTTCAAAAGTTTAGAAAGGACTACATCTAGGTTCTTATGGGGTAACAAGCATCATCGGAAAGCTTTAAAATAAATGGTGCTGAGTAAGGAGTGTGGAGGATGGAATGTTCCATATTTCATCTTTTATTACTTAGCAGCAACGCTTCAATTTATCAGACCTCTCATAATTTGTGACAGAGCAGAAATTACCGAATGTCAAACTCCATCTATTAATGAATTGATTATGGGTGAAGAAGTGAAAGGCAGTTTTCTTAAGGTTGTAGAGCCGAGCTACCATAAAAAGACAAAGTATAAGATGATGAAGTCAGCCTTTGGAGCTTGGCAGAAAGTACGTAAGCTTTTGTCCATATCTAAACTAAATCCTTACGCACATTTAGCGTCTCCCAGGCTTCTGCCAAATATTTTCTGTGATCTCACAATTTACAGGTGGGAACAGAAAGGACTATTTTATCTAGGTGATTTGTTTAACAATGGTCAAATCGCATCTTTTTAAGAACTACAGACTAAATTTTCGTTGGCAAGAAATGATTTTTTCAAATTCCTTCAGATCCGCAGTTATCTACAGAGCCATACATTTATTACTTCAGTGAGAATGATAAAAATTTCTTTATTTGAGCTTCTTTATAAAAAAATGCCTACAGGTCCTCTTTATACAAGTTTGATTCAAGAATGAAGACGATATGGATCAACGTCAGCTTAAATGGGTTACTAAATTAGGTCTCCCTGGTATTGATGTTTTGTCCTCAGTTAAATGTGCTTCATGGTGCTTAATCACAGAGATGATGAAATCTCAGCACTTTATGTGCATACACGATCTTTACTATACCCCTAGCAAGGTTGTCAAGTGGAGCTCTACCACTGGAACGACCTGTAGTCGCTGCGGGTTGTATGCAGCTAATGATTTGCATATGTTTTTTCAATGTCCTAAACTTAGGAGTTTTTTTCAACAAATTGAAAGTTTTCTTGCAGTTGTCCTTAGTTGTGATATTTCAGTAAACATCGAGATGGTGTTGTTAGGAATGGACTCTTCTATTTCTAGATCAAGATCTGTAACTTACTTTTTATTTATTTGTATGGCAGTGGCCAGAGCATGTATTACTAGGGAGTGGATCAATCCAGACCCCCCTTCTTTTTTTACTTGGCGTGAAAAATTATTGTTTATGTATAATATTGAGTCTGCCATGTATAAGTTAAAAGGTATCAAAAGAAGGATTCTGGGGGAGAAAATTTGGGCCCCAATTGCCGATTGGATTTAATCAACCTCAGGACTTTTTTATGATTTTCTTATGTTCTGTAATCATCCAAAAAAATCCCTTTTTCTTCTGCTGCTAGTTCATTTGTATTGCTGTATTTCCCTGTAATAAAACAATAAAACTTTAAAAAAAAAAGAAAAAAAAATAGTAAAGATACTTTTAAGTTATATATTTATGAAAACGATATAATTTAGTCTTTATATTTTTTTAAAAGGATACAGAAGAACGAAAACTAATAGAGATGCAGAATTATTCTGATCCAAAAGAAATTCATTTAGAAATTATTAATGATCTGATGGAGGACTTATTAGAAGCAGTTTTTGAGAAGGATAAAAACAATGAAAATGAGAACTTTATGGGCATTTCATTGGACAGTGCATATTTAGAGATGGTGGAAGGAGAAGAGGAGTATTTGGAGGATGAGGACTATGAATTGGACGAAGTACCTGATGATATTATGCTTGAAGTTCTTTTAGATTATAAACTTTTAAATGAATAAAATTATTTTTGATAGTAAAGTATTCTTCAAGACAGTTTTCTTGTCCTATTCGTCGTTTATCTGCTTTTTGAGAGTGACAAGACATGTTCTCATGAAGTGTATAAGAGATTATAGTAAAAAAGATTAAAGCACTAGGATGACCGACAGTTCTTGAAAAACAGTGTACTGTTTGTATGCTTTAAAAAATAGAATCAGAAAATACGTCTATAATGTTAAGACAGCTATGGACTGTCATAAATTTAGAACCAACATTCACTACAGGATTTCCTACTCTGTTCAGAGACTGTTTCTTTGTCTTTATTCTACTTCGAAAATTAATCTGTGGTTTTAATTTGTATGTTATATGCTAGTAGCCAACTATAATATTTGTTATGGTTGTGTTTTACAGATTGTCATTTTCATCACAAACATAAATTAGTATGCCGACCAGAAGTGAAAACAGAAAGCTCTATAAACGGACATACCATTTGAAGAGGAAAGAAATACAAGATTTATCAGAACAAGAAAGGACGGATAAAAAGAAGAGTGCTCCTGGTAAGAAACCAAAGCTTTTTTAAGAAGATTATGTCAAAGGAAAACTATTAACGATAACGTTCAAAAGGAAAAACAGTTATCAGTATGTAGAAGGACAAATGGAACAAAACATAAAAATGTTTCTGGAATCAGCAGAGAGGAAAATAGATACAGCAAAACTCGTACGAATCAGTTAACGGAAATCAGGAAGCGTATGTTTTATAACAGAGTAGTTTCGAATTTATTAAAAAAGGAGAAAGTTTGTAAAAGAAGATCTGCTTTTTATAAGAAGAAAGAACATATAGAGGGTGTTGTTCAGCGCACGTTTGAGACAAAAAGAAAATTATTTATTTGAGTACTTAATAGAATAAATACATGAAATAGGGCAATCCGAGTTTTAAAAGCTAAAAGTAAATAGAAGAGACACATAAATAGAAGTAATTTTTGTAAAGTGTTTTCTGGGAAGTGGATGCATACTTCAACTTCTAAGCCATTTTTTAATGAAGAGAGTTACTTTCAAAGTAACGATTTGTTGCATTCAGTTGACACCAGTGGTCGAGCATATGAGGCGAAGGATGGTTGTGCAATTGAGAAAGAGAAAATTGTGGTTAGAAATGCAGAAGAGGTGATGGCAGGAGAAGTTTTAGAGGGACGTCCTAATGTTCCTGTTTACAGTTGGAATTGTAGTAGCATTTGTAGTGTACGACAGGATACAATTGATTTCTTTCGCAATTTCTTACGTAAGTACACTAAGGAAAGTCTTAAAAAAAATTGTAATGTTGCAAGAATTAGATCATTGCAGAGTGTGAGAAAAAATAGGTCTGCAAGGCCATTCTCTGGCTTGTCTTTCTAAAAAAGTCTGCCAGAGTGTGTTTCATCACTTCAGGATGTTAGCAGTACATCATACCAAAATGAGAAAATTACTGAGAAAGTTGTATTATGCAAAAAGTCCAGCACTTAAACTTAAACAGTTAAATAGTGCTATTTTGCATGGATGTGAATTAGATGTTAAGAAGATTTGTGGAGAAATTGAGGTAAGTTATTTTGGTCCAGAGGAAGATAATGCAGAAACTGATATAATTATAGAAGGAAATGTGTTAGAAAATGTTGGAAATTTTAATATTGAAAATTTTGAACAGGAAATAACAAAGTTTAAGGTCATTGCAGTTGAGAAACCAAATGTTCCTTGTGTGTGTTGTCGACGCATTCATTACAAAAGTCAAACTAGGTTAGTTGATTTATATTTAAAAAGTGAAGATGAAAGTAATAGTCAATGGAAAGATTTCACAACTAATTTGTTGGTGGAAAACTATTTTGATTTGGGTTTTGAGCAACGTATTTGTAAATATTGTTATAATAAATTAAATGAAAATAGAATGCCTGCTAGAGCTGTCCATAATAATCTTGAGTTGATAAATATTCCATCGGAACTGATGGATTTAAATACTTATGAGACTATTCTGATTCAATGTGTACATCCTTTTCATGCTATTGTTCGTATGGAGCCTAAGACTGGCAAATTAAATCCTTCAGATTTACAAAGAGGATTAAAGGGTAGAGTTGTTTATTTGCCACTTGATTTAAAAAAATATGGAAACAATTGGTGTTGAAAATGTAGAAGAGAAACCTCTAGTTATTCTAGTTAATGGTGTACCTACAAAGAGTAAGAAAATCTGGCAATATTTAGTGGATGTTAGAAAAGTCAAAAAGGCAACGTTGTATTTAGTCCAAAATAATAAGTACTATAAAGATGTATACGTAGAAGAAGAATGGAAAGGGGCGACCACTCGGTCCCCCCGAACGTATGGCGGAGTACCACGATCCCCCCGGGAAGCCATCTTGGGCGGGAAGCGAGTCTCGGCTGGTATGCCCGAAGCGGCGTAGCCGGGGCGCGCTTTTTCCCGCCCTAGAGTGGGCCGACCTAGACACTGACGCGGCTGGCCACGCCCTTGGGGCAGGCAGGGGCGGGTTTACGCCCGCCCTGAAGACGGATAAAAGGAGAAACAAGACCAGACGGCATCCTCTTGTTCCTGTGCTCTGAAGCTGCACCTCCTCGCTGCACGTGAGCTCGAGACGGAACGAAGAGCCAATTTTGAGCGTTGTAATCGTTCTTGTTTGTTTTTCAGATACTCGGTTGGAGAATGCCGAAGAAGGCGGGAAAGCGCATGACTACTGACCAGATGCTGCGCGTTCTCATGAAGGAGGTGACCGACCTAAAAAGACGGATGGATAAAGACGAGGAAGGGGGGCCGAAACGTCCTTTGGCAGAAGCAGCCCCGGGGGGAAAAAGCAAGAGGCCCAGGAGGGGAGCAGCTGGGGGAGACATCCCAGGTCCTAGTGCCCCGCTCGAGGCACCCACTCCCGTGCCGGAGGAAGGGAATCCGATTCCTGTTGTGGTCACCCCCGTGTCCAGGGAAGATATGCCGCCCGAGCTGGCAGCACAACTAGCAGCGTGGTTGGGTGAAGGTAGCGAGGGCGCCACGGCTGCCGACGCGCAGGTGCTGATGAAGCAACTGCGTGAGAAACGGGAGGCAGCAAAGGTGTCCACGCCAGCAGTAGACAAGCCACAGGGGACGAATTCGACCGCAGAGGCAGCGTCCGGTTCAGGTAAGCGGCCATTGCCGATTGCGAGGGACGAGTCAGCACCCTCTCGTAGGGAAAAGTTGGGTCAACATGTTCCTTTGGCTATTAAAGAGAAGATTTGGGCAGGGGAGTATGTAAACATCTTCTCGTTGCTTACTGATCACTATGAGGTGGAGCATGTTAAGGGCCAGAAGGACCTCATGCATCCGAGTGTTTGGCGCGCAAAAATGGCCGCCTTCAAGGTAAATGAAAACATTGGCAATTGGGGCAAAGCATGGGGGGTTTTTACGTCGATCTTGGGGGAACGAAGGCCCGAGTTGCTACCCGAATTGCCGACTTATCAGTCACGAATCATGGGGTACTCGACATCACACGAGGGTAATCATTGGTTCTGCTATGATAATCTTTTTAGAAAGGCTAAAGAACATGATAAAAGCTTAACTTGGGATTGTTATGATTCTGTGTCATGGGATAAAATGAAGGAGACTGGTATGTTGAAAATGCCATTGGTGGGGAGTAACGTTGGCGAATCCTCCCGCCAGTATGCGGGGACGCCCTTTCGATCAGGTGCGGGTACCGATAATTACTCGAGGCCTGCCGGCAATACAGGAAAAAGGGGGGTTTGTTGGAATTTCAACAGGGGTAAATGCACTAGGCCACAGGGATCGTGCAAGTTTAGACACGAATGTAGTGGGTGTGGGCAGACATCCCATCCTGAGTCCACGTGCAGAGCCAAAACGGGTGATAACGGGGGTAGAGGAGGCGCCAAACAGGTCTAACATAGTCCGAGGGGCGCCTTTACCTACCCCGATTGATACCTTGGCGATGATTCCCTGGCTCAGTGAATACCCGGATCGTACTTCTGCTGGGGTGTTGCGGAACGGGTTTTCTTATGGTTTCCGCATCCCAGTAGGGGACTTTCAGGGTGTGGAGAACTGTAAAAATCAGCTTTCGGTCCTGCAGCATACGACCGTGGTACAGGATAAGATCCGGAAGGAGGTTACTCGAGGTCGGGTCGCCGGCCCGTTTAGTGTACTCCCGGTGCATAACTTTGTTTGTTCTCCTTTAGGAGTGGTTCCCAAGAAGGACCCGGGTGAGTTCCGGCTGATACATAATTTATCAGCTCCACGTGGTCTTTCTGTAAACGAAGTGATAGACCCGGAAGTGTGTTCAGTGCGGTACGCATCCTTCGATGAGGCCGTAGCCATTTTGAATCGCCTGGGGCCCGGGGCGCTGATGGCAAAATCGGATATCGAGTCAGCGTTCCGGTTGCTCCCGGTACATCCAGATGATCAGCGTCTCCTGGGTTTCATGTTTCAGGGTCATTATTACATGGATAGGTGTATGCCGATGGGGTGCTCTATATCTTGTGCCTATTTCGAAAAATTCAGTACCTTTCTACAATGGGTCTTCACAAAGAAGACGGGTTTCCAACATGTAATGCATTACCTCGATGATTTTTTGTTCCTGGGGGCAGCCGGGGATCCGGAATGTGGTCAGGCCTTGGCCGAATTTTGTGTCTAAATGAATCAGTTTGGCGTGCCATTGGCACCAGGTAAGACTGTGGGTCCTTCGACTTGCCTCGAGTTTCTGGGGATCGAGTTAGACTCCAGAGAAGGTTGTTTTCGTTTACCAGCTGACAAAGTGTTAAAGTTCAGGGCAGCCCTGCAAATGTGTATATGTGGACCTAAGGTTAAGCTGCATCAATTGCAGCAGTTAGTTGGACAGTTGAATTTTGCCCTGAGGGTTATACCAATGGCCCGCCCCTTTTCCCGTTCGATTGCCCAAGCCATGGTCGGCCTGAAGGAGGGCCATCATCGCACAAGGCTCTCGGCTGAGGTCCGCCAGGACATGCGCATTTGGTTGGCATTTCTGGCGGATTTCAATGGTCGAGTCGTCTGGAACAAACCGGCCGTGTCCTCTGAGGAGCTGGGGCTATGGACAGATTCGGCAGGGAGCATAGGTTTTGGTGCCATCTTCGGCACAAGATGGTCGGCACAAAAGTGGCCGGCATGGTGGCATGACAATGGACTGACAAGTAACATCGCTTTCCTGGAACTTTTCCCCATTTTGGTGGCCCTGAGAACTTGGCCCGAAGGGTTCAAAGATCACTCTGTGGTATTTTGGTCTGACAATATGACCGTGGTCGAGTGTATCAATAGCCAGGCAGCACGATGCAAATTGATTTTGAGACTGCTCAAAGAAATTGTTTTACTGTGTATGCAATTGAATGTGCTATTCAGAGCAAGACATGTCCCGGGGGTAATGAACCAGGCGGCTGATGCACTGTCTCGTTTTCATATGCAGGCTTTCTGGGGTTTTCTTCCCACAGCGGACCCGGAGCCGGCACCCTTTCCCGAAGCTCTCTGGTCTCTCGGTGCCCCGAACTTCGTCACCTCGTGGGAGAGAGTTTAGCACCCAGGACGAGGAAGGCATATGAAGGGGCGTTCCGGTCCTATTTAGCCTTTTTGGGGACTGATAGAGAGGGGTTTTGGGGCCACGAGGAATGGGTGGTGAATTTTCTGATGTCTTTACATGTGGCTGGGAAATCGGTGGCCACGGCTCAGAGGCATCGGGCTGCCATCTCCTTTGTTGCTAGGGCTCATGGGATCCAGGACCCGACAGCGTCTTTCGTTGTACAGAAAGCGCTACGTGGGTGGCAACGCCTTGAGGGTCGCAGAGTAGATGAGAGGCGCCCGATAGGTTTGGATAGGTTGGCCCAGTTGTTTTCCACACTCCCTGCTACATGTTCATTTCAGTTCGAGACAGTGTTGTTCCGAGCCGCTTTTACGCTGGCATTTCATGGGGCGATGCGGGTAAGCGAACTAGTGGTGAGGAACAAACAGGACGTAACAGGAGGTTTGTGCCAGGAGCACATCCAGATCAGAGGGGAGACAATGACTGTCTCATTTGTCAGGTCCAAGACCGATCAATGTGGGATGGGTGACTGCATAATCATACGCAGGATTCCCGGGTCTTCCATGTGTCCGGTAAAGTGTTTAGAAGATTACCTAGCACGAAGGGTGGCATCATGGGGGGGGACCTTGTTGAGACACGCGGACGCCACCCCACTGACAAAATTTCAGTTTCAGCGGGTGCTTGCGATGTCGATTGCCGCTGCGGGCTTGAACCCGGGCGAGTTTGGGACCCATTCCTTTCGGATAGGGGCTGCTACAGAAGCTACAGCCAGGGGTCTGAATGTGGAACAAGTGAAACGGGTGGGGCGTTGGTCCTCCAATTGTTATAAAAGGTATGTGCGGTTGCACATGTTGTGAAGCTGGAACGATGTACTCACGCTTCTTGTTTTTGTTTGGTTTTCAGTTGCGCAAGCCTACGAGGCGGGGCGGACTATGCAGTCGACCCAACACCGGGCCAGCGGTCAGACATCACCGGCTGTGAAAAAGGAGGTGTGGGTCGTGGGCCACTCATACGTGAGGCGTGCCGCGGACGTATTCAAGGCAGGTGACATGATTCACGTAGCTGGGGAATACGGGTACAGGGTGTCCTTCTACGGAAGAGGCGGTCTCTGTATTGACCAGTTTCAATCATTTTTCGAGGGTTTGTTAGGGCGGACGAGGTCACCGCCGTCTGTAGTAATAGTACATCTTGGGGGCAATGATTTGGTCACCACTGGTAGACGACTTCTCCTTGAGGCGATGCTTTCCACTGTAAGTTGGTTAGCGAGGAGAGTTCCAGGGTGCACAATTGCGTGGTCCCATATGATACCACGAAAGGTGTGGCGGGGGGCTATTTCTATTCCCGCTTTGAATCATTCTGTTAGAAAGCTTAATAACAAAATGAGTAGGTTGTTCCGTTCCAAAACACTGCATTATATTTCGCATGGGTGTATTAATGATGACAGTATGTATTTGGGGGATGGTGTGCATTTGTCTCGGGTGGGGAATGAGTTACTCATAGGAGACTTCTTAGCATGGCTAAAAACGTTATAATATGACCTTTAGGTAGGAGTCTTGTGGGGGGTCCGGATAGCCGGTCAACTATCCGGCCTGTGGCGGTAAGGTCATGATCGGTGAGCACTAATTGGAAGATCCCTATGAGTGGGCGTCACCCAACACGGATGGGAGCGCTCGGGGGAGGTGGCCATTGGCCCCTCAACGGGGAGGCGGTCCCTTCTAAGGATGGGTCGCCGAAAGAAAAGGAAAGGCGGTCAAGGCCCCTTCCTGGGTAGGAGGGGTTACAGCCCCCTCCTGGGGAATTTCCCGGGGCCAGGACGTCTGCGACGGCAGATGTGGTAAGTTGTGTGGGGTTTGGGGGGGGTCTACGCTACCTTCTAGATACCTCACACGAGTCCTCGGACGACCGTTAAGTGGCGTCGAGTTTTATTGGGGCCCCCGTCAAGTCAAGGGAAATTGGTAGTTGCACTTGAGGTACGCCTCTGTGCGGTCCCCCCTCACAAGTGAGGGGGATATTTCGGGTTTAGGGATCTTGACACCGGTTACGACCTTGCCGTTGGCCCTTAAACGTTAGGATGTACAATTTCAAAATTTCAAGTAAATGTTTTGTAGGATGTTAGTTCGGCTAGGAGAACCTTTGTATTAGAGAATCTGTTAAGGTTAGCCAAACATCGCAATGTGGTAATGAAATTGTACATTAATATGAAACTGTTGATTTAATGTTTTAATTTTGTTTCATATTTTAATAAATACGGCCGGGAGGGTCACTCCCTCCCTCTTCCAAAAACTTCAGAACTGTTTCCGGTTTCCCTTCCTTTGGGGATTGTGTTGAGAGGGGGTGGCGGGTATCTCAGCCATATGGAAAGGGGCGACCACTCGGTCCCCCCGAACGTATGGCGGAGTACCACGATCCCCCCGGGAAGCCATCTTGGGCGGGAAGCGAGTCTCGGCTGGTATGCCCGAAGCGGCGTAGCCGGGGCGCGCTTTTTCCCGCCCTAGAGTGGGCCGGCCTAGACACTGACGCGGCTGGCCACGCCCTTGGGGCAGGCAGGGGCGGGTTTACGCCCGCCCTGAAGACGGATAAAAGGAGAAACAAGACCAGAAGGCATCCTCTTGTTCCTGTGCTCTGAAGCTGCACCTCCTCGCTGCACGTGAGCTCGAGACGGAACGAAGAGCCAATTTTGACCCACCCACCAGCCCCTGAGGACAGCAAGTGGTTTTTGAATAAAGTTGATGGATAACTCTGATTTTCGTTTACAGGTTGTGGTATTATCGTGATGATTTTGAGTATGTAATAAAGAATGGTCGATTTGGGTTATCTTTCACGAATAAAGAAATTCTGCTTTAGTGTCCATTGGTAAGCATGCTTTTAATTCAGTTGTAGTAGCCAAGGTTTTTGTAGTTTAGTAAGTTAGTTAGCATTGTCGTATTTATTTTGGTCGGGCGGTATGGTCGTGATCGGTGAGCACTAATTGGAAGATCCCTATGAGTGGGCGTCACCCAACACGGATGGGAGCGCTCGGGGGAGGTGGCCATTGGCCCCTCAACGGGGAGGCAGTCCCTTCTAAGGATGGGTCGCCGAAAGAAAAGGAAAGGCGGTCAAGGCCCCTTCCTGGGTAGGAGGGGTTACAGCCCCCTCCTGGGGAATTTCCCGGGGCCAGGACGTCTGCGACGGCAGATGTGGTAAGTTGTGTGGGGTTTGGGGGGGGGTCTACGCTACCTTCTAGATACCTCACACGAGTCCTCGGACGACCGTTAAGTGGCGTCGAGTTTTATTGGGGCCCCCGTCAAGTCAAGGGAAATTGGTAGTTGCACTTGAGGTACGCCTCTGTGCGGTCCCCCCTCACAAGTGAGGGGGATATTTCGGGTTTAGGGATCTTGACACCGGTTACGACCTTGCCGTTGGCCCTTAAACGTTAGGATGTACAATTTCAAAATTTCAAGTAAATGTTTTGTAGGATGTTAGTTCGGCTAGGAGAACCTTTGTATTAGAGAATCTGTTAAGGTTAGCCAAACATCGCAATGTGGTAATGAAATTGTACATTAATATGAAACTGTTGATTTAATGTTTTAATTTTGTTTCATATTTTAATAAATACGGCCGGGAGGGTCACTCCCTCCCTCTTCCAAAAACTTCAGAACTGTTTCCGGTTTTCCTTCCTTTGGGGATTGTGTTGAGAGGGGGTGGCGGGTATCTCAGCCATAGTAGTAAGTGAAGAAGAGGACAATGATTTGTCTATTGGACAAATTGAAAAAGTTGACTTATCCAGAAGTGAAGAAATTTATGAGCATTACAGTGTTTATCCACTGTATTCCAAAGAAGCAATAGGGAATGCTATTGAATTATTTCAGATGAAAAAAGCAAAAGGAAATCCTATTAGTGTATGGGAAGAAAGTTTGGAAGGTCGTTGTTTTCCACAGTTATTCCCTACAGGTGAAGGTACACGATATGATGATCGACCTATGCAGATTCCTGCATCTGAGTACCGGACAACAAGATTATATGCAGAAGATCCGAGGTTTCGCCAATGCATTCCATATTTGTTTCATCTTCTGTTTGAGAGTGACTTATCTGGTCTGTCTTATGCAGTAAACCATATCTTAAAAAGTGGAGTGCATCTGCAAAATATTTCAGCAAAGGAATTTATGGATAAAGTGCAACAGAAAGATAGTGTTTTGGATTAACACCTAATTAATTTAATAGCTTGTCAGCGTGGTACTAATGAGTATTGGTACCGTCGTCATGAAGATTTGAAGTGCATGCTTAGAAACTTAGGAGCACCTACATGGTTTTTAACTCTAAGCTGTGCAGGGTATGCTTGGGAAGATTTACTTGAATTTCTTCGGAATGCGAATGCAAGCATAGAAAATATAAACTACAAGACACCTGGAGAACTGTGTTAGTTAGATCCGGTTAATGTTTGCAGATATTTTAATCATAGATTTGAAGCTATGATGTCTTTTATTACAAACAAGAAAAATCGCCTCTTGGTGAAGTACTGGATTTCTTTCGGAGAAAAGAATATCAAGCAAGAGGTGCTCCTCATATTCATATGCTGTTATGGATCAAGGATGCTCCTAAATTTGGAACAGACTCGGAGGAGACTGTACTGTCTTTTATTGAACAGTATGCCACTTGTGACATACCTAATAGTACAACTGATAAGGACTTAAGAGGAAAAGTGTTACGCTTTGAAAGTCATCGTTGTGGAAAATATTGTCGGCGAAAATTCAAATCAAAGAGTAAATTCTACACCAAATGTCGTTTTGGATTTGCACGACCGGTACTTTCAAAAGGAAGAGTCAACAATTTGATGTCATCTTTGCGACATAACATCAGAAGAAGGTCACCTAAAAATACGTACAATTTAAGAAGAGGTGAAGAATCCAAATATATTAATGACTATAACCCAGTCATTTTGTCCATGTGGAATGCTAACATGGACATACAAAATGTTGCAGACAACTCTATTGCTGTGGCTGGATATGTAACGTCTTACATCACGAAATCTGAAAAGACGGAACTGAAGGAGATGTGGGAAGACATTTCTCTTGAAAAGAGCCTAAGCAAGAAATTGTATACGTACAGTTTGAAGATGTTGTCTCATCGAGAAATTGGAGCATATGAATGTTGTGATCGGTTAACATCAGCAAGTCTTTATGCAAAATCAAGGACTATCCTCTGGGTGAGTTTGGGTCTTGCAGAAACACGAAACCGTGTTCTGAAACCTGTGCAAGAAATTGAATATTTAGCCCAGAAAGAACCAAACAGTACAGACATTTTGAAAACAAATATGTTGGATACATACTATCCAAATAGAAGTATTCTGCTTGAAAATATTTGTCTGTATGAAATACTTCAAAACTACACTTTTAAAAGGAATATTACAGAGAATATTGATAAAGGTGCACACGCTGTAATTGGACATGAAGGATGTCTGGTGAAACAAAGAAAAGGACACTTGATTAATCATCGAAAACTGAGTTGCGATACACCTGACAAAAGAGAATTTTACTATTTAGCTCTTTTGCAACTCTTTAAACCATGGCGTACAGAAGAGGAACTACTTGGTGACTTTGATAGTTATGAAGATTCATTCAACGCATCTAAAAGTAGTATCGAATGTCCTGTTTTTAGTAATTATCTCCAAATGTTGAATGATGAAATAGAGCAAGCACCAACAATTGCAGCAGAGATTGCTAGAGATAGTTCACAAGGTAGTCAAAGTTCGGCTTCATTAAGTCAAGATCCACTGGGACAACCAATTATTCAAAATGAAGCAGCCACTGCCATGGATGAGGTGGAAAGAGCAATGCAGCAAGGTCAAGAGGAAGTAATAAACTTAGAAGAATTAAAGAAGCAATTTAATCTTGAGCAAAGACAGATATATGATGAAGTGACAGAGCACATTGAGCATGGCTTTCGTCATGAGAAAAAAGATTGCTCATGTATGTCGTTTGAACCTATTCGACTATATGTAAGTGGAGAAGCTGGACTGGTAAAAGTTTCCTAATTAAAGGAATTACTACATATCTACAGCAAAGAACTCAGTCAACACTGTCGTGTGTTGTTACTGCTCCAACTGGATTTGCAGCACATAATATTAAAGGTATTACTTTACATCGTTTACTGATGCTGCCAGTTGAACATGAAAATAAACTACAATATCACAAGCTATCTGGAGAAGCTTGTTTTGAAGTTTCTAGAGTCCTTAAAAAAATGAAACTTCTTATTATTGATGAGGTAAGCATGGTATCCAATTTAATGCTTGCTTTTGTGCATTTAAGAATGCAACAGATACTTAAGACAGAGTATGATGTGTTATTTGGAGGTGAATATGTCATAGTTTTTGGAGATTTACTGCAGCTAACTCCTGTGAAAGGACAACCTGTATTTGAAACCTTTACGCATGAGGAGACCAGAAAGTACCTGGGCAGTATTGGAAATGTTAATATATGGTCACATTTCAAATATACTGAACTGATTCAAAATATGCGACAGGCAAAGGATACTAAATATGGAAATATTCTTCAAGATATAAGGATTGGAAAACTAACTGAAGATGCGAAAGACACTCTACGAACACGATTACTTTCCAAACTGTTTCCTAATGAAGATAATGTACCTGAGAGAATCTATAGTAAAGAGGTAGCAGATAAGTCAGTCATATGCTTGATGCCAACTCTCAAAGAATGTTCAGTTTTTAATGTGAAAATGTTGAATTTAGAAAATCAAGAAATTAAGAAACTGGAAGCTAAAGATGGAATAGAGCATGAAGGTAGTACTATTGTCTGAAAAGTTGAAGTTAAAATTGGATTCTCTTCAGAAATCTATATCTAAAACTGCTGGCTTAGAGAAAAATCTGTATGTATGTTTAAATTGTCAGATAATTTTACGGAGAAATTTACATGTAGAAAGAGGATTGGTAAATGGAGCAATGGGTAATGTTGTTGGTTTTGTCAATTATTCAAATAGAGATGAGATTGAATTTTTAAGAATAAAATTTGATGGAATTGAGGAAGTTCAACAAATTAGTCGCTGTTCAACTCGTTTTTTGCTTGTGAAAGACTTATATGTCCGTCGGAAGCAATTTCCAATTTGTTTGGCATATGCAGTTACTATTCACAAATCTCAAGGTTTAAGTGTAGATTGTGCTTTGGTAAATATTGGAAGCACTGTATTCAAAGAGGGTATGGCGTATGTTGCTTTATCTCGAGTTAGAACTTTATGTGGACTTTATCTAATTGATTTAGATGAGACAAAGATTAGTGCAGATTTAAATTGTGTGAAGGAGTATAATAGGTTAAGAAGAGAATATGCTCCAAGTTTACCTCAATATCCTTTAATTGAAAGGCGTATGGTTGGTCAGAAAAGGAGAAATGAGGAAAAATGTACCGAAGTAGTCGAGAAACAAAGAAAAAAAGATGTAGCTGTCGTTGGTAGGCGTAAGACAAAGGTTAGTATTAAAGAGATTGTTGGATTTAAGTTTGAAAACAGGTCTGGTGCCAACTGCTATGCAAATGTAGTATTTAATGTTAAGCAACAGATTGTACAAAATCGGGAGCAAACATTTTGTTGTTCATTAAATTCTGTATTTGAAAAATGTAGCAGTGGTGATAGTGAAGTAGCAAGTGTTTCAGAACTAAGGAATGTTTTAGACATATGTGCATGACTAAATCAATTTTCTCAGAATATTCAGCAAGATTGTCAGGAATTTATTATGTATATGTTTACAGTTTTGGAAGAAGAAGGTGTAGATATTGATAGTCTTTTTGGCCTTTCTTATAAATGGGAACATAAGTGTGATAATTGCTCACTTTCAAGTACTACTGATATACACAGTGAAAGATTTATATATTTAACATTACCAGACTGTAAAGAAGTGTCTTTTAATAAACTAGTTAAAGATGCGCATCAGAACATGGTCCTTTCTCAATGTAAGTCTGAAATGTTATCAACTTTATTTATCTCCAGAAATGGACAATAGGTAATTTTAATGTTTCAACGATGCAGAGCTGATGGGAGTAAATTGTCAACTTTAATTAAAAATGTTGTGGCTTCTCAAGTATCTATTTCTAGAAGAACATTTGTAACTGTAGCCATTATTTTTCATGAAGGGCCTTCAACATCATCAGGACATTACACAGCTTATTTGAAGTGTCCAACCGGCTGGACGCTTTGCAATGATAGTCAATTGACTTTTAAGAAACGTTTGCCTTTTGACTTAACTAACTCTTATCTGCTCTTTTTGCAACCCAAATTTCAGTAAAATGACTTAGTGTAGGAAGATTAATACTGTAAAGATATGAAACTCTGTTTAGAAATATCTTGTGACTGAGGGTGTGCAAATCTAGAAATGAAATTTGTATTTGGCATAGTGATAGCATCAGGTACAAGTTTACTTAATGTTTGATGGTACAGAACATGTTACAATTTTTAACTGGAAAGATTCAGAAAAGAATAGATAAGGCTAAGATTAAGAAATTTCAGAAAATAACTACTTAACTCATACTATTTGGCCACGCGGAAAAATATGAGACAAGAAAATGAGTACTTCAGATAATTATTTTAGAACATATATGGACACAAGTTTTTTGAGAGGTATTTAAAAGATAACGAGTTAACTTATACTATTTGGCCACGTGGAAAGGTATGAGAGAAGAAAATGTGTACTTAAGATAGATTTTTAAAGAAGATACTTGTACGGGGCTTTGTTGAGATGTATTTAAAAATAGGTGGTATAGTTTAATTAGTTTGTAACTGTGGAAGATGTACTGTGCTTACTCAAGAAATTGCAAATTAGTGAAAAACATTTAAGACATGTTTTTTTCAGGTATTTATATTATGTATGGAGATCTTGTATGGGTTTTTGTGTGGATTGTGTTTTTTTTTCCCGCTGTTACATGATGATTAATATTGAAATCACTGTTTATAGTGAAAATCAATGTATTCTGAGGACAGCAAAAATAAACCATGTAATATGTTGTTTAAGTTATTTTGTTACATTGGATTTAGAAATATGTATTATAACAGATTTTTTTACTGTCTTCCACAGATTTTACATTTATAAGGTAAGTACAACTAATAACATCCAAGAGTTTTGTCTGCCTCTCTCTTATCCTTATTGTTTTGATCTCCTTCCTTTCTCAGTACTGTTTAGTCACACTTATTCCGTTTAACTCATTCACATTTTGTGTTGTTTAATTTTTTCTCCTGTTTCTATAACATCTTTTCTGTCACTATCTTATTCAGTCGATCTATCTCTTCAGTTTGTTTCTACTGTTGTCTCATGGTGACTCACCTTTATTGACCTTGCATCACCTTTGTTTCTAGAATCTTAATTTGTTTGTCTTACTGTATCTAATATTTGTTCCCTTACTCTGCTTTCATTAATTATGCTCAATTCTTACACTTAAATGTAAAGGGCCTCATTTATGAAAGCCTTGCGCCACCGATGCACCAATGTTTACCATGTTAAAAGTGACGCATGGGCGTTGCAAGGCCTTCATAAATAAGGCCCATACTTTACTTCTCTTACCCTACTTTATTTCTATTTATATGTGTCTTGGAGTGCTTGTCTATTTGTACTCCGTTTACCTTCTGTTACTCACCCTTTTTCACTCTGTTTCTCTTACTGTTTTTCCTTTATTTTATTTATCTCCTTAAGATATTTTTGTACTCTTACTGTGTTTCTTTAAGAGACTGTTTACTTCGTGTACTATCACTGATCATACTTTTATTTTCTCTCTCACTTTACTTTCGTTTAAACACTCCTTCCTTCAGTGCTATTATCTCTTTCAATTAATTATGTTACTTATTGATTTATATACTAGACATTCTGTCTCTGTCTCTCTCTCTCTGTCCCTTAGTCTTCTTTTTTTTACTTTCTGTTTCATTCACTCCTACTTTTTTTGTTTTATGAATTGTGCATTATAATCTTATTTTTACTTTTCTTCCAGAGATACTATGTTTTTAAAAGAAATTTACTTTTACTTTGTTACTATTTCTTAGGTAAGTATAAAAAATAAAGAAACTTTTCTATCACTGTGTCATTTCTTTGTCTATCCTGGTTATACCAGTGTCATGTTTTATATAAGCACTTCCACACAGGATTGGGTGCATTCTCATAAGGAGTGCCTTAAAAGTGATTTAATGAAATCAGCGACATTTCACTGAGTGAGTTCAGCAACACTGATATATGAAAACATTGGTGGTAAATGATATTAAATGTTAAATGGTGTTGTTTCCAGGACTTTAACTCCTTTGCTGCGGTGGCAATTCCGCCGCAGCGCTAGGGGGGCGGGGGGCTGAGTGGCGCTCGTATGCTCATGATGGAGCCACTCCTTCACGAGCCGCGGTTGAGCTGTTCTCATGACAGAGCGGTTCCATCATGGCCCCTCTCACTCAATAGAACACGCTGTGCAGGCGCAAAATTAGCGCCGTGCAAGCACAGTGGCAGGGCCATGACGGAACCGCTCCGTCATGAGGACAGCTCAGCCGATGCTCATGACGGAGCGGCTCTGTCATAAGCATGGGAGGAGTTAAGAGGTGTTAAAAAAACTAGGGGGTCTCTTCAAAGAGAGTGTTGGTTGTAATTTAGAGGGCAGTTTAAAACACATAGGGGCAGATTTATGATGCCCTTGCGTGTCTTTGCGCCACAATTCCGTCACTTTATTTGACGCAATGGCGGTGCAAACAATGCACCATATTTACAACGTGATGCATCTAGGAGATGCGTCATGTTGTAAAGCCCTGCACCATAAGGAAGTGTTCCTGTGCAGGGGGGGGACGTTCCTGTGCAGGAACGCCTCATGAAAGTGGCTGAGTGAAATCTATGAGATTTCACTCAGTCACTTTCAGGCCAATGCTGCTTCAAAACCCTGCATGTGCTTCAAGCAGGCGTAGGTCTTGACACAGCATTGTCAAGATGGGGTACCGTCGAGCCTTGCTGGAGCTGTGTCACACTTGCGATGCAACTCCAGCAATGCACCACCTTTCCGGCACAGATGCGTCACGCATCTGTGCCGTTTTTGCACCATGGTGCTAGTGTTATGTTTTTCTGTCATTCTATGTAGATATGTAATATTGCAAGTTTTTTGTCAGGAAAAAGAAGCCATGACTATTGGCTTTGTGAATGATTGCTAGATTCTTAAAATAAAAAAGCAGCAACCATGGCATTGTTCAATATAGTATTGTAAATACTTATGTTCAAGAATGATGAGAGAGTAAAAGAGGGTTAACCTGATCTTTTAAACTTATTCACAGGCTTCTTTAAAGGAAGTGTTCTATATCATTGTAGCTTGGGTGTTTCACTTTTTTATACCTAACACAATTCATTCTGTATGCTGTAGCAGGAGGAGTGCTACATACTTGAATATCCTTCAGTGCTTATTTTCATTCAGTAAGTGGCAATGAGACCGACAAAGAACTTCAATAGGCGGGAGGGGCTGCTCCTGTGCTCCTGGAAGAGTGCGAGGCCGCTGCAGCAGTGGGAGTGAGGCCTCTCAGAGGGGAGCAGAGCAGCTCCTTCAGATGGCCACAATTACAAAATACAGGGTATGGATGTCCGTGGAATTTATGGACGGTTAGTCACTCTAGAGTGTGCGCGGCGCCCCTGGCACCTCATTACAGTGCACAGGGGAGCCGCGGTGCATAGTTTCAGAATCATAGACCTAGGACATAAACTTTCATAATAGCAAGGCTCCTAAGAGATAAAAATCGCCGCTGCTCGGCGTTCTAAATTTCGACGCTATGGGCGGAATTTTCCACGGTGTTAGTGCTTTAATATCAATGGGAACACATGTGTGATAGTAAATGCTGTAACAGCCGCGGTACTTAACATTATCGCGTGAAAACAAACGTTGTTTTCACACAGTAATGTGTGCCTTGTAAATAGGGGGCGGGGTGGATTTAGTTTTATTTTCTACACTCTTATGTTAACGATGCCGAATGTTTGATTAGAGCAGGATTTAACAGTCCTGCGATAAACAAGTTTATTCCACCTCTTTCTCTCGCAACGCCTCTTTACGTGATAGGGTGCTTTCCCCTCCAACCACATTTTGCATGTGCTTTGACCTACGCCCACTTTGCATGTCATTAAGTTACTGTGCGCAAGATATGCAAAGTGGTCTTACGGCAGGCGATGTAATGCCGTTTTCAAAAAGGTGCAGCAGAATATTTTCAAGGATAGGTAAAACATTAAAGTCGCTTTTATCGGCAGAAAAGTGCAGATATAGCGGCGATAACGGCGTTGATAATGTGCTCTATGAATTGCAATCGAATCTAATGTTAGATGTAAAGACAACTAACGTAGGTTTCGGTTGCAATTCATAGATCATATTATGAAGGCTAATATCGTCGTTTTATCGGCAGTGTCCTGTCGATGAAACCGACGATAATGTATTAGGTCTCCTTCATAATATGCCCAAAGTATCGTCGCTTTTTTGCATAATTATCCCGAAAAAAAGCGTCGATACTTCAGCTTGTGAATAGAGCAATTTTTGGTACAATGAGTTAGTTCTGAAAATAACTTTATTTTTTTAACAAGTGTTATATTGATTTTGATTTTTAAAACTTGCACCGAAATTTTTAAGTGTAAAACTGTGACACAGGATCAAATTGAAATGAAAAAAATTATTTTCTGTCGGAGCATTGATGATTATCAATTTTCATTTTAATAAGAATGAGGCTCTGTTCTCCGTACAGAAGAAGTTCTCCACACTCGTTGCATTTCATATGCACCTTTGACAAATATGGTCTCAAGTCCATCTCTGCACTGGATGGAGAAAGAGGTCATCCACCAGAAGATGTGCTGGCCACCTCTGATGGTAGTTGCGTGGCCAGAGCTCTTGTCGATACCTGTGCAAATTGCACAGGGTGCACTTGTCTCACATGCCTCATCAAGGTATGTATGGAAAAGGAATACTTTTTCGACGGATTTCCTCTTGAAAGAACTGCTTCACATATTGTGCAAGTACCTTTGGGCGCATTCACTTTTTTTTGGATCCTTAGGATAAGTGAAAAATTGCCAGATGAAAGATTCCTTCCTTTTTTTTAAAGGTAGTCGATAATTTTCCTCAGATTCGGAAGATGAATTCTTTGCGGCAGCCATTTCACCAAAGTTTTCGGAAAGATGTAAAACGTTGTTCTCTCTTCAGAGTACAAAAAATAGTGAGGGAACTGGTTGGAGTGGTCCATGAAAATTCCAGAATAGAAACTACTAAGAACCAATTTGAAGTGTTGTTTTCGAGTCACATGACTTCACATACACGCATTAGGACGTGTACGTGCTGAGGGAGGGAAGTGGGTGGGATCTGTGAAAATTCCAGAACAGAAACTACTAAGAAGCAATTGCAAATGTTGTTTTCAAGTCACATGACTTCACATGCGCTCATATGGCTGGGATGCCCGCCACCCCCTCCAAACACCAATTCCCCAAGGGGAGGAGACAGACACAAGTTTGAGCTTTTGGAAGGCGGGGGGGAGTTACCCCCCCGGCCGTATTTATTAAAATATGAAACAAAATTTAAAACATTAAATTAAAACGTTTCATAAATTATGTACAATTTTACTTTCATTACATTTTGATGAAGACATGTTCTTTGGCTAACCTTAACAGATCTCTAATACAAAGGTTTCCTAGCCGAGTCTAGCATCCTGAAAATGCATACATTCTAAAATAAAATCGTACATCCTAGCATTAAGGGCCAACGGCAAGGTCTTAACCGGTGTCAGATCCCTACTACCAAACTCCCGCCCTCACGGTGTGAGCGGCGCATGCGCAGAGGACTTTACCCTCGTTGCCAACTGCAACTTCCCTTGTCGTGGGGGCCCCCTTTCACTCGACGCCATCTTAACCCCTTAAGTGCGGGGAACGTTCAGCGGTCGTCGCGTGCACTACCTCGCTAGTGCTGCGCACGTTCGCTGAACGTTCCATTCCCGTTAGCGCAATCGAACGTCCGCACTGGGGCGGAATTTTCGGCGCGCTTAACGGGTTAAAGGTCGTCCGAGTTCCCGTGTGAGGTATCTGTAAGAAGGACAGCGTGGACTCCCCCCCCTTCCCCACACTCTCTTCCGCCGGAGCGGATATCCGGCCCCCGGGAAATTCGTAGGAGGGGCATCTAGCCATCTCCCCCTGGGAGGGGCCTATGGCCGTCTCCCCCTAGGCGACCCATCCGTAGTGGGTGCCGCCTCCCCATGGGAGGGGCCAATGGCCGCCTCCCCCCGGGCGCTCCCATCCATTCTGGGTGGCTTCCCCCCTAGGGACCTTGAAATTATTGCTCACCGATCATGACCTTACCGCCACAGGCCGGATAGTTGACCGACTATCCGGCCCCCCCACACCTCCTAAAGGTCATGCCTCCTCAATCCCACTAGCCATGCTATGAAGTCTTCTATGAGTAAATCATTCCCCGCCCTGGACAGGTGAACCCCATCATTCAAATGAAAGTGATCACCCCGAATACACCCATGGGGAATGCTTTGTAAATGCGCGGAGCGAAACAATTTCCCAATTTTATTGTTGACCCTCTTTACCGAGTGGTTCAACGCCGTCACAGAGAAACCCCCCCGCCAAACTCTCCTGGGGATCATGTTGGACCAAGCAATTGTACACCCCGGGAGCCTCTTAGCCAACCAGCTGACTGCCGACAAAATGTGTTCCACTAACACTCGCCTTCCCAGTCTTACCAAGTCATTGCCCCCCAAGTGTACTATGATTATAGATGGCGGTGACCTTTGCCACCCTAAGAGACCCTCCACAAACGATTGAAATTGGTCAAAACAGAGACCTCCCTTCCCATGGAAGGTCACTCTGAACCCGTATTCCCCAGATGCGTGAGTCGCGTCACCTGCCATGAATACGTCCCCGGTGCGCCTCACGTATGAGTGGCCCACGACCCATACCACTTGCTCTCCAGTCGGTGATCCTTGACCGCTGGTCCCCTGGTGATGGGTTGATCCCAAATTCCGCCCCGCGTCACAGGCTTGCGAAACTGTAATTCAAACAAAAGACAACAAGTGTGAGTGCATTTCATCAGTCTTTTACAACATGTGCAGTCGCACATACCTTTTGAAACAGTTCGAAGACCAACGGCCTAGCTGTTTCACTTCTTCCGCACCCAGACCCCGAGCCGTAGCCTCAGTAGCGGCCCCTATTCTGAATGAGTGGGTCCCAAAATCGCACGGGTTCAAGCCCGCCGCAGCAATCGTAAGCGCCAGCACCCTCTGAAATTGAAATTTCGTCAACGGGGTGCCATCCTTGTGTCTAAGCAGACTCCCTCCCCATGTTGCCGGCCTCTGTGCCAGGTAGTCCTCTACATACCTTATCGGACAACTGGGGCTCCCTCGAGCGCGCTGCACAACAACACTACTCCCTATAGCATCCTGGTCTGTCTTGGACCTGGCTATTGAGACTAGCATAGAATCACCCCGTATTTGAACGTGATCCCTGCATAGGCCTCCCTCCATATCTTTCTTGTTCCTCGCTACGAGTTCACTCACCCACATAGCCTCATGGGATGCCAAGGCGAAAGCCGCTCGGAACAGAACTACCTCGGAAGGGGAGGAGCATGTCTCATCCAGTTTTGCTAGTAGCAGAGACCATCTTTCTAAACCAATCGGGTGCCTTGTATCTTGTCTGAGACCCTCAAGGCGTTGCCAACCGCGGAGTGCCATCCTGACTAAAAAGGAACCCGTCGGGTCCCGTATTCCGTGGAGCTGTGCCATGAATGATATGGCCGCCCTATGTCTGTTGGCCGTCGCGGCTGATCGGCCTTCTCTATGAAGCGCCACTAAGAACCCCAGGAAGGATTCCTCCTGCCCCCAGCTATGTCCCCCTGCCGGCCCTAAAAAGGCGCAGTAAGAACGAAACGCTCCCTCATAGGCTTTTCTCGTCCTGGGCGCTAAATGGGCTGCCATGAGGTCCTGTAATCCGGGGCACCGATCAGCCATAGTGCTGCGGGGAACGGTGCCGCCACTAGATCCGCTGTAGGTAGATAGCCCCTGAAAGCCTGCATGTGTGAACGAGAGAGTGCATCCGCTTTATTATTCAGTACACCCGGCAAATGCTTTGCCCTGAACTGTACATTCAATCTCATGCAACGTAATACAATTTCCTTAAACAGTCTCAAGATCCACTTGCAGCGTGCTGCCTGCTGATTAATGCACTCGACCACTGTCATATTGTCTGACCAAAACACAACTGAGTGGTCCCTAAAATCTTCTGGCCATGCCAACAGAGCCACCCAAATGGGAAATAGCTCCAAGAACCCAATGTTACCTGTTAGGCCACTGGAGTGCCACCACGTCGGCCATACTTGCGCCGACCATCGGTTACCAAAGATGGCGCCAAATCCAACGCTCCCGGCTGAGTCGGTCCACAAACCCAGTTCGTCCGACAATGCTGGGGGTTTGTTCCACGCCACTCGACCGTTGAAGTCCGCCAGGAATGCCAACCAAATGCGCATATCCTGGCGAACCTCTGCCGACAGTCTCGTGCGGTGGTGTCCCTCCTTGAGGCCGGCCATAGCCTGCGCAATGGAACGTGAGAAGGGGCGAGACATCGGTATTACTCTCAAGGCAAAGTTAAGCTGACCCACTGTTTGTTGTAACTGGTGCAGGGTCACTTTTTCTTTGCCCAGGCATTGTATTAAGGAAGCCCTGAACTTGGCCACCTTCTCCATTGGAAGCATCCCTCCACTGAGTCGAGCTCAATTCCCAGAAACTCCAGTGAAGTAGATGGCCCCACTGTCTTACCTGGTGCCAATGGGACTCCAAACTCCTGCATGAGAATGCAGAAGTCCTGCAGTGCCTGTGCACATTTCTCAGTGCCGGCCGGCCCTAAGAACAGGAAGTCGTCTAAATAGTACATCACTTGTCTATGCCCTGTGGCCTCGGTGAATGCCCATTCTAAAAAACAGCTGAACATCTCAAAATAAGCACAAGAAATTGAGCAGCCCATGGGCATGCATTTATCCATGTAATACTTCCCCTGGAACGTAAATCCTAGCAAGCGCTGGTCCCGCGGGTGTACCGGGAGCAACCTGAATGCTGATTCGATGTCTGATTTCGCCAACAGAGCACCGGGGCCCAGTTGATTCAGTAGGGCAACGGCATCGTCGAACGATGCGTACCGAACTGAACAGACATCCGGGTCAATGGCTTCATTCACCGAGGCGCCCCTCGGGGCCAACAGATTGTGAATGAGTCTATACTCCCCTGGGTCTTTCTTCGGAACCACTCCTAGAGGTGAACACACGAAATCCGCCACGGGCGGGCATGGAAAAGGTCCTGCTACCCGCCCCAAGCTGACCTCTTTGGTAATTTTCTTGGCTGCCACTTCCGGGTTGTGTTGAATGGATTGCTGATTTTTACAAAAGGGGCTCCCCCGAAAATTTCCCGCCGGGATGTTGAAGCCATATAGGAAACCATTCCTCAAAATCCCGGCGGACACATGATCAGGGTATTTGTTCAGCCAGGGAGTCAAAGCCATGATGTCGATGGGGGAAGACGATTGCTTCCCAAGCATCACTTCAATCCTGCTTGGATCCCCCCTTTCCTCCCGAACTACCGCTCTTGGACCTACAGCTACTTTCCGGGTGTGAGGAGTTCCCACAGCCCGCACAAGCATGCCGGAACCTACATGTTCCCTGGGGCCTGTTACAGTTACCTCTGTTGAAACCCCAACAAACCCCGCGCTTGCCCCCATTTCCGCCGGTCTTGGGCTGTGATTCCCCACCGACGCTTGCTCGAAAGGGCTGCGCCGGCCTTTGTTGAACTGTCCCAGACCCGCTCCCGCCGGGCGAGGACGTACCTGCCGATCCAGGCATGAGCTGTTTGTGCCACGATACCGTGTCGAGGCAATCCCACGTTAAAGTTACATCAAACTCTTTAGACTTTCGAAAGTGCACATCATAACCTTTCCACTCATTCCCCCCGTACATGGTATAAAAATCCATGATCCTGTTCTGGTAACAGGATAGATCGGGCAACACTTCAGGTTTACGTTCCCCCATTACTGCCGTAAATATAGAGAAGGCCTTCACCCAGTTCGCTACGGTCTCGTCGACCCTAAATTCCGCCATCTTGGCCTGCCATACGCTGGGGTGCCATAAATCTTTCTGGGTCTTTGCGTACTCTATCTCACGATGGTCGGTCAATAATGAAAACATATTAACATATTTGTCCCCCCATATCATTTCCTTCGTGGCCGCTGGGATGTGCTGGGCCACCCTTTCGTGCCTCGAAGGCACTGAACTTTCCCCTACCATTGGCAATGGGTTCTTACCAGGTTCAACCGCCGTGTCTGCTGTCTTTTCTCAGCCAACCGTTGTCACTCCCGGTGCCACCTGTGGGGAAATAGAAGGAACATTCGCCGTCCCGGCTTCTCTTGACTGCCGTAACTGCTCGATTATTAACCTGGCTTCCTCGGCCAGATCCCCCGCAGCCACTGCCCCCCCTGTTTTCTTTTTAACCCAGGGCAATACTGCCGCTAACTGAAGGGCCAGTTCTGGGGGCATTTGATCATCATCAACCGGAGTTATTACAACAGGGATTGGTAAACCCACGTCTGGACTCGGTACCGGGCTGTCCACCGGTGTGACGGGGCCTGCTGGGGGTACCTCCGGGACCGGGCTCTCCCCAGAAACTGCCCTCTTCTTACTACGCCTCCCCCTACCCTCAGGGGCGACTCCCGGCAAGGCCGGACCTATCACCTTCTTAGGACGGCCCGAGAGGTTGTTCTGGGCTGCTATCTGCTTTTTAACCACTGCTAAGCCCTGACCGATCGAATCTACTTTACCCAGTTTTCGGTCCATGACCGCCATTCGATTCGACAAAGTGCGCAGTATCTTCTCCAACTCGGAGCTCTTTCCTGCTTTTTTGCCGGACATGGCTTCGTTCACTCCGTTCGAGTTGATCGACGAGGTCCTAGATCCTTCACACGCCTGATACTGAAAGAGAAACAACAAAGATTACAAGTTCTCAAAATTGCCGCTTGTTCCGTCGAGGGCTCACGAGCAACGAGTGGTGCAGCCTTCAGAGCACTGGAACAAGAAGAAGCTTCATTGGATTCCCGCTCTATTTATCCGTCTGCGGGAGGGCGGGGACCCTCCTCAGGTACGCCCACTGGGCGCGGTCTTCCGGGCAGGTGTCTAGGACAACCCCTTCTGGGCGGGAAGGGTGTGCTCTGGCTACGCCGCTTTGGGCATACCAGCCGAACCACGCCCCCCGCCCAAAATGGTTTCCCGGGGGGATCGGGGCACCCATCCATACGTTCGGGGGGACCGAGTGGTCTTCCCTTTCCATCAGGACGTGTACGCGGTGACAGTATCTGGTCACGTACGTCATTTGGAAGTAGCGGTCTAATTTACTGAAGTTTCAAAACGTGAAAAGGAGTAAACCTAAACACATCCTGATTTTGTATATCTTCTGAGGGGGATCCAAGCACAAAATTGTTAAAGTATAAAACGTTTTATGTCTTTGAAAAATACCGGGGTGTGTGCATCCGGTCACTCACGAAGTTTAAAAAGTCGTTCGGCTCCATTTACTGAAAAGTTTCACAATAATAAAAAAGAAGGCTAGGTACAGTCTCTTTGACCTACTATAACTTCTTTGAGGGGTCTATGAAGAAACTCGATGAGTTGGAATTGCAATGTTTTCCCGAAATATATAGGAGGGTACGCGCACCCGGTCGCGCACAAAATTTTACAAAAGGTGATCTCCATTTGCTGACAAATTTCAATATGTTCAAAATAAGGCAAAGTAGAGACTTTTTAATCCACTAGCGCTTTACAAGGAGTCCCTATACAACTCTGACAGTCAAGAAAACTGTCTCTTTCTGAAAAAAAATATTTGCACATATTCATTGACAAAACTATAGGTTGCATTCACAATATAGTTCAAAATTAGCATTTAAAAAACCTATGAAATTCACTGAAAAAACCATAGGTTTTAAACCTGTTATAGTTAGGAAGTAGCATTAAAAAAACCTATGAAATTCACTGAAAAAAACCATAGGTTTTAAACCTGTTATAGTTAGGAAGTAGTATTCAAAAAACCTATGAAATTCACTGAAAAAAACAAAGGTTTTACACATGTTATAGTTAGGAAGTAGCATTTACAAAACCTATGAAATTCACTAAAAAAAACATAGGTTTGACACATGTTATAGTTAACTGGACATTTTACTCATATAAAACCAATGCACTGCTGATGATGTTACATATTACATCACTTAGTCATGACATGGTCAGTGACATCACTTATGACATCACTGATGATATCTGGAATGACATCACTGATGATATCACTGATGATATCATCTTTCTGAAAGAGTCGTAGACTTCCACTCAGCGTAATATAACCTTTGATACACACATTCAAAAATAGAAACTAAAATGTTCAAAGCATGAGTGAAGTACTATGTGACATCATCAGCAGTGCATTGCGGGCGCGCAAGTTATAGTTAGCTGAAGTAACTATAACGGGGGAATTTCATTGGTTTTATATGAGTAAAATGTCCAGTTAACTATAACATGTGTCAAACCTATGTTTTTTTTAGTGAATATATATATATATATATATATATATATCTGTCTCTCTCTCTCTCTCTATATATATATATATATATATATATATATATATATATATATATATATATATATATATATATATTCACTGAAAAAACCATAGGTTTCACACCGGTTATAGTTAGGAATTAGCATTTAAAAAACCTATTAAATTCACTGAAAAAAACATAGGTTTCACACCAGTTATAGTTAGCTGGAAATTTTACTGATATAAAACCATTGAAATTCCCACGTTATAGTTAGTTGGACTCAATATAACTTGCGCGTGCAATGCACTGCTGATGACATCACATATTACATCACTCATGACATGGTCAGTGACATCACTCATGACATCACTGATGACATCTCAAATGACATCACTGATGACATCGTCCAGTGAATGTGTGTCTTTCCGAAAAATAAATATATTTTATATATGTATATGTTAAGATCGATGGAAGAATAAATGTTTAAATAAGTGTCTAAATGGATGTTTTTTTAAAAAAAATTGATTGGTTAACTGGCTTATTAAGTGTATCTTAGTGAATACATATATTAGCGAGTAATGTTTAAATATTTAAATATATGTATCAGTGTTTTACTTTGTGTATAAGTGGCTGCATGGGTTGGTGAGTAGCTACATGTGTGTGTATATGGGTTATTAGATGTTTTTTTAGTATCAGTATGAGTGTCTGTATGGTTTGGTGGGGCTGTTACTTAGCATATAGATGCATCAATGACTGACTCACTGTTTGTATGTGTTTTGAAGACAGCATTTGTGTAGGATTGTATGGATGGATGAGTGTGTATATGTGTGTGTTAGAGAGTGAATGCCTCTCTCACTAGTGTCTTTATGAGTAACTACATATGTTTTAATCTTGTATATATGAGAATTGATGTATATAAGTAAGTATATGTGAGAGTGAGAGATTGAAAGAGTTCCTGTTTAAATAAGTATGTGTTTCTATAAGTGATTGTTTAAGAGAGTAAGTATGTGTAAGTTTCCTTAGAAGTAATGTGCTAATGTGTGTATAGTTGTATATGCAAATAAATGGATGTTTATTAGTTTATTTGCATGTGTGAGTATATGTATGAGTAAGTTTTTGATGACTGTCAGTGTGTAACAGAATGAATAGGGGTATCACTACATATGATGAGTGAGTATATGTATGAGTGAATACATAAAACTGTTGGTGAATGTGTGAATTTGTATATAGATGGTGAAATTACTGAATTGGTTGTTGTAACTGGTATGGGTATATCCACTTTTTTGTTAATGTTAGTTTCTATTTTTGAATATGTGTTTCAAAGGTTACTTTACAGTGAAAGGAGGTCTGTCACTGTGTTACAAGGATGGTGTCATCAGTGATGTCATGAGTGATGTCACTGACCATGTCATGAGTGATGTAATATGTGATGTCATCAGCAGTGCATTGCACGCGCAAGTTATAGTGAGTCCAACTAACTATAACGTGGGAATTTCAATGGTTTTATATCAGTAAAATTCCCAGCTAACTATAACTGGTGTGAAACCTATGTTTTTTTCAGTGAATTTAATAGGTTTTTTAAATGCTAATTCCTAACTATAACCGGTGTGAAACCTATGGTTTTTTCAGTGAATTTCATAGGTTTTTTAAATGCTAATTCCTAACTATAACTGGTGTGAAACCTATGGTTTTTTCAGTGAATTTCATAGGTTTTTTTAATGCTAATTCCTAACTATAAGTCTCACTTTATAAATAAGACTGTTAGCACTCTATTTGTTCTTTAGAACACTCTGGTACATTCTGTCATTGGGCTACAGTTGGGCTACATCTAGTTGAAATTTGGGCTACATTTACATTTTTTGGTCTCTGGTGGCCATCTTTGGGCTACATTGGGCTACATTGGACTACATTTGGGTTACATTTTGGCATTTTGGCATATATATATAGCCCAATGTAGCACAATATATATTTTATCAAAGTTAATTTTCGTAAAAACCACTTAAGAATAGGGCTACCAGTCCCTACAATTTTTCCCATTTTTTATTTTTTTATTTTTTGCTTTGGAGCGCTCCCGGTGCGCTTCCCGGGGAGCGCCCCGAAAAGCGTACTTTTATAAAGCGCCCCCGGGCGCGCTCCGAGGAGCGTCCCGTAAGCGCCAATATCGCGAACGAAAACATGATCATGACGTATCGCGTAGCCGCGTCCGCGTGATACGCACGGCGTAAGCGCACCCGGAAGTACTCGAGCGAATACGATCGCGCAACGTAAACATCTGACGCGCTTACGCTACGCGACCCGAAGCGCCCCCGGGCGCGCCCCGGGGCGCGTAGCGTAAGCGCGTCGGGTCATGTGACCTGAAAATAACACTTTTCATTGGTTCATAACAGTTTTAGTTTCATAATGATGAAGCCCCTGGTCTTGTGACCTGAAAATAACACTTCTCATTGGTTCAGGACAGTTTTTTTTCTAAATGATGAAAGACCCCACCTTTTTTCCTTATTCTGACTTTGTCCTTTGACTGAGGAAGACCTGTTTGTACATCTCTGTACCTTTTTGATATTAATAATGGCTTCAGTAGCAGCAGCAGCTGGTGCATCTGCCCCACCACCACCACCACAACCACCAAGAGGACCACCTCAAGATTATATTGGTGGTCAAGAACAGGAGGAGGAGGAAGAGGAAGAGGAGGAGGAGAGGAGAAGATGGCTGCCTGAAGAAAATACCCCATACAAACCCAAGCCACACATTGTATGGGAGTTTTTTTCAATCCCAGAGGGCAAGAAAAAAGTGAATGCGCCCAAGGTAACTTGCCTAATCTGCAATGATGAACTTTCACGGGGCAACCCAAACAAAAAATATTCATTTGGTAACTATACCATGATTTGTCATATGACCAGAAAGCACCCAAACAACTACTCTCGTGCTGAGTTCAGGGAACTGGCCAGTAACCTCCCCCAGTCGTCAAGGACCACCTCCCAAACAAACCAACCCACTTCATTGGGACCAGAAACATCCGAGATGATGCCTTGCATTCAGCCAAGATTTGCTGATTTTAAAATCACTTGTTCTGCATGTGGCAAGCTTATCGCCTATGGTGAAAAAAGCGTTAAGCTCATCGTCCTTGCAGGTGATAATCACAAGTGCCCCAAAAAGAAGTAATTTTTGGGTTTTTTTATTTTTTTGCTCCAGTTGAGCCAGTTTCAATTCCCTTTTTTCGTTTCTCCCCCTAAAAAAATACAAAAAAAATATAAAACTGTTTTGAAAAGCCAAAAAAAGTTAAAAAAGTTCAAAAAACACAAAAAAATATAAAACAACAAAAAGAAGAAAAAAAAAGTTCTTTTTAGAACTACCTCCAATTTCTAAATAAAAACTTCATTTTTTTAAAACTCTGTCATCTTTTTCCCTCATTTTACGCTCCCCGGTGCGCTACCTGGTGCGCGTACCGGGCGCTTCCCCCGCGCAAAACGAAAAAAAAAAAAATATTTTAAATGCCCCGCGGGGCCCTTTTATAGCCCCCACATCAAACCTAGGGGGTCAAGGGGGGGTCTACCCTGCCCCCTTATGGTCATTTCCCTCTTTGTTTTGCCCACCTCTCGTGTCTCAATCCTACCGAGACACAAGATGGCGGCCGCTCCGGACTGTTTAGAATGTTTACAGACAACTGAGAGCCAATCAGCTTTCTGCGCGCAAGTCGCGTGGCGCGCCTGGAGCGCTCTCCGGTGCGCGCAACGGAGAGCGCCTATAGATATATATATTTTTTTGAACCTAAATTACTCAAAATCCACTGGAGCACATATCTTGAGACATAGCAAAGGCACATCGGGCTACCAGTCCCTACAATTTTGCCAAGTTTGGTGGAAATCCATTCAGCCGTTCGGGCTAAAAGTGAAATCGACCGCCCTATGGAAATTAACATGGGGAAAACGCGTTTTGGGACCCCCCTTTTATCTCGGCCCCCGCTTGACGTATCCCCCCCAAACTTTCAAGGAAGGACCGGAGCTCGACGAGGCCATTTTCAGGAAATTTTCAGGCAGATTCGTCAACCGGTGCCAAAGTTATTCCAAATAGAATTTTGAGATTTAACATTGAAAAAAATCCTAACTATAACTACCTACTGGCGACCGCCAGTAGGTAATATATATACATATATATATATATATATATATATATATATATATATATATATATATATATATATATATATATATATATATATATATATATATATATATATATATATATATATATACATATATAGAGACAGAGAGAGAGACAGAGAGAGAGAGAGAGAAAGAGAAAGATATTTTCACTGAAAAAAAACATAGTTTACAGAGACGTTATTGTAGGAAATAGTATCAAAAACCTTAGAAATACACCGAAAAAAACAAAGGTTACAGAGACGTTTACTTAGGTTCAGATTTTACATACTCAAAACCGTAGAAACTGAGCAGTTATAGCTACCTGGGCTAACTATAACTTACACTCCCCCCAATGCACAGCTTATAAAGCCGGCAGAGAAACACATGGAAAAATTGTTCCTGCCCGTAGAGCACAGTATTTTAAGCTGCTCCCTACAGGTAGAAACAATACTGGCTCCCGCTGGCGTCATGGGGACTTTGGGGGCCCTCAACATTGATAATGTGGGCTTCCTGGATGGGCTCAAGGGCACCCACCCTTTACTGGCAGGGCCATTTTTGTAAATCCTTCATTATGCATGGTCAAGGCATATGCATGGTAAAGGTGTTACGTGGTAAAGGCATACGTGTTTAAGGCATTGCAGGGTAAAGGCATACGTGTTAAAGGCATTTGTTGGTATCTATAACATTATAATTAGTCTAATCCTGCACTATCTCTTGACTTGAAACTAAACCCTGGGCCTTGATAAACTGAACACAGACAGCTCAAAAAAAGTGTAAAAGCAGGTTTAGTGGAAATGTCAGGTCACATTGTCATAACACAAAAGAGAGGGGAGGGCCCAAGGGGATGTTTAAAGACCCCACAATACTACAACCCCTTATTACAAACTATCACAACAGAAAGTAGCAGTGGGTCTATCAATCAGTTGACTCAAATATGTGTCCGGAATCTGGAGGTAGACTTAAACTACTTCAAAAATGAGCATCTTTCCTACGTGGAAAAATACCCATCAGTTGTCGATCCTGGGCGCCCTGTTCATCATTTGGGTTTCCTTCACACCGGGAAGGTAGGTTTCAAGCCAATATTAATGATGGAAATGGAAACCTTTTGTTGTTCTCATATGTCAGGGTGTGGATTGAGGAATGGCAAGAAAATTCCCCAGGAGCAACCGGGAACGTCAACGACACCAGCCTCGTAATTATCCTAAGCTCCCATGTATTGACTCAACTTGAAGAACAGGTGCTTAACAGAGGCCTGGGCTTTGTAGCAACAAATAGAGGAGATCCTTTTCTCACACAAATAGAGATGAGAAGATTCTTTAGAAAGGTTTGACTACACTTTCTCTTTTCGAAGACTAATGGAGATACTCAGGATCTGTGTGAAGAGGTGAATACTGGCCTAAAAAGACCGTCAAAATGTAATCCTACCACGATAGGGCTGCCTGCAAAAGTCACAGCCTTCGAGGAGGCAGTGGACCATGACCTTAAGGTCTTGTTTGAACAGCACCATAATCCCTTTGTCAATTTCACTCGAAAGGAACAGGAAGCTCTTAAAGGTTTGAAAGAAAATGAAGCACTAACAATAAAACCTGCAGACAAAGGGGTTGCTATAGTTCTGATGGACTCTAGTACATACAGAGAAGAGTGCCTCCGACAATTGAATGATGTGAGATCATATCACAAATTGAGCGAAGATCCAACTGATAGGCTCTCTGTAGTGATTGCTACTGTGATAGAAGAAGTACTTGCAGAAGGTTGGGTGACAGGAAAAGAGGCACAATACTTGTGTGCAGAGAACCCGGTGGTTCCATATTTGTATGTACTACCAAAAGTACACAAACCACAACGTCCGCCACCTGGCCGTCCCATAATATCGGGAAAAGGTTCTCTGTTAGAGCCTCTTTCCTCCTTTGTTGACTTCTTTTTGAAACCAATTGTAAGAGAAATGCCCACCTTTTTGAAGGACACAAAAGATGTCCTCAGGATCTTACCAGAGATTGAGTTTGACAGGGATCTGGACCTACTCGTCTCTTTTGATGTAGAATCCCTGTATACCTCCATACCACAAACAGAAACTCTAGAAGTGGTGGAGAGGCTTTTAACAACTAGGGAACTCAATTCCATCACACCAGTGAACCTAATTATGACTTTGGCTACAATAGCAATGACAAAAAATTATTTTCAGTTTGAAGATGCGTTCTATTTGCAGGTTAGCGGGACTAGCATGGGCAGCGTTTTTTCCCCTAGTCTCGCCAACCTGTATGTGCATTCAATTAATTCAATTAAATTAATTTATATAGCGCGCTACATACCCAGAGGGTCTCAAGGCGCTTGGAGAAGGGTGGGGAATTACTTGTCGAATATCCAGGTTTTAAGTTGCTTTCTGAATGCTAGGTGGTTCTGAGTGAGGCGAAGGTGTGTGGGAAGTGATTTCCAGGATTTGGCTGCCAGGTAGGAGAAGGATCTACCTCCCATGGTGGTTTTGTTGATGCGGGGTATAGCAGCAAGGGCTTGGTGGGAGGAGCGTAGATGGCGGGAGGGGGTGTAGAAGGAAAGTCGTGTGTTGAGGCATTCGGGTCCGAGTTCGTAAAGTGCTTTGTGTGCGTGGGTTAGGAGGCGGAATGTTATCCTCTTATTGACGGGGAGCCAGTGGAGGTTTTTCAGGTGATTAGAAATGTGGTCTTTCCGCGGAATGTCTAGTATGAGTCTGGCTGATGCGTTCTGATGCGTTGAAGTTTTTTCTGAAGTTTTGCGGTGGTGCCGGCATATAGGGTGTTTCCGTAGTCCAGGCGACTTGTAACCAGTGCGTGGGTGACCGTTTTTCTAGTTTCGGTGGGGATCCAGTGAAATGTTTTTTTGAGCATGCGAAGGATGTTGAAGCAAGATGATGAAACGGCGTTGACCTGTTTGGTCATCGAGAGTGAGGAGTCCAGAATGACGCCCAGGTTCCGTGCGTGGTCCGTCGGGATGGGTGCTTTTCCAAGGGACTCTGGCCACCAAGAGTCGTCCCAGGCGGACGGGGAGGTGCCTAGGATAAGGACTTCAGTTTTGTCAGAATTCAGTTTCAGGCGGCTGTGCTTCATCCACTCAGCTACTTCTTTCATTCCTTTATGTAAGTTTGTTTTGGCGGTGTTAGGGTCTTTGGTGAGTGAGAGGATCAGTTGAGTGTCATCAGCGTAGGGATGATGTTGAGGTTGTGTTGGCGAGCGATGGCCACGAGGGGGCTCATGTATACGTTGAAGAGGGTGGGGCTGAGTGACGATCCTTGTGGCACGCCGCAGATGACTTCGGTTGCCTCTGACTTGAATGGTGGGAGGCGGACTCTCTGGGTTCTTCCGGCAAGGAACGAGGTGATCCATTCCAGTGCTTTTCCTTGGATTCCGATGTTTCTGAGGCGCTGTAACAGGGTGCTATGACAGACAGTGTCGAAGGCTGCGGAGAGGTCGAGGAGGATGAGGGCGACTGTGTCTCCATTGTCCAGTAGAGTTCGAATGTCGTCTGTTGCTGCGATGAGTGCAGTCTCAGTACTGTGTTTTGCTCGGAAGCCAGATTGTGAGGAGTCTAGGGATTTGTTGGTTTCGAGGAAGGCGGCGAGCTGGATGTTGACCACCTTCTCGATGACTTTGGCTGGGAATGGTAGGAGCGAGATGGGGCGGTAGTTTTTGAGTTCGGTGGGGTCAGCTGTGCGTTTTATCAGAAGGGCGCTGAGTTCGGCGTGCTTCCAGATTTCCGGGAAGGTGGCGGAGTTAAAGGAGCAGTTGATGACATCTCGGAGGTGGGGTGCGATGATGGAGTCAGCTTTGTTGAAGATGTGGTGAGGACATGGGTCTGTGGGGGATCCTGAGTGGATGGAGTTCATTAGGCGAATGGTGTCCTCGGTGGAGATTGGGTTCCAGTCATTAAGGATGTTCAAGGGGGGTGAGGGTACGGCAGAAGTTAGGGTGGGCTGGTCTCCGGGTTGGTTGTCGTAACTGTTGTGGATGTCTGCGATTTTGTCGTGGAAGAACGAAGCTAAGGAGTCGCAAAGGGCTTGAGAGGGAGTGATGTTGTTGGAGTTGGCAGTGGGGTTGGTAAACTCTTTGACGATGTTGAATAATTCCTTGCTGTTGTGGGCGTTGTTGTCAAGTCGGTCTTTGAAAGCGGCTTTCTTGGCAGTCCGGATCAGTTGGTGGTGTATGCGGGTGGCGTTTTTGAAGGCGTCCCTGGTGCTGGTGTTAGGGTCTTTTTTCCAGGTCTTCTTGAGGGAGCGACAGAGTTTCTTGGATTTCTTAAGATCATCGTTGAACCAGGGAGTGTTTTTTCTGCCTGGTTTGATTTGACGTTTTTTCAGGGGTGCTAGGTTGTCGGCGCTGTTGGTTAGCCATTGAGTGAGGTTAATGGCTGCTTGGTTGGGGTTCGAAGATTGGGCAGGGGGGTGTTGAAGAAGCGATGAAGAGATTTGGTCGATGGTGATTTTGTGCCAGTTTCTTCGCAGAGTAGGTTGAGGATGGTTGTGGGTTGTGGTCTTATTGTAGATAAAGTGAACGCAGCTGTGGTCCGTCCAATGGAGAGCTGTGGTGTGGCTGAAGGAGATATGTTTGCTGGAGGTGAAGATAGGGTCGAGTGTGTGACCTGCGTAGTGAGTGGGGGTATTGACAAGTTGTTTGAGTCCGAGGTTGGCGAGATTGTCCAGGAGGGAGGTGGTGTTGATGTCGTTGCTTTTTTCCAGGTGAAAATTGAGGTCTCCCAGTAGAATGTAGTCCTCGGAGGGGATGGCATGTGGGGTGATAAAGTCAGTGATTTCTTCACTGAATTGTGCACGCGATCCTGGTGGTCTGTAGAGGAGGGTGCCTCTGAGTGTGGTATTGGGGTCGGTGTGGATCTGGAAGTGAAGGTGTTCGGCGCTAGCGAGGTTGACGTCGAAGTTGGTTGAGATGCGGATGGAATTCTTATGGACGATCGCGATTCCTCCTCCTGTTTGCTTGGTGCGGTCTTTTCGGATGATCTTTGTTAGACCTGGCACCTTGGCGTGAGTCTCCCTTCCACTTTTTGCTGGTGTGCCTCCGATGTTTTGCTGGTTTTCCGATGCTCAGGGCACTGCGCCACGGCTGACCCGTGCCGCAGTGCAAGTGCTCCCTACTGTAAATTGTACATGCGATTGGTATCCATGATTGGTGCATTGGGTTTACTGTCAGTCCCCAGTAATGCGCACTAGAGAGTGCCGGGGCTTGTAGATGCCAATACTGCTGGTGGGCCTGCAGCGCTGGTTGCGCCACCCACCGAAGCAGCCGTAAAGATGTGTCCGGGAACTGCGACCGCAGAGCCCGCGTGCGGTCTCGTACTGTCACGCTAGCTGGGCAAGTGCACCCACTTGCCAGCCCCGAACCTTCCCTTGACTACATATTAGTCACCCCTATGGTAGGCCTGCGGGCAGGGTGCGTTGTAGGTGTAAGGTAGGACAAGCCCTGATGTGTGTAGCATGTCCTAGTAGTGACTTACAACCAAAACCGTATTTCACTATTGAAGGCTACCTGCTCCATTAGGCCAGACTGAGCTGCTGGAATTATTACACCCTATAATCCCAGCAGGCTCAAGGAGCATGGTAGCGAGTCATGTTTAGTATGCCTGAACTCAGGATGATAAAATATTTCTTTTAGTAAAGTTTATTTTAGTATCCTGGGTTTGCAAATGCTACTTTTAGAAAGTTAGCATTTGCTTGCTTAACCATTTCAGTCCGCCTCTGCTGGTATGTGTATCTGACTGTCTGGGACGTGTGAGTGACAGGGCTGGAGGGATGACAGGTGGTGAATGCACAGATTACACCTTAGTGGGAGATAGGAGTGCCTCTTGACTCGAACTGTAGCTGTGCTCGGCCACCACAATGCTGGCTCCACCCTCCTGGAGAGCGGCGGATGACTCGGCCGGCACCTGGCCCAGGAAGGGCGAAGCCCCCATCAACAAGGTACTCTGGTCGCCCCTGTCCGCACAATGCTGGCTCCACCTCCTGTGGGGCGTCTGATGCGCCTGCCCCTCACACTGAAAGCAGAAGCCGGAGTACACCCGCCAGGGTACTCAAGGACTGAGAGTGGCTATGCAAAGGCCCCCCTGGCCTGCGAGAACAAAAGAAATGGCCTATAAAAGAAGGAGCCCTGCTCCTTGAAAATTAGATCCTGTTTGGGCCACAGAAGGACTCTGCCCTACGAGAAGGACCGTGAGAGACAAGGAAGGGTGCTGACTCTTGCCTGTGTCTGGTGCCTTGCTGCCGAAGGAGAGGAAGAAGAAAAAGACTACGAGAAGACTTTTGCTTTACTTTGTGCCAAACTCTGCTAAAGAGATCTCCAAGGGCTTGCAACTGAACTTGCCCCCTGACCAGCGCCCCAGGACCAGTGGGCGCTACACCCTGAAAGAAAGCGACTGCGGGTGCTGGCCATCGCTGCAGTACCGACGGAGGAATCTCCTCCAAGGCAACGACATCCACCTGACCACCGTGACCGGGGCCCTAAGCAACAGCGAACGCAAAGTAAGGACCAGCCGCCGCTGGCCCGAACACCGTGACCGCAACTGCACCGGGAGCCCGAGAGCAAAGCAAAGGAGGACCCGTCCGGTCCGAGCTCTCGAGTTGACTGCGCAACGAGCAGCCACTCACCTGCAAAGACGGACAGTTGCCCTGTGAGAATCCGCAAGGTCGGTAGCCTGCCCGACAGCCCAGCTGTGAGCGCACAGCTGCACCGGCACTTGGCTGGGTACGTCCTGCACTTGGGGACCGTACTGCCACTTGCCGCCACCGCACAGCCGCCGCCTCCAGGGTCGGAGCGGACGACGAGGAGAGGACCCTGCCGCCACAGAACACCGCTGCCCCGGATGACCCGTGAACTGCTCGGCTGAGAGCCGCAACGAACAGCGACCACGGGAAGGCAACGCGACGTGGGACAGATCCCCTGGAAGCCGCCTGCTCCCCAAGAACTTTTGTTGACACCGGCCTGAGGGCCCTAAGAGAACGCTTAAACTGCTAGAAAGAACTGTGGTAACCTGAACTGAGTAACTTGCAACCGTTATTGTAAAGTACGTTGACTGTATTCACGAGCCTGCTTAAAATCTATATAAAGATATATATTTTTACAGAATACAGTCTGGTCTCGTTGTGTGGTGGGTTGGTTGTAAAGGTGTACTATTGCAAGTGTTTAACCTATATGCCCCAAAGATTAGCCTACGACTGCTTAAGCCGCTCTACCTAGAGGGTAAGCAGAGGTTGTCTGGAAGGTAACCCTCAGCCCTGACGAGGAAGAGGAGAGTCCCTGCTTGTCGCTAGTGTTGCACTGCGCCAACTAGAGACTCCCCCTTCCTACATTGGACGCAGCGGTGAGGATTTTCGAATTTACACTTGCGATATCTATACCTGAGCTTCTGACCACTACACAAGGATTACGGTCCAGTTACTTAGCCACAGACTTTGCTTTTGAATTTTGCCGAAAAGAAGATTCCGAGTGCGGAAGCCATGCCGGGCACAAAGAGCCTGGATGGAGCAGAGTCCACGACCTCCGAGGTGTTGGAGGTGGAGTGGGACCCCGCAAAGCTGGATAAATATTCCAGGGATGAACTGAAGTTCTTTTGCAAGAAACTCAAGGTCCCACACGCTGGTTGCAAAAACAAGACACAGCTCTCCAAGGCCCTGAAAGCCTGGATAGAGTCCAGAAAGACCCCGGAAGATCAAGACGCCCTCGCCGAGCAGAATGCAACGGAGGAGCAGAATGCACTTGGGGATCTGATTGACCTCGAGAGGCAAGACAGCGTGCACAGCTTTGGTAAAGGCCTGTCGCCAGAGGAGCTGGCGGACAGGAAGGAAACAAGGAATCACGAAAGAAAGCTGGCAGAATTGAAAATCCAACTGGAGCTTGAAACAAAAAGAATGGCGCTGGAAGAGCGAAAGCACCAAATGGATTATGAAGTGAAAATGAGGGAGATAAGTCTCAAGGAGAGAGACTTGGATCGCCCTCCCTCTGGTGGCAGCACATCGCCAGTGCAGGTAGAGTCAAGAGTGCACATCCCAAAGGACGTAGTTAAGGAGTTCTTTAAGGG
This sequence comes from Lissotriton vulgaris, assembly GCF_964263255.1. Lineage (NCBI taxonomy): Eukaryota > Metazoa > Chordata > Amphibia > Caudata > Salamandridae > Lissotriton > Lissotriton vulgaris. The sequence continues at coordinate 73,212 of NW_028244477.1, forward strand.
GGATGACATAGGACAGTGGTTTAGGGCATACGAGGTAGCCATGTCCTCCCACCGGGTCCCTGACAAGGATTGGGGAGCGGGGTTGTGGGGAAGGTTCCTTAGCGAAGGGAGAGATACCTTGCTAGATTTGCCCGTTTAAAATCAGAGATCCTATGCCCACATGAAAGAAGCTTTAATGAACAGGTACGGGCTTACCCCTGAAATGTATAGACAGAAGTTTCGGGTATGTACTAAGCGGCCTGGGAATACGTATGTGGAGTATGTGACTTACTTTTGCAGAGCACTGGATGGTTGGGTGAAGGGTAGCAAAATTGATGATTTTCAAGGTCTCTTTGATTTAATTGCATGGGAGCACTTGTCTGATCACTGTTTTCCTGAGTTACGCCAACACCTGATCGATAGCAAGCTGTCCAATCCGAGGAAGCTTGCTGAGGAGGCGGACCGCTGGCTCAGCACCAGGGTCCACAAAGGTCCCGTGGGAGACTCCGCCAAGAGTGGGCAGGGTCCCCAGCAGAAGAGTGGGGGGGACAAGGGGGGAAAACAGAAAGGGTTCCAAAAAGGCCCCCAAAGTAGTTCCCAGGGGAGCCCGCAGCAGGGTTCTCAGCCTCCCCCACCTCCGAAGCAGAATGGGGCCCCGACAGGTAAACCTGTTCCAAAGGGGCCCTTCAATTGTTTCAAATGTGGCGAGCCTGGGCACATATCCAGTGACCCCAAGTGTCGCCTATTTGGAAAACCCGCACCCACTGGTGCTCCGCCCCGACAAGTGACTAGCTTTCACCTGGGAGAAGAAATGATGGTCCCGGGGGGTGGAGATCCCGTTCACATGACCCTGGTCTCGCTAGGAGACAGTGAGATGATCCCTACGAACTACCTGCCCTCTAACACTAAGAAATATGGGCAGGTGGTGATCATCAATGGTAAGGAAGCTGAGGCTCTTCGAGACACAGGAGCCAGTGTGACTGCAGTGAGGCAGCACCTGGTGTCTCAAGAGCAGGTTGTACCCCATGCCTACTGTAGGGTTATCAACGCTGATAATTCAGAGAGTCCGTGTCCGATGGCTCAAGTTCCCTTTGAGTGGGGGGGGGTCTCTGGTACTCTGCAGGTCTGTGTGAGAAAAACCATGCCTGTTGACTGTTTGCTAGGGAACGACTTGGAGCACTCCCCTTGGGAAAAGGTGGAGAAGACGACTCACCTGCGGATGGTGGGTCTGCCTGATTGGGCGTGCGTGACCACCCGGTCGATGGCAGCCAGTAGGGGTGATCGAGAGGTCCTGGGGCCTGAAGGAGAGGCCCAGGAACCGGCCTTAGGGAGAAGGCGCAGGGGGCGCGGGAAACCGGCCCCTGAAGTTCCCACGGTCCAGGAGGAAGCAGACCTTGAGGGGGATGCCCTGGAGCCTACAGGGGAACAGATCGCCGAACTGGGGGACCTGCCTGAGCTGACCCATTGGCAGCAAGAAGGAGGACCCTCCAGGGAGGAATTCTGCAAGGAGCAGAAAGAATGCCCTTCTCTCGTGGGTATGCGGCAGCAGGCTGCAGACCAGGCCAATGGTGTTCAGGCCAAAACACATTACGTGTACTGGGAGAACGATCTCCTGTATTCAGAGCCTAAGGCTGCTGAACCTGGGTCAGCCCGTGTGCTGGTGGTACCCCAGAAGTTCAGAGCCTTCCTACTGGGTCTGGCTCATGATGTGCCTTTAGCAGGACATTTGGGGATGGACAAGACCTATGACAGGCTTGTCACCCACTTTTACTGGCCCCAAATGCATAAGAGTTCAGATGCTCATTGCAGAACCTGTCCGACTTGCCAGGCAAGTGGGAAGACGGGAGGGAAGAACAAGGCTCCCCTCCAACCATTCCCTGTGGTCGGTACGCCATTCCAGCGAGTGGGTATTGACATCGTTGGGCCTCTGGACCCCAAGACAGCCATGGGCAACAGGTTCATCCTGGTCTTGGTGGACCATGCCACCCGGTACCCTGAAGCCATCCCTCTGAGGACAGTGACGGCCCCCGTGGTGGGACGTGCACTGATGGGAATTTTCTCACGAGTGGGATTCCCTCTAGAGGTGGTGAGCGACAGGGGGACCAATTTCATATCCAAGTATATGAAGTCCCTTTGGCAAGAGTGTGGCGTAACGTATAAGTTCACCACGCCTTACCATCCCCAAGGTAACGGGTTGGTTGAGAGATTCAACCGAACCCTGAAAGGCATGATCATGGGCCTAGAAGGTCCGATGAGGCGTAAGTGGGACGTCCTCTTACCATGCCTGCTCTTTGCATATCGCGAGGTGCCACAGAAGTCCCTAGGGTTCAGCCCCTTTGAACTACTGTACGGCCACCCCGTGAGAGGACCACTGAGTTTGGTAAAGGAAGGCTGGGAGCAAGCTCCCAGGAAACCTCCCCAGAATGTATATAGCTACATGCTGGCCTTCAGAAACCAGACCAGACGCTTCAGACAACTTGCCGAGGCAAATCTGGAAGCGAGCCAGGAGGAAATGAAGCGGTGGTACGATCAGAATGCCACTCTGGTCGAGCTTCAGCCTGGACAAGAGGTGTATGTCCTGGCCCCAGTGGAGCCCTGTGCCCTTCAAGATAAGTGGACAGGCCCATTTTAGGTTGTGGAGCGCAAGAGCCCCGTGACATACTTGGTGGACATGAAGATGCCCAGGAACCCTTTGCGGTCTTACATGTCAACCGCCTCAAGCCCCACTTGCGAAGGTCCGAAGTGGGCATGTTGTTGGCAACTGATGACAGAATGGAGGAGGAGTCGGAGCCTCTTCCTGACCTCTTGGTGGCCTGTGAGAAAGATGGGTCAGTGGATGGAGTTAACCTCTCACCCACCCTGACCGCCGAACAACAGGAGGACTGCCGCCAGTTGCTGGGGCAGTTTCCAGACCTATTCTCCCTGGTTCCGAGTGTCACAGATTGGTGCGTCCATGATGTGGACACTGGAGACAGCTTGCCTGTGAAGCATAAGGCTTACAGGGTGACTGACAGGGTCCGGGCCTGCATCAAGGAGGAGGTCTCCAAGATGCTTGACCTGGGGGTGATTGAGTCTTCCAGCAGTCCTTGGTCCAGCCCCGTGGTCTTGGTTCCGAAGGCTGCTGCGCCGGGAGCCACACCCGAACTCCGGTTCTGTGTGGACTACAGAGGACTCAATTCAGTCACGAAGACTGACGCGCACCCCATCCCCAGAGCTGACGAGCTCATTGATCGGCTAGGGGCTGCCCGGTTCCTCAGCACGTTTGATTTAACGTCTGGGTACTGGCAGATCGCCTTGACCGATGGGGCAAAGGAGAGGTCGGCATTCTCTACACCAGATGGGCATTTCCAGTTCCGGGTTATGCCATTTGGAATGAAGAATGCCCCTGCCACCTTTCAGAGATTGGTCAACCAGGTGTTGGCTGGACTGGACGAGTTCAGTGCCGCCTACCTGGATGACATCGCGGTGTTCAGTGGCACCTGGCCCAAACACCTGCGACACCTTTGGGAAGTGTTGATGGCCCTGCGCAGAGCAGGCCTCACAATCAAGGCAAGCAAGTGCCAGATTGGGCAGGGTTCCGTGGTGTACTTGGGACACCAAGTTGGGAGTGGCAAGGTAGCACCCTTGCAGCCCAAAATTGAGACCATCCTGGCTTGGGAACCCCCCAAGACCCAGACTGCAGTGAGAGCCTTCCTGGGGCTCACTGGGTATTACAGGAGGTTTGTCAAGGGTTATGGCACGATCGTGACCCCCTTGACAGAGCTGACGTCGAAGAAGCAGCCCAGGAATGTGATTTGGACTGACACCTGTCAGAAGGCTTTTGACACCCTGAAGACTGCCATGTGCACGGCGCCCGTGCTCCTGGCTCCTGATTTCTCCAAGGAATTCATAGTGCAAACAGACGCTTCAGAGCATGGTGTAGGGGCTGTTCTTTCACAGATGACTGAGGAGGGCTTTGACCAACCCGTAGCCTTCATAAGTAGGAGGTTACTTCCACGGGAAAGTAGGTGGAGTGCAATAGAGCATGAAGCATTTGCTGTGGTCTGGGCGCTGAAGAAGCTAAGACCCTACTTGTTTGGGTCTCACTTCCGAGTTCAGACGGACCACAGGCCCCTCAGATGGTTGATGCAAATGAGGGGTGAGAACCCGAAACTGTTGAGGTGGTCCATTTCTCTACAGAGTATGGACTTTACGGTGGAACACCGCCCTGGCACCGATCACGCCAACGCTGACGGTCTGTCCAGATTTTTCCGCCTTAGTGATGTGGAACTCCCTGGGGAAGGGTAGTTCCCCCCACATTTCAGCTGGAGGGGACACATGTTAGACCTGGCACCTTGGCGTGAGTCTCCCTTCCACTTTTTGCTGGTGTGCCTCCGATGTTTTGCTGGTTTTCCGATACTCAGGGCACTGCGCCACAGCTGACCCGTGCCGCAGTGCAAGTGCTCCCTACTGTAAATTGTACATGCGATTGGTATCCATGATTGGTGCATTGGGTTTACTGTCAGTCCCCAGTAATGCGCACTAGAGAGTGCCGGGGCTTGTAGATGCCAATACTGCTGGTGGGCCTGCAGCGCTGGTTGCGCCACCCACCGAAGCAGCCGTAAAGATGTGTCCGGGAACTGCGACCGCAGAACCCGCGTGTGGTCTCGTACTGTCACGCTAGCTGGGCAAGTGCACCCACTTGCCAGCCCCGAAACTTCCCTTGACCACATATTAGTCACCCCTATGGTAGGCCTGCGGGCAGGGTGCGTTGTAGGTGTAAGGTAGGACAAGCCCTGATGTGTGTGGCATATCCTAGTAGTGACTTACAACCAAAACCGTATTTCACTATTGAAGGCTACCTGCTCCATTAGGCCAGACTGAGCTGCTGGAATTATTACACCCTATAATCCCAGCAGGCTCAAGGAGCATGGTAGCGAGTCATGTTTAGTATGCCTGAACTCAGGATGATAAAATATTTCTTTTAGTAAAGTTTATTTTAGTATCCTGGGTTTGCAAATGCTACTTTTAGAAAGTTAGCATTTGCTTGCTTAACCATTTCAGTCCGCCTCTGCTGGTATGTGTATCTGACTGTCTGGGACGTGTGAGTGACAGGGCTGGAGGGATGACAGGTGGTGAATGCGCAGATTACACCTTAGTGGGAGATAGGAGTGCCTCTTGACTCGAACTGTAGCTGTGCTCGGCCACCACAATGCTGGCTCCACCCTCCTGGGGAGCGGCGGATGACTCGGCCGGCACCTGGCCCAGGAAGGGCGAAGCCCCCATCAACAAGGTACTCTGGTCGCCCCTGTCCGCACAATGCTGGCTCCACCTCCTGTGGGGCGTCTGATGCACCTGCCCCTCACACTGAAAGCAGAAGCCGGAGTACACCCGCCAGGGTACTCAAGGACTGAGAGTGGCTATGCAAAGGCCCCCCTGTCCTGCGAGAACAAAAGAAATGGCCTATAAAAGAAGGAGCCCTGCTCCTTGAAAATTAGATCCTGTTTGGGCCACAGAAGGACTCTGCCCTACGAGAAGGACCGTGAGAGACAAGGAAGGGTGCTGACTCTTGCCTGTGTCTGGTGCCTTGCTGCCGAAGGAGAGGAAGAAGAAAAAGACTACGAGAAGACTTTTGCTTTACTTTGTGCCAAACTCTGCTAAAGAGATCTCCAAGGGCTTGCAACTGAACTTGCCCCCTGACCAGCGCCCCAGGACCAGTGGGCGCTACACCCTGAAAGAAAGCGACTGCGGGTGCTGGCCATCGCTGCAGTACCGACGGAGGAATCTCCTCCAAGGCAACGACATCCACCTGACCACCGTGACCGGGGCCCAAAGCAACAGCGAACGCAAAGTAAGGACCAGCCGCCGCTGGCCCGAACACCGTGACCGCAACTGCACCGGGAGCCCGAGAGCAAAGCAAAGGAGGACCCGTCCGGTCCGAGCTTTCGAGTTGACTGCGCAACGAGCAGCCACTCACCTGCAAAGACGGACAGTTGCCCTGTGAGAATCCGCAAGGTCGGTAGCCTGCCCGACAGCCCAGCTGTGAGCGCACAGCTGCACCGGCACTTGGCTGGGTACGTCCTGCACTTGGGGACCGTACTGCCACTTGCCGCCACCGCACAGCCGCCGCCTCCAGGGTCGGATCGGACGACGAGGAGAGGACCCTGCCGCCACAGAACACCGCTGCCCCGGATGACCCGTGAACTGCTCGGCTGAGAGCCGCAACGAACAGCGACCCCGGGAAGGCAACGCGACGTGGGACAGATCCCCTGGAAGCCGCCTGCTCCCCAAGAACTTTTGTTGACACCGGCCTGAGGGCCCTAAGAGAACGCTTAAACTGCTAGAAAGAACTGTGGTAACCTGAACTGAGTAACTTGCAACCGTTATCGTAAAGTACGTTGACTGTATTCACGAGCCTGCTTAAAATCTATATAAAGATATATATTTTTACAGAATACAGTCTGGTCTCGTTGTGTGGTGGGTTGGTTGTAAAGGTGTACTATTGCAAGTGTTTAACCTATATGCCCCAAAGATTAGCCTACGACTGCTTAAGCCACACTACCTAGAGGGTAAGCAGAGGTTGTCTGGAAGGTAACCCTCAGCCCTGACGAGGAAGAGGAGAGTCCCTGCTTGTCGCTAGTGTTGCACTGCGCCAACTAGAGACTCCCCCTTCCTACAATCTTGTAGCCTTCCGGGATGGCAATGGTGATGTCTGAGGCAGAGGAGGCGTTCATCCATGTTTCTGTTAGGAAGGCGACGTCCGGAGAGATGATGTCTAGTAGATTCCAAAGGTCGATGGCGTGTCTGTGGATCGAGCGGGTGTTGAGCAGGATGCATTGTAGGTGGTTGGTGTTAGAGCTCTGTTTGGTGTTCGTGGATGGGGAGTTGGCCTTGGTGCCGTCAAACTTGCAGGAGTTGCATTTGAAGGGTCCATGGGTGTGTCCAGGTGCGGCTTGGGCGCAGTAGGGGAGTCGGCCTGGGTTAAGGGCTAGGAGGGTGGAAGCGGCGTATGTAATGCGGGAGGGACGGGGGCCAGGGGGTCTGGCGCTGGGCGCGGGCTTGGCGCGGACGGGCGTAGATGGGCTTACCTTTGGCGCACCTTCGGCGCGAATTGGGCGCGACCGCTGCGCGAGAATGCTTCTGTCATATATGGATGGTGGAGGGGGAGGGGCGAGGGAGGGTCAGCAGGGAGGCGGGGCGGGCTGTGGGGGCCGGTCTCTGGGGCACTAACAACAACAACAACAAGCGTAAGATGGCGGCAGCTATGTATAAAGCGCTACTTGCGTTATGCTGAGGCTGATGTAACTGACTACGCTTGCAGCTGAAGCGTCCTGTTTAAATAAGTGTACAAAGAGAGAGCGCCGATAGTACAATGCCCCCAAGCGTTCCGAAGTCTTTTTAAAAGGTCAATGAGCGCCGAGTCAGCACTCCCCTGAAGTAATTTAAAAGTCCCAAATGCGTGTGGCAGCACTCGCGCTGCAGCGCTATGCAAGCAGATCAAGTTAATGCAGTCAAAATATTAATCAATGCACATCCAAATAACGATACCACACAGGAGCAGGCAGCAGGGCAAAGGGAGCGGCCGCTTCTGAACTGGTCAGGGCATCAGTTTGAGCAAGAGCATGTCCTTAGTCAAGTGAACCCATACCGCAGTAAGCTGCGGTTATGGAGACGTTATATTGATGATATTCTGGTGGTCTGGCGGGGCTCAGAAGATGATCTCAATAACTTTCATCTCTGGTTAAACAACAGAAACCGCTTTTTACGCTTCACAGTGGAATTCAGTAAACATCAGCTACCCTTTTTGGATCTACTCATTGTCACTACGGACTCTGGCCTACAATCAGAACTATATCAAAAGCCAATGGCTAGAAATTCTCTGCTCAGCTACCAAAGCTGCCATCCAACAGCCCTACAGGACAATCTCCCGTTTGGACAATTTCTGAGGATCCAGCGTAATTGTTCGACTAAACCATCCTTTGAAAGGCATGCTAAGAACCTGGAGGCGAACCTGGTCGCAAAAAGCTATCCAAAAAGCCTAGTGCGCAGGTCTAAAAAAAGAGCCCATAATAACAACCGTGAAAGCCTCTTAGAAATAAGTACTATCAAAGAAAAGCAAGACCGTATGACCTGTATTAGTACTTTTTCTACTCAATCCAACAAAATCCAACAAATTGTGAAAAAACACTGGGCTATTCTCAACACAGGGACTGACAAACTACCTCCACTTCTTTTCGCATGGAAAAGGGGTCAGAATTTAAAGGACCAACTAGTCCACACGAGGCCTAAAGTGACAATGCCACGATCTGTAGGTACATTGTGGGACTTGCCAGCAGTGAGAGGTCATCATCCTTGTGGGAATTGCGCTGCATGTCCCCAAACCTCCAAGACAACGAGCATCGATATCGGAACTGAAAAGCCATGGTTACAACTACGCTTTACAAACTGTAATAGTGCAAACCTCATATATCTCATCACATGTCCCTGTGATCTGAGGTATGTGGGGATGACCACTAGGAGAGTAAAGGTTCGAATTTCTTAACATAAGAGTTCAATCAGATGCAAGCGCCAAGCGACCAAAAGAGAAATCACTTTTTGGAAGTAGGTCATAGTCCGACTGATCCTAAATGGACTGTGATTGAACAGCCAATGATTCCATCTCATGTATCTGATGTGAAGAATTTCTTGTTTAAGCGCGAACAGAAATGGGTTTTCAAATTGAACTCTGTAGGAAGGGGGAGTCTCTAGTTGGCGCAGTGCAACACTAGCGACAAGCAGGGACTCTCCTCTTCCTCGTCAGGGCTGAGGGTTACCTTCCAGACAACCTCTGCTTACCCTCTAGGTAGTGTGGCTTAAGCAGTCGTAGGCTAATCTTTGGGGCACATAGGGTTAAACACTTGCAATATTACACCTTCACAACCAACCCACCACACAATGAGACCAAACTGTATTCTGTAAAAATATATATCTTTATATAGATTTTAAGCAGGCTTATGAATACAGTTAACGCGCTTTCAAGTATCGGTTCCAAATTACTTAGTTCAAGTTGCCACAGTTCTTTGGGCCCCGGTCACGGTGGTCAGGTGGATGTCGTTGCCTTGGAGGAGATTCCTCCGTCGGTACTGCAGCGATAAGCAGCACACACAGTCGCTTTCTTCAGGGTGTAGCGCCCACTGGTCCTGGGGCGCTGGTCAGGGGGCAAGTTCACCGCAAGCCCTTGGAGATCTCTTAGCAGAGTTTGGCACAAAGTCTTGTAAAGCAAAAGTCTCTCGTAGTCTTTCCTTTCTCCTCTCCTTCGGCAGCAAGGCACCAGACACAGGCAAGAGACAGCACCCTTCCTTGTCCTTCACGGTCCTTCTCGTCGGGCAGAGTTCCTTCTGTAGCCCAAACCGGATCTAACTTTCAAGGAGCAGGGCTCCTTCTTTTATAGGGCATTTCTTTTGTTCTCCCAGGCCAGGGGGGCCTTTGCATAGCCACTTTCAGTCCTTGAGTACTCCGGCGGGTGTAATCCGGCTTCTGCTTTCAGTGTGAGGGGCAGGCGCATCAGACGCCCCACAGGAGGTGGAGCCAGCATTGTGCGGACAGGGGCAGCTAGAGTACCTTGTTGATGGGGCTTCGCCCTTCCTGGGCCAGATGTCGGCTGAGTCATCAGTCGCTCCCCAGGAGGGTGGAGCCAGCATTGTGGTGGCAGAGCACAGCAAGTTCCAGAGTCAAGAGCCACTCCTGCCTCCCACTAAGGTGTAATCTGCGCATTCACCACCTGCCCTCTCCCCAACCCTGTCACTCACACATCCCAGACAGTCAGATACACATACCAGCAGAGGCGGGCCGAAATGGTTAGGCAAGCAAATGCTAACTTTCTAAAAGTGGCATTTGCAAACACAGGATACTAAAATAAACTTGACGGAGGCGTGGCCAAGATGGTGGTGTGAGCGGACGTGCCTTGCTGAGCTCCCGCCGCCGGTCACCGAATTCAGCACTGCATCAGCACTTACCCGGCCGAGAGTGGTCCCGAGAGACTCCTGGCACCTGCGCCGCAGCAGCGGTGACCTTCTGGCCCGGTTCTGAGCCCGGAGGCAGCCTGACCCGTGAAGTATTCGGCCGCGGAGACAGCGGCCGTTGGGGCCTAGCGCACTCCTCGAGACGGGAGCGCGTCCGAGAGCGAGGCCGAGGAGGGCGGAGCCTCAGAGCCGCCTAAGATCGCCCGAGGCAGGCATCAGCTGAGGCGGCGGGTCCGGCCCGCGCGGAAACGTGCGAGGCTTCCCACGGTTCCACGTGGAAGCTACTGCGGACCTGCCGACCCCATTGGAGATCGGAGCGGACACTGCCCGGGCTGCCGCCGGCTCCCATCACCGGACCTGGTGGCGCCACTTGGAGGACACGCACAGGCCTTGAGACCCGGCCCGCAGCACAGTGGAGAAGAGGTACGGGGGGGATGAGACAGTAACACCAGGCCCCCCCCCCCTCGCTGACCACCCGCGACCCGACCCGCCTGGCCGGGGTAGAATCGGCGCGAGAGGCGCGATCCCCAGCAGCACCCCGCCATCTTAGGCGTACAAGCGCTGAAGCCACGTGGGAGCGCGACAGCGGCCTAGCCTGCACCCGGCGACCGCTGACACCGTGGGTGGCGTCTGGGACCGACCACCTTCCTGCCCACTCTCTTGAGCCGCTGACCGGCGCGCCAGCACGGGATCGCTTGGGGGACATGTCGAGAGTGGAGCCATCGCGCCGGTGTGAGAGGAACCTGACAACGAGCCCTGCGCTGCTCCCGCGCCCACACCGCGGGCCCCTGTGACGACCCCAGCACTAGCCCAGACGCCGGCCGGAGGACGCTCCTGAACTCCAAGGCAAGGGGAGGGCCCCCGCCCCCGACTTGCCCCTACCTGCGTGGTGCACCTCTGGCGGAGCCCTCACACCCAGGCCCTCACTGCGGAGGCCGCACTGCGACGCAGACACCCGGCTAGACACACAGCTGGCACGCAGGGCGCACCACCTCCCCGCTATCCATGTGCCGGACGCCAAGAGACACAGCAGCATCTGCGGCCTGGGCCAACGGTACCAGTAGCGGCCTGTTGCTGGGCAGGAGGCACCGCACGCGCCATGTCCACCGCCAGGACGAGGAAAGACCGCTCCATCGCTGACCTCTTCACCCCCGGCGCTGTGGGGAAGAAGGCGGATGCCGCAACGGCCAGCCACCGCGTGGGCTCCGAGAAGAAAAGCCAGGCCTCGCCAGCCCAGGGACAGACAGACTCAGAGGGCCCAGTCACGCGCTCTTTCCTGGAGTCGCTCTTCATGGGGCTGCGCGAAGACATCCAGGAGCTGAAGAAAGAACTCCAGGACGAGATAAAGGAGGTGCGCCGAGATACCGACGCCATTGGTGAGAGAGTGGCGGAACTAGAGACGAAGAGCGACGCACGGGACATAGAAATTGAGGCACTGCGGCAGGAACTGGTGCGCATACACGACCAGCAAGTGGACCTCCAGACACACGCCGAGGATTTGGAGAACCGCTCCAGGCGGCATAACATCAGGATCCGGGGGGTAAAGCACTCCCCTGACACGGAGGACCTCTTCCAATTTACTCAGGGCCTGTTCAATCATATCCTAGGCCGACCGTCAGACGCCCCCCTGGGCCTAGACAGAGTGCACAGAACGGGCCCACCTAGAGCGGCTACGGCCCATCCAGCGGACATCCTTGTGTGCGTGCAGGACTTTCGGACCAAGGAGGAGATCCTCAACAAAGCGCGCCAGATGGCGCCGGTGTCCTTTGGCGCACACTCCCCTGCTCTTTATCAGGACCTTGCAGCGCTGACCCTGGAGAAGAGGCGCATCTTCCGACCTATCACAGCGGAGTTGCGGAAACGCAACATCTCCTAAAGCTGGGGACACCCCTTTAGGCTTGTGTTCAAGATGGGCAATAACCTCCACCAGATTCGCTCCCTCAGGGAGGCCTGCACCCTCCTGAACATTGAGGAACCGACTGAGGCCGAGAACCCAGGGGCGGGGGGCACCCCCAGCGAGGAAGCACCGGGACGGTGGCGGCAGCAGCGGCGGCGACACAGGCCGCGACGTCCCGCCACCAAAGAAATAGCAGAAGGCCAACGGGCGGCAGTGGAGACCGTCGCGCAAGGCCTAGTAAATAAAGAAAACGACTGACCTCTGGCCACAGTCTCACAGTACTACCGGGACACGGCCCGGCCGGGACTGCTCACTCCAGCGGCGGGGGCGAAGCCTCGCTAACCCGCGCTATGTTTACGCCATCCCTTTGATGGCTGACCCACACGGAGACGTGCAGTGTCCGACGTCACCGTCGCCATCGCCCACACTCCAAGTGTTTCCCTTACCACGGGTCCAGAGGACATTCACCTGGATCTGGGACTATGATGGTTCAGACTTCTTTACGGTTGAGTTGACAGGGGCAGAGGGTGGGGGTGGGGGGGGAATTGCTTCGGTGCTTGCACCCTTCTTAGGGATCGAACACTGCACTACCGGGGGTTGGGGGGAGGGGGGTGTTGCACCAGTTGGGGTCGGGGGGGAGTTGGGGGAAGAAGGGGAGGGTTGGGGGGGTTCTCCTTGTCCAAGGGATTCTACCACCACTAACGGAATCGGTTTGACCTCCGGCGCAGTGTCTTCCACGGACCATCGGCCAGCGCCCGCCACCTCCAGGTGGGACCCAGCGTTTCCCCTATTGCCTTAGCCATGACACGACACATAACAGTACTCTCGCTTAATGTGCGGGGGCTCAACAGTCCGAACAAACGCAAAGCCATACTGTCCTTCCTCGAGCGTTCCAAAGCAGACATCTGCCTCCTCCAAGAAACACACCTGGTCCGTAACGACCAGCACAGACTCAAAACACGCGCCTTTCCATGGCAGTTCTTCTCCTCATCCCTGAAGAAAGCAGCGGGGGTAGCGATTCTAGTAGCTAAGTCATTTGAGGGGAGGGTCCTCCAGAAGGAAGCTGAGATTAAAGGGCGACTCCTGCTTTACAGCTTCCAGATTGCAGGTCATACTCTACTCGTGGGTTCGGTCTACGCCCCGAATGAAGGGCAGGAACGGTTCTTGCACACAGCATTGGAGGCCTCGACATCCACCACACACGCGCACTTACTTCTGGGGGGGGACCTCAACATTGTATTTCATAACACAGCTGACCGCTCAGGCCAGAGATCCGGGCAAGTAGGGGCACTCACTGCTGCAGGACACGCACACATAGCGGACTTGGGCCTCCTAGACCTATGGAGACATACCCATCCCCAGTCGACGGCCTACACATATTATTCGGCGGCGCGTAAGACCTACGCGAGGCTGGACTATTTTTTATGCTCCTCTCAACTAGCGCTGCAGGTCAAAGCAGTGGAGATAATGCCAGCCGCGCTATCAGATCACTCCCCAGTGGTGGCGACATTTCGAATGGGGGCTACGCCAGCTCCGCAACGACACTGGCGGCTGCGGGATGGCCTTTTGCAGCTGCCTGATACCCAAACGCGGCTCAAGACCGCGATTGACCACTATTTGGAACACAACGCCAATGACGACACCACCAAAGCCACTCAGTGGGCGGCCCTCAAAGCGGTCCTGTGCGGTGAACTTATCTCCATTGCCACCGCCAACAACAAAGAAAGGGCTCTAAAACGTGCTGAGCTCACCCAACGGGTGGCGGAACTGGAACAGATGCACCAGCGCACGGAAGCGGCGAGGGCATGGCGCCAATTATGCGCCGAGCGGAAAATGTTGGCCGCTCTAGACCAGGATGTAGCGGAATATGCCGCTATGCGCCTGAAGCACGCCTATTACACCGGAGGCGACCGTTGCGGGAAGCTTCTGGCGAGCAGACTGCGGGCGCAAACCCAACGGCAACAGGTGCACTCCCTCCAATCTGCTAGTGGCAGCCAGATCACAGAGGACGCGGCAATCGCAGCGGCCTTCAGCAATTTTTACGCGGCACTATACGATGCGGACCACTTGGACCCTACCGCCGGGCCGACTTATTTACGGAGCGCGGAACTCCCCGCCCTCAATCAAGCCCAAGCGGACTTTCTGGAACGGCCCATAGGCCTGGAGGAAGTCATCTCTGCCATTGCCCGCCTCAAAGTGGGGAAATCCCCAGGCCCTGACGGCTTTACTGCTGCCTTCTATAAGACCTTTTGTCAGCAGCTTGCCCCACTTTTGCGCGACCTGTTTAACACCTTTGACACGCCTGGTGCCATACACCCGGACCTGCTAGAGGCCTCAATCTCTGTAATTCCCAAACCGGGCCGCGACCCAACGGCTTGCGGCTCGTGCAGGCCCATTTCGCTGCTGAATGTAGACTTGAAACTCTACACTGGAATACTAGCGGGCCGCATTGCACCATACATGCAGCAGTTGATTGACCCAGACCAGGCAGGCTTTATCCCACAGAGGCAGACCAGCGACAACACCAAGCGAGTGCTGCACCTCATTGAGGCCGGGTCGCGCACAAAACCGGACTGCATGCTCCTCACCATCGATGCGGAGAAAGCATTCGACAGGGTGCATTGGCCCTACCTCGACCAGGTTCTTCGCCACTTCGGGTTTGGGGAGAAACTCCGCCACCGCATCTTCAATTGTTATCGCCGGCCCAACGCCACCGTGAGGGTGAACGGCCATACTTCCCCGAGATTCGATATTGGCAGAGGCACGCGCCAGGGCTGTCCACTATCGCCGCTCCTATTCGCACTGTACATGGAGCCGATGGCCCAGAGAGTGCGACAACACACGCTCATCTCCGGCATAAAATTTGGTGCTGAAACGCACAAAATTAGCCTGTACGCTGACGACATTTTGCTGTCACTCACCGACCCGATGCAATCCCTGCGCGCTCTCTTTGTGGAGCTCCATACCTTTGCCCTGGCCTCGGGTTTTAAGATCAATGAAGCTAAGTCTGAAGCCCTGAACATCTCCCTGCGCCCGGAAGTGGTGGCCGAGATTAAGTCCGAATTCAAGATACTGTGGTCAGATGCGGCCGTCCCGTACCTGGGTGTGCGCTTGGCTCCGACTGTGCGGGGTACTGCGCAAATCAATTATGAGGCGCTCACAGCCAAAATCCGGGAGCAGCTCCGGCGATGGAAGCCGCTTACACTCTCGTGGCTAGGCAGAATCGCCGCAGTCAAAATGACACTGCTACCTCAGATCTTATATCTATTTCAGACGCTCCCCTTGAATCCTCCGGCCGGCTGGCTGCAACAGACCCAATCGGAATTGTCGCGATTCATTTGGAACGGCCGCCGACCGCGGTTTAAGCATACCCTCGCCACTTTGCCCCCAGCGAACCGGGGGGGTGGGTGTGCCCGACCTCACCCTGTACTTCCAGGCGGCGCAACTGCGCACCTTCGTGGAGTGGTTTCAACTGGAGTCCGGCAAACACTGGCTCTTCCTGGACCAGGCAGTGGCAGGCCGCACTCTTCAGGGCGTGCCTTTCCTGCCACGCCAGCATCGGCCCCCTAATCTGTACGCCTCTGAAATCACCAGCACCGCTCTGAGAGTGTGGGACAGAGTGGCCGTGACCAGGGGACTAACCACCTTTCCCTCGCCTATGACCCCCATTTTCGAAAATCCTGACTTCACGCCAGGCTTGGATGCCGGAGCGTTTACGACCTGGCGATCGACGCCCTGTAGAGCGGCGGGCCACATGTTCGACCTCAATGGGATCCTCCCGTTCCAACAGGTCAAGGCGGACTACGGTGTGGCCGAATCGGAACGCCTACAGTACCTGCAGGTGCGCCACTGGGTGCTCCACCCCTCGATCCAGCCTGGTGCCCAACGACACCTCACGCCTTATGAAAAATGGCTGCTGACACGCACTTCGGATAAAAAGTTGATTTCAGACCTCTATCAGCAGCTGCTCCTCACCCACGCGCACACATACAACGCGGGACAGGTCAGGTGGGAAAGGGACCTGGGGCGGCAGCTCACAAGGAAAGAATGGGAGGGGGTGTACCATAGAGCCAGACATTCGGCACACCACACCGGGCTCACCGAGACACTAACTAAAGTAGCCACGTACTGGTACCATACCCCTGAGAGAATACACCAGTGGGATGCCCGAGTTAGCGATAGGTGCTGGAGAGGGTGCGGGGAGCTAGGAACACTGGAACACCTGCTATGGAGCTGCAAGGCACTTCGCCCCTACTGGGACCCTATCCTGGACCTTATAGACGCACATCTAGATACACAGCTGCCGCGCTTCCCAGCATACATTATACTAGGCCTCCCGAACGCCCTCATGTACCCTCTGAAGTCCTGGAGGGGGCGGCTGATCGCACTGGCCCTGGGGGCAGCAGTCCAGAACATTGTGGCCCATTGGAGAGCAGCCCAGGCTCCGCAACAGCTGGGGTGGCTCCACCGGCTCTGGGCGATCCTGGGAATGGAGAAATTGTCCCTGGCTGCGGCAGGGAGGGGGGCGGAATTTGCAGAGCTCTGGCGACCATTCCTCGCCCTACTTACGGGGGAATTCCGTGAGGTGAGCTGCCCACGCTACCTGCGCCTGCTACGCCTTGCGGAGACGCCTCTCCCAGAACCCAAGACACGCTCCCACAAGCGTACAGGTCAGGCGAGCGCAGTACCACCAGGCCATTAGTGGAAGACAGTAACCAACCGATTATTCCCAGACATGGACAAGGAGAGGGGAGGGTAAGGGTGGGAAGGGTGGGGGGTTGTTCACAGTTTGATGGTTCTTTCATGTTGCACTAGTACTACTCAGCTTGCACCTTTGTAGCACCTCTTATGACGCGGCCGGCCCGGTTGGGTTGTAGGCGGCTTGCTGTGTTAACGAACAGTGTGGCCCGATGGCCAGGCCATGGGTGTCAGTGTGATCTCCGCCTTTGGCTTCCCCGGAGTGGGGTCGGCCCACATCACAGATTGAGGTGCATTTTTTTTGCCTGTGCTCAATAAAAGATTTAATACATAAAATAAACTTGACTACAAGAAATATTTTATCATCCTGAGTTCAGGCATACTAAACATGACTCGCTACCATGCTCCTTGAGCCTGCTGGGATTATAGCGTGTAATAATTCCAGCAGCTCAGTCTGGCCTAATGGAGCAGGTAGCCTTCAATAGTGAGCTACGATTTTGGTTGTAAGTCACTACTAGGACATGCCACACACATCAGGGCTTGTCCTACCTTACACCTACAACGCACCCTGCCCGCAGGCCTACCATAGGGGTGACTAATATGTAGTCACGGGAAGGTTCGGGGGCTGGCAAGTGGGTGCACTTGCCCAGCTAGCGTGACAGTACGAGACCGCACGCGGGTTCTGCGGGCGCAGTTCCCAGACACATCTTTACGGCTGCTACGGTGGGTGGCGAAACCAGCGCTGCAGGCCCACCAGCAGTATTGGCATCTACAAGCCCCGGCACTCTCTAGTGTGCGTTACTAGGGACTAACAGTAAATCCAATGCACCAATCATGGATACCAATCGCATGTACAATTTACAGTAGGGAGCACTTGCACAGCGGCACGGGTCAGCCGTGGCGCAGTGCCCTGAGTATCGGAAAACCAGCAAAACATCGGAGGCACATCAGCAAAAAGTGGAAGGGAAACTCACGCCAAGGTGCCAGGTCTAACATGTGTCCCCTCCAGCTGAAATGTGGGGGGAACTACCCTTCCCCAGGGAGTTCCACATCACTAAGGCGGAAAAATCTGGACAGACCGTCAGCGTAGGCGTGATCGGTGCCAGGGCGGTGTTCCACCGTAAAGTCCATACTCTGTAGAGAAATGGACCACCTCAACAGTTTCGGGTTCTCACCCCTCATTTGCATCAACCATCTGAGGGGCCTGTGGTCCGTCTGAACTCGGAAGTGAGACCCAAACAAGTAGGGTCTTAGCTTCTTCAGCGCCCAGACCACAGCAAATGCTTCACGCTCTATTGTACTCCACCTACTTTCCCGTGGAAGTAACCTCCTACTTATGAAGGCTACGGGTTGGTCAAAGCCCTCCTCAGTCATCTGTGAAAGAACAGCCCCTACACCATGCTCTGAAGCGTCTGTTTGCACTATGAATTCCTTGGAGAAATCAGGAGCCAGGAGCACGGGCGCCGTGCACATGGCAGTCTTCAGGGTGTCAAAAGCCTTCTGACAGGTGTCAGTCCAAATCACATTCCTGGGCTGCTTTTTCGAAGTCAGCTCTGTCAAGGGGGTCACAATCGTGCCATACCCCTTGACAAACCTCCTGTAATACCCAGTGAGCCCCAGGAAGGCTCTCACTGCAGTCTGGGTCTTGGGGGGTTCCCAAGCCAGGATGGTTTCGATTTTGGGTTGCAAGGGTGCTACCTTGCCACTCCCAACTTGGTGTCCCAAGTACACCACTGAACCCTGCCCAATCTGGCACTTGCTTGCCTTGATTGTGAGGCCTGCTCTGCGCAGGGCCATCAACACTTCCCAGAGGTGTCGCAGGTGTTCTGGCCAGGTGCCACTGAACACCGCGATGTCATCCAGGTAGGCTGCACTGAACTCGTCCAGCCCAGCCAACACCTGGTTGACCAATCTCTGAAAGGTGGCAGGGGCATTCTTCATCCCAAATGGCATAACCCGGAACTGGAAATGCCCATCTGGGGTCGAGAATGCCGACCTCTCCTTTGCCCCATCGGTCAAGGCGATCTGCCAGTACCCAGACGTCAAATCAAATGTACTGAGGAACCGGGCAGCCCCTAGCCGATCAATGAGCTCGTCAGCTCTGGGGATGGGGTGCGCGTCAGTCTTCGTGACTGAATTGAGTCCTCTGTAGTCCACACAGAACCGTAGTTCGGGTGTGGCTCCCGGCGCAGCAGCCTTTGGGACCAAGACCACGGGGCTGGACCAAGGACTGCTGGAAGACTCAACCACCCCGAGGGCAAGCATCTTGGAGACCTCCTCCTTGATGCAGGCCCGGACCCTGTCAGTCACCCTGTAAGCCTTATGCTTCACAGTTAAGCTGTCTCCAGTGTCCACATCATGGACGCACCAATCCGTGACACTCGGAACCAGGGAGAACAGGTCTGGAAACTGCCCCAGCAACTGGCGGCAGTCCTCCTGTTGTTCGGGGGTCAGGGTGGGTGAGAGGTTAACTCCATCCACTGACCCGTCCTTCTCACAGGCCACTAAGAGGTCAGGAAGAGGCTCCGACTCCTCTTCCATTCCGTCATCAGTTGCCAACAACATGCCCACTTCGGACCTTCGTAAGTGGGGCTTGAGGCGGTTGACATGTAGGACCCTCAAAGGGTTCCTGGGCGTCTTCATGTCCACCAGGTATGTCACGGGGCTCTTGCGCTCCACAACCTCAAATGGGCCTGTCCACTTATCTTGAAGGGCACAGGGCTCCACTGGGGCCAGGACATACACCTCTTGTCCAGGCTGAAGCTCGACCAGAGTGGCATTCTGATCGTACCACCGCTTCATTTCCTCCTGGCTCGCTTCCAGATTTGCCTCGGCAAGTTGTCTGAAGCGTCTGGTCTGGTTTGTGAAGGCCAGCATGTAGCTATATACATTCTGGGGAGGTTTCCTGGGAGATTGCTCCCAGCCTTCCTTTACCAAACTCAGCGGTCCTCTCACGGGGTGACCGTACAGCAGTTCAAAGGGGCTGAACCCTAGAGACTTCTGTGATACCTCGCGATATGCAAAGAGCAGGCATGGTAAGAGGACGTCCCACTTACGCCTCATCGGACCTTCTAGGCCCATGATCATGCCTTTCAGGGTTCGGTTGAATCTCTCAACCAACCCGTTACCTTGGGGATGGTAAGGCGTGGTGAACTTATACGTTACGCCACACTCTTGCCAAAGGGACTTCATATACTTGGATATGAAATTGGTCCCCCTGTCGCTCACCACCTCTAGAGGGAATCCTACTCGTGAGAAAATTCCCATCAGTGCACGTCCCACCACAGGGGCCGTCACTGTCCTCAGAGGGATGGCTTCAGGGTACCGGGTGGCATGGTCCACCAAGACCAGGATGAACCTGTTGCCCATGGCTGTCTTGGGGTCCAGAGGCCCAACGATGTCAATACCCACTCGCTGGAATGGCGTACCGACCACAGGGAAGGGTTGGAGGGGAGCCTTCTTCTTCCCTCCGGTCTTCCCACTTGCCTGGCAAGTCGGACAAGTTCTACAATGAGCGTCTGAGCTCTTGTGCATTTGGGGCCAGTAAAAGTGGGTGACAAGCCTGTCATAGGTCTTGTCCATCCCCAAATGTCCTGCTAAAGGCACATCGTGAGCCAGACCCAGTAGGAAGGCTCTGAACTTCTGGGGTACCACCAGCACACGGGCTGACCCAGGTTCAGCAGCCTTAGGCTCTGAATACAGGAGGTCGTTCTCCCAGTACACATAATGTGTTTTGCAGAATTCCTCCCTGGAGGGTCCTCCTTCTTGCTGCCAATGGGTCAGCTCAGGCAGGTCCCCCAGTTCGGCGATCTGTTCCCCTGTAGGCTCCAGGGCATCCCCCTCAAGGTCTGCTTCCTCCTGGACCGTGGGAACTTCAGGGACCGGTTTCCCGCGCCCCCTGCGCCTTCTCCCTAAGGCCGGTTCCTGAGCCTCTCCTTCAGGCCCCAGGACCTCTTGATCACCCCTACTGGCTGCCATTGACCGGGTGGTCACGCACGCCCAGTCAGGCAGACCCACCATCCGCAGGTGAGTCATTTTCTCCACCTTTTCCCAAGGGGAGTGCTCCAAGTCGTTCCCTAGCAAACAGTCAACAGGCATGGTTTTTCTCACACAGACCTGCAGAGTACCAGAGACCCCCCCCCACTCAAAGGGAACTTGAGCCATCGGACACTGACTCTCTGAATTATCAGCGTTGATAACCCTACAGTAGGCATGGGGTACAACCTGCTCTTGAGACACCAGGCGCTGCCTCACTGCAGTCACACTGGCTCCTGTGTCTCTAAGAGCCTCAGCTTCCTTGCCATTGATGATCACCACCTGCCCATACTTCTTAGTGTTAGAGGGCAGGTAGTTCGTAGGGATCATCTCACTGTCTCCTAGCGAGACCAGGGTCATGTGAACGGGATCTCCACCCCCCGGGACCATCATTTCTTCTCCCAAGTGAACGCTAGTCACTTGTCGGGGCGGAGCACCAGTGGGTGCGGGTTTTCCAAACAGGCGACACTTGGGGTCACTGGATATGTGCCCAGGCTCGCCACATTTGTAACAATTGAAGGGCCCCTTTGGAACAGGTTTACCTGTCGGGGCCCCATTCTGCTTCGGGGGTGGGGGAGGCTGAGAACCTTGCTGCTGGTTCCCCTGGGAACTACTTTGGGGGCCTTTTTGGAACCCTTTCTGTTTTCCCCCCTTGTCCCCCCCACTCTTCTGCTGGGGACCCTGCCCACTCTTGGCGGAGTCTCCCACGGGACCCTTGTGGACCCTGGTGCTGAGCCAGCGGTCCGCCTCCTCAGCAAGCTTCCTCGGGTTGGACAGCTTGCTATCGATCAGGTGTTGGCGTAACTCAGGAAAACAGTGATCAGACAAGTGCTCCCATGCAATCAAATCAAAGAGACCTTGAAAATCATTCACTTTGCTACCCTTCACCCAACCATCCAGTAATCTCCAAAAGTAAGTCACATACTCCACATACGTATTCCCAGGCCGCTTAGTACATCCCCTAAACTTCTGTCTATACATTTCAGGGGTAAGCCCGTACCTGTTCATTAAAGCTTCTTTCATGTGGGAATAGGATCTCTGATTTTCAACGGGCAAATCTAGCAAGGTATCTCGCCCTTCGCTAAGGAACCTTCCCCACAACCCCGCTCCCCAATCCTTGTCAGGGACCCGGTAGGAGGACATGGCTACCTCGTATGCCCTAAACCACTGTCCTATGTCATCCCCCTTAAAGAACTCCTTAACTACGTCCTTCGGGATGTGCACTCTTGACTCTACCTGCACTGGCGATGTGCTGCCACCAGGGGGAGGATGATCCAAGCCTCTTTCTTTCAGGCTCATCTCCCTCATTTTCACTTCGTAATCCATTTGGTGCTTTCGCTCTTCCAGCGCCATTCTTTTGGTTTCAAGCTCCAGTTGGATTTTTAATTCTGCCAGCTTCCTTTCGTGATTCCTTGTTTCCTTCCTGTCCGCCAGCTCCTCTGGCGACAGGCCTTTTCCAAAGCTGTGCACGCTGTCCTGCCTTTCGAGGTCAATCAGATCCCCAAGTGCATTCTGCTCCTCAGTCGCATCTTGCTCCGCAAGGGCGTCTTGATTAGGCATGGGCGAATTTTGCGGATCTCGCGTTCGCGAATTTTGCGGATTTGCGGATTTGCAATCCGCAAAATCCGCGAATTCCCGCGAATTTGCGGATTTTTTTTTTTTTGTGTACGCCCGTGTTTCTGCCAGTTCGTGAGGGTTTTTACAATTTCGCAATTTGCGAACTTACCTGTCGGGTCGCAAGTTTTGCGAACTTGTTGTTTCTACATGTCCAGCCTGTTTGGGACACTCTTCTTCATCACTGCCACTCTCTGTCACCACTGCCACTCTCTGACTACTCATGCCACCCTCTGGCCCACCCATGCCACCCTCTGTTTCATCACCACACCCTCTGGTTGTCCAGTGTACATTATTTTCGGCAAAGCAAAGCACACCTTCCCTGCCTCAAGTGACCTGAATTAATTTGGGGCTGATTAATGTGTCACAGAATATTTTTTTAGCTGGCACCTGCTTCCTTAGTGCGCCCTGATTAGTGATCTTTTGCACTTGCTAAGTGCTTTCATTGTTGCAAAATTAGTTACAACACCTGCCCTGCCCCAACTGACAATAATGAATTAGGGGCTAATTAATGTGTCACTGAAAGAATTTAAAGTTCCAGCCTGGCACCTGCTTGTCTGCTCCTTTAGCTGTAAATCAGGACCTTTGTGGCATACAGTTAAGGTCAGAGCAGGGTCACACAAAATAGTTGCAAGCAGGCAACCGAATTCTGGAGGGCCCCCTCAGGAAGCACTACAAAGAATCGTTACAAATCATGAGGTTGACCTTTTGCACCTGCTCATTGCTTTTGCTTTTGCTGAAATAGTTTTTCGGTTTTTTTCGCGCTATTCGCGGGGCGCGGCGTCGTGCGAAACCGACCAAGGAAGCCGCCAATTCGTGCGAATGAGCATTTTATTTTTTTGCGGCTTGTTGTTTCGCAAGTTTTTTTGCAGTATTCGCGAGCCGCTTGCAGCGCAACACGCGAATTTACCCCAAGGTCGAGTACGGGCGCGGCCATTTTGTTTCCGTGACGTATTTCCGTTTCCGCCCGCTATGTATAATCTCGCGCAGTAAGCGCATTGCGAGTAGAGGTTCGCACGAGATCGCGCGGGAAATCTACAGGTTCGCACGAGATCGCGAGGAAAATCTCGCGCGAACTTTCTTTCGCGCTCGTGAACGGGCGCCGGCCATCTTGTTTTTCATTCATTTCCTGTGTCTGGGCATGGTGTTTAATCCTCTTGGTATCTTTGCCATCCTTTGCTTGTTTTCAGTTTTTTTTTTTACGATTTTGCTTCTTATCTATCCCTCTCTTTTCCTAGCTGCATATTTTTGTCTTTTCTGCTATTTTTCTTTACTTTTAAACTACTTTTTTAAACTCTTTTCTTTTCTTCTTCCCTATCCTATTCTTTCTTAATTTTCTGCTTCTTCCTACCTTACCTGCCCAGACCATGGTCAAGCCAGGCGCCGTGAAGCTGCCCAGGCACTTGAGGGCCGCAGCGGCGGCGGGGAGTAGTGCTGGACCCAGTGGCAGGACAGCATGCGGGAGATTGAGGGGGGAGCAGGTGACGCGACGGGAGATATTCAGCCCGGAGGAAGTGGGCGCGCTGGTCTACTTCGTCCAGCGCCGCCTGCCCAGGACCATCGCGGGAGGCGGCAGGATCGCGGCCGGCGGCTACAACATGCGGGAGCGCCGGAAGCGGTGGGAAAAGGTGTGCTGGGCCATATCCCACCTCTACGGGGTCCAGCGCACCTACAGCCAGGTCACCCATCGCTGGACGGACCTCCTGGACCGCGAGCGCGACCTGCTGGACCAGCTCGGCTTGGAGATCCCCGGGCTTGGTGAGTAGTAGTAGCCATTTAATCACTCACTACTATGATGTTTTCTCCTGCTCTGTGTTGTTGTATTGCAAATATTTGTTTTTTACATGGAGCAAGCCAATAATGCCGCTGATGACGATTACATTGTAGTTAAATTATATTTCAAAATCTTCTGTGCATTTCAGGTGCACTGCTCTCCTTCTCAGTGGCGTTGCTACTATGCTTATTTGTTTTCTATTTCGTGGTCTCATTGGCCTGAGTAACTATTATGTATGAGTGTACTTTACAGAACTGCGTAATGCTAGACACTAGGGGGCAGATTACATTTACAAGCCCCTTGCGCCACGTTTACGTTGCCTTGCGTGACGCAACAGCGGCGTAAACGTGCTGCATCCCTGCGAGTCATTTACAGCATGACGCATCTAGGGAGATGCGTCACGTTATAAAGCCATGGGCCTGCACCACAATGGGTGCGTTCCTAGTACGCAGGGTGGGCGGTCCAGCGGCTGTGCGCCTCGCAAAATTGCCTGCGTGAAATGTACAAGATTTAACGCAGGCACTTCTGCGACGCTGCTACGTCAATTCAATTCCTTATGTCTGCTTGAAGCAGGCGAAAGGACTGACACAGCATGTTAAGTATTGGGTGGCCCTGAGCATTACTGGAGTTGCATTGCATTGACGACGTGACTCCAGCGATGCGCCGCTCTTACGTGACGAGATGCGTCACGCAAGTGCCTACCCTTGCGCCAGGGCGCGCCGCATTGTAAATGAGGCACATCTGCCGTGTCGCAAGGGTAGTTTTGCGTGACGCATTTGATCTGGCGCATCTCTGGAGATGCGCCAGAACGCGTAAGTAAGTATGCCCCTAAGGGGCAGAATTGCAATTACCGTCGCATCCCTGCAAAGTAGCAGGGATGCGCCATTAATTGTGCGGCCCGCTACCACCACCAAACATGGTGCGCCGTATTTGTAATGCGGCGCACCATGGGCCCAAAACGTCACCGAAGCTTTACTGCTGGAGTTGCGTCGCAACGATGGCGCAGCTCCATCAATGCTCTGGGGTACCCTATCTCCCCAATGCTGGGTCAAGCCGTACGTCTGCTTCAAGCAGGTGCAGGGTTTGTGTGACGCATCATTGTCCTAAAGGTGACTGATTGATATTTTGTAGATTTCCCTCAGCCACTATTAGGATGTGTTCCAGCGCAGGAATGCCCTCCCTTGCCCCTGATGGCGCAGGGCTTTATAACGGGATGCATCTCCCAAATGCGTCACGTTGTTATAATATTATACGCCGCACCATGGCGCCCTTTTTTGTTTAGCTGCTGCGTCACAAAAGTCACGCAAGAACGGCGCAAAAGAGCCGCAAGGGCTTAAATCTGCCCCTTCCTTTGTAACCCTGACAATAAGAAAAATAGTGGCGGTGGATTGATAGTTTGACTATTTAAATGACTGGTAATGTAGCAGGCAACTGTTAGTGTTGTCACTGATCTGACTGAAATCACAATGGAGTTTGTCTGTCACTTTGCGTCTTGCCTGCGGACTGCTGCCTGCCAGTCCTAGGTGAACGTTTCAGTACTTTGTTTAGTGAGTTACGTGACTTTCGAAGTCACAGGTCCGCAAATAAATGAAAAGTAACCATAATCAATATAATTTCGCAGAAATATTTTGTTATTGTTCTTTTGAAATGTTTGATTTGGTTGACATTGACAAGCAACAATCATCCATGTTTTCTGTTCTTTCTTTCATGTTGTACGTCAGCTCCCCCCAGGGGCGAGAGGAGGACACAGGAGCAGCAGGCGGCGGATGCTGTTCAACAGGGCCAGGATCGGGCAGGCGAGGGCTCCTCTGCTGGCCCCAGTAAGTTTTCATTTTAGACTAGTACCTATTTTTCCTAGCGTTCCTCATTTGACTTTTTTCAAAATTGTCTTTGCTCTTCTTGTAGACTGTATCTAAATTCTTATCCTGCCTCTACTATGACTCCCTGTGGTATTACTAGATTATTCTTATTAGTCTGTCTGTGTAGCTAACTAAGATTGCACGGTTGGCGAAACTCCCATGATTCTAGTCAGCAATAGCTCTATCAACTTAGTGCAGTCCTCTGGGATTGTCCATAATGTCTTTTGAAGTGTTCTATCTGGACTCATGCTTGCAAAAATTGCAAAACCTTTCGCTCAGTCACTCTAGTCTGGACCAAAAAACACAGATTGTATTTAAGTTTAAAAGCTTTATTAAAAGTAAACACATTTATTAAAATCAAGTCATAATAAAACTAAACGTTTAACTGATAATGGAAAAGTGGTTAGTGCTGACGATTAATTGAAGACATTTCTTGTGGTCAAGCCGAGCTCTCACCTGGTTTCAACTTGATCTTGTTGTTAGAAGTCCATCTTCTGTCTGTGTGGAGAAAAATGGTGCGTGTTAAAAAAACAGCCTTCATCAGTTGTGCCAAAAAGTGCAGCAAGACAACCTTCCCTGGAAAAAGGGACATTTTTTTTTAACTTTAACGTAGACAGTCACAAATTACATTGTTTTCACATGTCTTCATTCCTAGACCAAATACTAGTGACTAGTGAGTGCTTTATTCTAACATTCTTAAATGTACTTTGTAGGTGGAACATCTGGTGGCGGGGCCAGTGTGGAGGTGGTGGTGCTCGACACGGAGGCGGAGGGCGATTCTTCAGGGGAGGAGGCGGCGGCTGTGAGAGTTGAGACGGTGGTGGTGGCGGCCAGAGGTAAGCTCTTATATATTCCTTACTTATTGAGATTGAAGACTAGCTGGGAAGGCAAGAATATGAGATGCATGGCTGGGTGAATGATGAAGCAATGATGGGTGGAAGGACAGCAGCCTGGGTGGGTGACACAGAAACTGTATGTGTCCATATACCTGGATCATGCTACTATCTGACTCTTAGATAGCATATGTGTATCTAGAGCAGGGGTACTCCTAGTACGGCCCGCGGGCCGGTGGTGGCCCGGCAAGCCTTCCTTGGCGGTGCGCAGACCTTGCAGACAATCACTGCTCCCCCGGCCCCCACAGAGCAGAGGCTTTTTTGTATTTCACCTGTTAGCGCCCCTGCATCTCCACTCTGACAATCACTGCTCCCCCGGCCCCCACAGAGCAGAGTGGAGATGCAAGGCCACAAAGAGGTGAAATAGAACAAAGCCTCTGCTCTGTGGGGCCGGGCAAGCAGTCATTGTCAGGGTGGAGAAGCAGGGGCGCTAAAACAAACAAAGCCTCAATAATATGTTAATGGTCTTTTAAAGACCTGTTAAGTACTTTGGTGTTGTTGTCTGTGTGTGCGCGTTGAGGAAGCGGTCTCAACCCGGGCTGAAGGCTGACACAGATAGACACACACACAGTGAGATGACAGAGGGGGAGGGAGAGGGAGGGCAGGAGGGAGAGAGAGATGGAGGGAGGGCAGGAGGGAGAGCAGGAGGGAGAGAGATGTATGTAAATGCTGGGTCTGGTGGCTCAGTGGATGAGGGCATCTGCTGCAGGGACCTGTGTGCAACCTCATGGTCACAAGTTATCGTTTTGCTTTAGCCCCGCCCCCTCTGACTCCGCCCCCACCAGTGCGGCCCTCGGCCCCAAACTACACTGTAAATGTAGCCCCTGAGAGAAAGTTTGTGAGCACCCATGATCTAGAGAGAGTAGACGGTCAGTGGATGAACTAAGTGTAACTTTGAAGAGCATGTAACACTGCACCCGCACGTCCGTTCCAGTGTAGGAAAGGCAAGGAAAAGAACTTTTAATTTTGTCCAAATACTACCATAAATAGTAGCAGTAGTTTGTATTGCAAGCACTGCATAGATCCGGTTATTATGGTGGCCACTCCCTACCTCTCTTAATAAGTTTAGTAGTACTCAGTCATTCATGTGTGGATGTATCACTGGTCACTCAATAAAAAGCAAATCACCTAAAGTCATCCCATATATAAGCAAAAACATCCCATGTGAAGTGATAGATAATCAGATTATTTATCTTCTTCAATTTTCCATTTCTAGTACTCATTTCCACTGTAGGGTGAAAGTTAAATTAATTAAGCAGTAGCCCTTGAGTTGTAACAGAGTATTCTCAGTGCCACCCGTAATAGAAAAGTAAGAGCTTCACCACCTGCATGTACTGGACGGGTACAGTAACGCAACGGCAACGCAAGTCTAGGTCACTCCTCATGGCGTGCGTCTCTTTTTCTCGGGTGCAAGTTTACTGCGCTGGCATTATGCCGGCTTGCAGAAAATAACGTACCAATTTTCCAAAACAAGAGATAAGAAGAAGAATAAGACTGGTGTACTTTCATAGTCGACTCCAATGGAAGTCCACAGTGCTCGTAGAATTTGTTCCTTAAACTCCCACTAATGTTAGAGCAAGGATGAAGAAGTGTGAGGTTAGATAGATACTGGCCTCAATAGTTATGTAATGCGCTTGCAAGTTGCTAGTTGTACTGCAAAACAAATTTCTGCTGAATGATTGAGTTAATCTTAAAGAGCATTGGTTACAGACTATGTCTTTCTTTCTTCATATAGGTTCTCCTTCCAAACGAACAAGGAGGAAGGAGCTGGCTAGAGCGGCCCGGCAACGGAGGATCGAGGCCACTGTTGCGGAATATCGGCGGCTGGTGGCCCTGGAGGACGTGGAAAGTGTGCAGTCGACAACTACAACAACGTCGTCTGCATCGGCCTCCGTGGCCCCACGGGCTGCCACCCAGCACAGTGGTCCACCCAGACTGAGCCGGGCTGCCAAAGGCAAACGCCACGCCGAGCAGCAAGGCCAACAGCTGCCTCTCACAGGCATTGCACCTGCAAGGCAGTGAAGGCACGCCTGCGCCGCACTACCCTGATGGTGTCCCGCCTTCAGCAGGAGCTCGCCTTGCTCCGCGAGGAGCATGATGCCCTGGCCCAAAAAGTTAACAGCATCCACCCATAGTGTCCCTTGCCCCTTTTTTAGAGACTTTTGGGGGGTGGGAATTGGGAGTTGGGTTTTTGGGGACTTTTGAAGGACAATCGTTGGGGTTAGGGAGGGTCTTGCGGGAGATTATTTTGTTAGGGATATAAATATACTTTTTCAAACTTTATCTGAGCATACCTGTTTTTTACTGCTTGCCTGGTGGGTGGGGGTTTAACGTTGACTGTTTTCCTGAAAGTTTAGTTCTATTTTCTTCCTTTAAGTGTAAATGCCCAAATGTTTTCAACACTAAGTGCCTCTCACAGACTAAGTGAAGTGAATCCAAGAGTCCTAGGACTTTAGTAGTACTACCTTCAGTCTCTCGTCTCTCGTACTAATACTCCATTATACCCCCAAACCACCAAACGCTTATCTTACCTGTAATTTGTGTTTGAAAGTAGGACTAGACCCAGGGCTGGCTCCACGGGAAACACCGAATAACGTTGGCAATCTTGGTCGGATAAAATTTCCTCATAGCGGTGGTACTAGTGGTGTGACACAGTGGCAGTTGCATGCCTATGAAAAAAAAGAAAATGAAATCTGGTTTGTCCTCCTGAGCAATTCAACGGTACAACTGAGAATATAGCAGGTGACAGAAGTACAGTAGAGCAGTGCCACATTGTAGCCTAACAAATGGTAAAGTATAACTACTAATTCGGTTGAAGTTCTTTCACATTAGCAATGGTTCTTTGTCAAGCAGAGTAAGAATATATCCTCGGATTTCTTCACCAGCCTGTTGCTATCACCTTATCCTCCCCACCCAGCAAGTGTGTGGATTTATTGCTGTAATAATAATTTAGTCACACATCAATCAAAACCACACAGCCCGGGGGAAGAGGGTTAGGGTTTGAAAAATGGATGGGTACGGGGGTTTTTGGGAAAGGTTTTGGGAGACAAGAAAAAATAGCACAGCATAGACAAACTATTGTGAACATAAACAAATCTTTGGGTACAAACCTATCCATCAATCTTTGAAAGTGCATGCACTACTGCATGCATGTCAGTGAAAAGTAAGTAGTACATTCGACAACTGTGGAAAGAAAGAATGCGACAGTACAGGGCCTGTGTGGAATTATTGATAACGATATTCAACATAAGGTCTCTGTAGCCAGATACCCGAGAGCCTTGCTGGTCACTATAAATCCATTCACAACAACACTCAATGGGGTTGGTCTGGAAGGTGTCAGGTTTACTCCCCGTGATCCAGTCGATGCAAATATGGTTCCACCTCCAAATGTCACCAACACCCAGAAGTGTAAACACAGGGTGTTCGAGCCATTAGGCGGGGGAGAAAAATAACAAACTAAAATAAAAAATGTGGGATGGGTAAAGGTAGGGTCAGCAGGGAAAGGATACCTGTAACAGAAGACAAGACAGGCATCAGTGAAGTGCTGTCCTAACATACAAGGGTACTCTCATATAGTCTCACTAAATAACCAAGGAAGTAGACAAGTACCTGAGCACCAAGAAAACATGACCTTGGATAGGAAATACTATAGCCCTTCTGCCACAATCTGTGAGGAAGGCCTAAGAAACACATAAACATATAGTTAACGAACACACTCCTGTCGCACCAAACACACTCGCGTTATACTAAGACATCAAACCCACTACTCACAACATACCACAAACATGGTAGAGGACTCAATGTACAAAGGGGGTTCCAAATAGTCAAAGCAAAGATGTATGGTCCAACAAAAAGGAAGAGGGAAACGGTAGTGTGTAGGAAGCAAGAACTACAACACTGCGCTCTCTAAGTAATGACCCAGTAGAGAATCTTTGGTGAAGGTCAAACAGAAAAACGTAGTTGCTGTTGCGACCACCACTGAATTCTGCCAACAACACACCCCACGGTGCACTACACAAAGAGAACTGGGGTAGCCTGTAGTTACCTCACTACATGCCCAGTTATGGAGGTCCTTTGAAATACACAGTTATACAACGGAGACGCGTAGTTGTCCTTACTACCGCGCTCCGTTTTAATAGTACAAAAACGATCCCCGATGTGAACGCTAACACGTGGTTAGCCACTGTGCTCCGCCACACACAATTCAACCAAACAGGAATTCATCAAAGCTAGAATTCTGTTAGAAAACAGTCACAGAACCTCCCTTAACAATCCGTTCAGGCAGTAATCAGCTGACCGCACGGGCGGCCGAAGAGTTTAGAGCAGCTTTACCTGAAGACGCGTGAAGTCCGTCTACCGCCAAGGACAGAACACGGAAGCGCTCCCCACTGAGCCTCAGGGGGGGGGGGGGGGGGGAAGGTGATAGTCCACAGGAGACACGATAGAAAAGCATGCAGAGCGTCCGCTCTCATGCCGGTGCAGAACAGAAACCAGAATAACGCGCAACAGGAAGCGCGTCTGTTCCCCAGATAAACTTCCTGCAAGTCTCCCGCCTACTCATGGGAAATGTAGTTTCATAGTACGGTAGGCGCTTAGGGGCTGCGTAACCTGACAGAAGGTATAGTAGATAGAAAAGGAGAAATTGCTTTTTTTCTAGGTGTCCCCTCACTCACCAGGGTTGCCCCTTGGTGACATGCTTCATCATTGGGGCCATCCCAGTCCTCTACGGCCTGGGGCGTGCTGCGACTTGCGAATTACGTAGGAGCACTTACAAATGACTATGTGTGGTGCAGATGTGATAGTGGAGTGGACTAAGTGATGTGTTAAGGGATCAATTTAGAAGCCTAGAGAGAGCCAAGAAATGCAGTCACAGTCAGAGAAAAAGGCAAGGGATACTGTATGTATGTGGTTGTAGTGGTCCTGTTGGAAGTGGTAAGTAAGTTGCCTGCAGAAAAAAAATCCTCCTATTAGCGGCACTCCTCCATTGCAGCCGACGCTTCGTCCATCGATGTTGGTCACCAGAAGACACCCTGTAAAAAAAAGCACAGCATAGACAAACAATTGAACATAAACAATTCTTTGGGTACAAACCTATCCATCAATCTTTGAAAGTGCATGCACTACTGCATGCATGTCAGTGAAAAGTAAGTAGTACATTCGACAACTGTGGAAGAAAGAATGCAACAGTAAAGGGCCTATGTGTAAATTATTGATAACGATATTCAACATAAGGTCTCTGTAGCCAGATACCCGAGAGCCTTGCTGGTCACTATAAATCCATTCACAACAACACTCAGTGGGGTTGGTCTGGAAGGTATAGTAGATAGAAAAGGAGAAATTGCTTTTTTTCTAGGTGTCCCCTCACTCACCAGGGTTGCCCCTTGGTGACATGCTTCATCATTGGGGCCATCCCAGTCCTCTACGGCCTGGGGCGTGCTGCGACTTGCGAATTACGTAGGAGCACTTACAAATGACTATGTGTGGTGCAGATGTGATAGTGGAGTGGACTAATTGATGTGTTAAGGGATCAATGTAGAAGCCGAGAGAGAGCCAAGAAATGCAGTCACAGTCAGAGAAAAAGGCAAGGGATACTGTATCTATGTGGTTGTAGTGGTCCTGTTGGAAGTGGTAAGTAAGTTGCCTGCAGAAAAAAAATCCTCCTATTAGCGGCACTCCTCCATTGCAGCCGACGCCTTGTCCATCGATGTTGGTCACCAGAAGACACCCTGTCCACTGCCTGCCTGATGCTGAATTGTGGCTCGCTACTGTGAAGCCTGACTCCATCCTTTTTTCCCCATTGCAGAGACTGAAACCCGGCCTGTAATTATTCAACGAAAAACAGGAAGTGATATAATATTACAACACCACTGATAAATAAATATAAGGTATGTAGGCTGTGGAGTGCAAAAAGTCACAATTTGATTTTCCTAGTAGACAGTACAATATTTTTGAAAGTGCGTACTCTGAGTCACCTTTTGAAGGATAAATAAGTATGGGCAAATTAATGTAGCGGATCTTGCCCCTCAAGCTAGGTGTACTGTAAACTGTGTTTTAGAACAAAATTAGATCTTCCTAGCAGTGCTCCCACCCAGACCCTTACTAAAGCCAGTCGCAAAAATGTAGAAGACCCCCAATCAAATCTCAAAAAACAAGGCCTAGCAGAAAACTGGTGACAAAACTTACTTTGAAAGTAAAAGTAGGCCGAAGTACCCCCTTCCTAATTACCCATTACCCACCGTGGATTGCATTCAAACCTCTTGCAAGCAACCAAGCAAAAGTAGCCATAGCCAGCATCGCTCCAAGACTCGAAATCCCCCCCACTCAAACACATGCAATAGAAATACTGCTAACCCTAACGAACCCTAAGTTAAGAATAGTGGCAAAGGCTTTCTTTAACTATGCCAAATCCCCCCTTTCCCACCATGGATTTTCTTCAAATGACTTGCAACCAAAATTACACATTCTCACGAGTGCTCTAAGACCCCAGAACTCAGTTGGAAAAATCTAGAACACCCCGAAACACATGCAATCCTGCTGCTAGGGCTAACCCTAACGAACCCTAAGTTACAAAAAGTGCCAAAACTAAAGGCTTTTCCGCGCGGATTTTGTCCCAACCACTTCTACCCGGTATTAGACCTTCCCAGGAATGCCCCAAGACCCGGCAACCCACCCGCCAAGAAGCATAACACCCCCAAACAGGCCAAAAGCAAAATCTCATACTTGCAATATTTCTGGGCCTTCGGTCCAAACGCGCTGCGTAGCTAGGCCATAAGTCGGGGTTGGCACGACGGATTTCCTGAAAAGCGAATGCAATCAAGATTAGAGTGTCCCAGCAGTGCTCCCAGACCACGAAACTCACCCACAAACACCAGGAAGCCCCCCAAACAGGCCCCCGAAAACGCTACATAGAGCAAAATGTCAGAAATAGCCAAAAAAAAAATCGGCCTGGATTTTGTCCCAACCACTTCTACCCGGTATTAGACCTTCCCAGGAATGCCCCAAGACCCGGCAACCCACCCGCCAAGAAGCATAACACCCCCAAACAGGCCAAAAGCAAAATCTCATACTTGCAATATTTCTGGGCCTTCGGTCCAAACGCGCTGCGTAGCTAGGCCATAAGTCGGGGTTGGCACGACGGATTTCCTGAAAAGCAAATGCAATCAAGATTAGAGTGTCCCAGCAATGCTCCCAGACCACGAAACTCACCCACAAACAGACGGAACCCCCCCTAAGAGCACCTCAAAGGCAAGCAAGTCATCAAAAACACAAAAAAAATTCCGCCTGGGATTTGGTCCAAAACACTTTTATCCGGTATTAGAGCTTCCCAGCAATGGCCCCAGAGCCGTCAACCCAGGAGAAAACGAGTAGAAGACCCCCAAACAGCCAAAGAGCAAAAGTACAAAAATGGGGACTTAGTCAATTTTTCACAAATTTCCCAAATCACTCCGCGCGTGCTCTGCAGCTAGGCCCTAAGTCCCCTCTGCCACCATGGATTTGCTTCAAACCTCTTGCAAAGTAAAGTATATATAGCCAGCAGTGCTCCCAGACCACGAAACTCACCCACAAACACCAGGAAGCCCCCCAAACAGGCCCCCGAAAACGCTACATAGAGCAAAATGTCAGAAATAGCCCAAAAAAAAATCGGCCTGGATTTTGTCCCAACCACTTCTACCCGGTATTAGACCTTCCCAGGAATGCCCCAAGACCCGGCAACCCACCCGCCAAGAAGCATAACACCCCCAAACAGGCCAAAAGCAAAATCTCATACTTGCAATATTTCTGGGCCTTCGGTCCAAACGCGCTGAGTAGCTAGGCCATAAGTCGGGGTTGGCACGACGGATTTCCTGAAAAGCAAATGCAATCAAGATTAGAGTGTCCCAGCAGTGCTCCCAGACCACGAAACTCACCCACAAACACCAGGAAGCCCCCCAAACAGGCCCCCGAAAACGCTACATAGAGCAAAATGTCAGAAATAGCCCAAAATAAAATCGGCCTGGATTTTGTCCCAACCACTTCTACCCGGTATTAGACCTTCCCAGGAATGCCCCAAGACCTGGCAACCCACCCGCCAAGAAGCATAACACCCCCAAACAGGCCAAAAGCAAAATCTCATACTTGCAATATTTCAGGGCCTTCGGTCCAAACGCGCTGCGTAGCTAGGCCATAAGTCGGGGTTGGCACGACGGATTTCCTGAAAAGCAAATGCAATCAAGATTAGAGTGTCCCAGCAGTGCTCCCAGACCACGAAACTCACCCACAAACACCAGGAAGCCCCCCAAACAGGCCCCCGAAAACGCTACATAGAGCAAAATGTCAGAAATAGCCCAAAAAAAAATCGGCCTGGATTTTGTCCCAACCACTTCTACCCGGTATTAGACCTTCCCAGGAATGCCCCAAGACCTGGCAACCCACCCGCCAAGAAGCATAACACCCCCAAACAGGCCAAAAGCAAAATCTCATACTTGCAATATTTCAGGGCCTTCGGTCCAAACACGCTGCGTAGCTAGGCCATAAGTCGGGGTTGGCACGACGGATTTCCTGAAAAGCAAATGCAATCAAGATTAGAGTGTCCCAGCAATGCTCCCAGACCACGAAACTCACCCACAAACAGACGGAACCCCCCCTAAGAGCACCTCAAAGGCAAGCAAGTCATCAAAAACACAAAAAATTTTCCGCCTCGGATTTGGTCCAAACCACTTTTAGTGCTTCCCAGCAATGGCCCCAGACCCGTCAACTCACCTGCAAAGAGGTAGAACAACACCCCCACAAGTGCTGAGTCTTTCTTCATTGGGCGTAAACCAGCCCTCTGCTTTGATGGAAATAGGAGTCTGGAGGAGGAGGATAGAGGAGCATGTTCTTCTGAACTTGTGAACCTGAGGAATGCAGACTGCGGCACCTTCAAATAAATTAGCAAACAAGTGAAGACAGTTCTGCTGATGGGCTTGTTTTTGTGATTATCTGATTAAAGTTTGAATTATATTAACTGTGCACAACAAAGAAAGACAGACACACAGGAATAAAAGTGAATAAGGATGAAAAAGAAAGTTATTGATTCGTTGTCTCATTTTCAGGGCTCGAAGTCGGAATCACGGTCCAGGAATAAGAATAAGGCTTCGTCATCATACTCTGCGAATTCAGGCAGGGTGAGGTCAGTGTCACCTGACAGAGTAGAAATTCCCTCATCTATGTTGCTGGCCACCTCCTCTTCATCCGGCACGCTCTCTCGTACTCTGAAATCTGGTGGTATGAGGTGCTGATTCATCTTGATCATTGTTAACCTCTCCACATTTTTGGGCGAGAGGCGGCTCCGTTTGGGAGTTACAATCCCACCAGCCGCACTGAAAACCCGTTCAGAAGACACACTTGCGAGTGGGCAAGACAAGTAGTTTAAAGCCAGGTTGGTGAGCTGTGGCCACAATTCTTTTTTCCCATGCCAATACGCCAATGGGTCAGAATTAACATAGACCTCTGTTGAGTCATTCAGATAGTCCTTCACCATCGACTCAAGGTCCTCATCCAAGGTTCCTCCACTTTGCTTAGCTCTTGCTGTGCCTCTGACCTTTTGAGAACCAAACCCACGCAGAGCTAGCCAATCCTCTTCAGCCTCCAATGTTTCTGTTGTCTTTCGTGCAGATGATCCGGTTGCCGGTGTCTTTAACGGCTGAGAGGTCACTTGTGCCACAGCCACAGGTGCAGAAGTGGATTGTTTTGACTGGGGATGGCCTGCTGATGTACTGCCATTTCCTTCAATTTCCAGCCGTTCTGTTTCAAACTTCTTGGCTGACAAGGCTAGCCAACGTTTGTACTTTGGAACATGTTCATCATTAAAAGGAAAGAATGCTTGGCCTGCCAGCGCCTTTTTGTAGCGTGGATCCAGAATAGTAGCACAAATGTAATGCTGTTCTGAGTGGATCTTTTTAAGACGTTCATCACCTTGTAGGAGCTCTAATAATTGCTCAGCCAGAAGCAAAGAGTCTTGCTTTTTGTCATCTTTTCCAAACACAGAACACACCTCCTTCAGTTGGTCCTCCAGCATGTACAACAATGGGATAGCTTTTCCCAAATTAGAGTCCTCCTTGCTGACTGCACGCGTGAAGACCTCAAAAGGACGAAGCATGCGTGTCAGGCTTTCAACTATGTTCCATTGCGGCCCACCCATCCTCAGCTCCTCTATACCCTCTTTCAAGAAATATTGATCGAGTTCCGTATACTGCTCATACAGACGCTCAAGCATGTAGAAGGTTGAGTTCCAACGTGTTACCACCTCCTGGATGAGTGCTTTCACTGGCATTTGACATTGATATAGCATGCTCCTCAGCTGCTTCCGGGCCTTAAAAGAATGCCTGAAATGCTTGCAAATTTTTCGGCAGGTCTCCAATACACCGTACGCTGCACTGCGTTTATTACCCAAGAATTTTTGGACAACCAGGTTTATACAGTGCGCCAAACACGGCACTCTGAAATAGTAACCGTCCCTCATGGCCTTAACTATATTGGCGCCATTGTCCGTGGAAACATAACCAACCTTGCGTTTTAGTGGGGACAGACAGTTAAGGACCTTTGTGTTAAAGACATCCAAAATGTTTTCTGCTGTGTGACGTTTCTCCAAACCAAACATGGCTAGTGTTGCATGTTTCCGAGCACCTTTTAAAACAATGTTAGTGTCAACACCTGAGTTTAGCTTTGCTTTAGCCCCTGAAAAAGAGACCCAGTGTGCAGTGATGCACATGTAATCAGCGCCTGCGCCACTGGTCCACATGTCTGTTGTCAGATGTATAGTGTGAACAGCACTCTTCTGCAAAGCTGCCCCAATCACCTTCAGAACATCTTCATGTAGTGCTGGAACCGCAACTCGGGCAAAATAGAACCGGCTAGGAACCTTCCATTTAGGGCAGAGCGCTGTCACTAATTCTAGAAAACCAACCCCTTCTACAAAAGAAAAAGGGAGAAGGTCCAGAGCTAGCATTTTAGCCAGCTTAGTGTTATACAGACGGGTCATTGGGTGGTTGCGTTCATATTGCGCTTCTGTAAACAACATCTTTTTAATGTTGCCCTGGACCAATGATTTACGGGATGATGATGATCTCTTCGACCCAGTTACGCTCGCTGATGAACTTTTCCGCATTGATGTCTCACTCTCTCCCACACTCTTAGTGTGGCTCCCATGGGGTGTGCTGCTGACATGGGAACTGGGTGTAAGTGAAGTGTTTGAATCGTCTTCTTCTACCTCCTCGTCATCAGCAGATGAAAAATCAACGTTTTCATTACGTGCAATTCCGGCTTTCTTGACCGCCTCTAGGTGCGGAAACCATTGGACAGCGTGCCTTCTCTCAAGATGACCTCTCTGGCCTCCGGTACCATAGTTAGAACCAAGCTTACCACGACCAACTCGAAGCTTACAAAGGCTACAAATGGCTACGTTTTCCTTTTTTGGGCAAACACTAAAGAAGTCCCAAACTGGAGACTTGAAATGTCTTTGGGGGCCGGAGGAGGCGGCGATACTGGTGGTGGTGGTCCTGCTGCTAATGCCAGATGAAGTGGAGGATGTGGATTGCCGAACTTCAGTACGTTTTGCACTTTCACCACCACGAATTGAGGTCGAGGACGAGGTGGGTACCTTCTTGCGAAGAAATATGGAAGCGGTAGGTTTTGGTGTACTACTTAACTCCAAATCTAATGATTCCATTTCCATTGCCTCCTCGCCGACATCATCATCACGCTCAGCAGCTTCTCGGGATAGGGTCAAAATGTCTCTTTGCTGCATGCCCGGTGGGGCTGCAGTGACCTTTGTGATGACTGGCTCGTCGTCATCGTGAGAGGCTTCATCACCAGCAGTATCTGTCACTTCTTGTTGAGCCTCATCACACTCCATAGGTTTGAGTTTTTGGACGACCTTCCTTTTACGCTCAGGTACCGGTGTCAGATCATGGTGTGCCTCACTGTCAGACCGCAGTTGTGGTTCCCAAGACAGATCACTTGCATCAGAAGGAGGTGGGCTTGAAGAAGATGTAGACACCCCCCTTGATCTTTTCCTTGCTAGGGATGTGGAAGACAATGAATGATCATCAGGAGGAGTGGCTTCCAATGATACCTCGGCTTCATTGTCGATTTCCTGATGTGCCCCTACTTCGGGAGGAACAACTATTGTGGGCACTTGTGAACCTCCATGCACCTTTGCTTGCGCATCTCCTTTTGCTGCCTCTCCTTCCACATGTACTTGGGCGTGTACTTGCACATGGTGTTGTTGTTGCGGCTGTGTTGATTCAGGGACATTGCTGCTACTTTCTTGCGATGAGCCAACATCACTGGTCGATGGTGATTGGAGAAGTACACTGACTGCCTCTGAAGCACTCAAGGGCTTTGACTTAAGTTGGCGTGGTGGTGGAGGCACTGAACCCAATGGAGCAGGGGTGCTGCTCCCAGCTTGGTCCCCAGCAGAACCTGCTGCAGCAGGCGTACTTTTTTTTTTGCTCCCAAAAAACGTGGCGGGTGGCACACCAGCCTCCTTGGTAACTTGCTTCTTCTGCTCCTTACTAGCAACTTTCTTGCTAGAGGAGCTACGGAGAACTTTCTTTGGGGGCGGGGCCATCTTCTTCAGAGCAGGTCAGACAGCAGGCCGCAGTTGCACGAATTGTAGAGTTGTCTGAGGCCAGACGTGACGTCGCGTGACGTTATGCTGCACACACACACCGCTGCAGGACTTCTTCCTGGCACTGGTGGTTCTCTTGAGTCTTGTGCACCTAAAAAAAATGGAAGACAGAGGAACATCAGTTCAGTTATAGAGCACAAAAAAAATCGAAAAACACTGCAAAATCAGCACAATCCCAATCTATCCATGCCCTCCATAATGTTTAAATTCAAGACAACCCACAGAAAGACTAGGCCCATGCAAGACTCACTAGTACCCCTGGGCATAAATAAAGGTTGAAAAGTAGGCAAAATGGTTGGAGGCCTAACAACAAAGCCTGCATTCAAAATGGCCACTTGCCTCCTAGCACATGGCCAGGGCCTGCCTGTACCAGCACTCAAAATGGCCCCCACCCACATGGCCTGTCCCCATGAACACCCCCAAAAATCGAAAAACACTGCAAAATCAGCACAATCCCATTCCATCCATGCCCTCCATGATGTTTAAATTCAAGACACCCCACAGAAAGACTAGGCCCATGCACCACTCACTACCCCTGGTCAAGGCCCCAACAACAGGTCAAAAATCGAAAAACACAGAAAAATCAGCACAATCCCATTCAATCCATGCCCTCCATGATGTTTAAGTTGAAGACAGCCCACCGAAAGACTAGGCCCATGCTAGACTCAAATACCCCTGGTGAAAAGGCCACAAGTACAGGCCCAAAAAACGAAAATCACTGAAAAATCTGCACAATCCCATTCCATCCATGGCCTCCATGATGTTTAAATTCAAGACAACCCACAGAAAGACTAGGCCCATGCAAGACTCACTACCCCTGGGCATAAATAAAGGTTGAAAAGTAGGCAAAATGGTTGGAGGCCTAACAACAAAGCCTGCATTCAAAATGGCCACTTGCCTGCCAGTGCCAGCACATGGCCAGTGCCTGTAGCTGCACTCAAAATGGCCACCAGCCACATGGCATGTCCCTCCCCATGAACACCCCCAAAAATCGAAAAACACTGAAAAATCTGCACAATCCCATTCCATCCATGCCCTCCATGATGTTTAAATTCAAGACAACCCACAGAAAGACTAGGCCCATGCAAGACTCACTACCCCTGGGCATAAATAAAGGTTGAAAAGTAGGCAAAATGGTTGGAGGCCTAACAACAAAGCCTGCATTCAAAATGGCCACTTGCCTCCTAGCACATGGCCAGGGCCTGCCTGTACCAGCACTCAAAATGGCCCCCACCCACATGGCCTGTCCCCATGAACACCCCCAAAAATCGAAAAACACTGCAAAATCAGCACAATCCCATTCCATCCATGCCCTATATGATGTTTAAATTCAAGACACCCCACAGAAAGACTAGGCCCATGCACCACTCACTACCCCTGGTCAAGGCCCCAACAACAGGTCAAAAATCGAAAAACACAGAAAAATCAGCACAATCCCATTACATCCATGGCCTCCATGATGTTTAAATTCAAGACAACCCACAGAAAGACTAGGCCCATGCAAGACTCACTACCCCGGGCATAAATAAAGGTTGAAAAGTAGGCAAAATGGTTGGAGGCCTAACAACAAAGCCTGCATTCAAAATGGCCACTTGCCTGCCAGCACATGGCCAGTGCCTGTAGCTGCACTCAAAATGGCCACCAGCCACATGGCATGTCCCTCCCCATGAACACCCCCAAAAATCGAAAAACACTGCAAAATCAGCACAATCCCATTCCATCCATGGCCTCCATGATGTTTAAATTCAAGACAACCCACAGAAAGACTAGGCCCATGCAAGACTCACTACCCCTGGGCATAAATAAAGGTTGAAAAGTAGGCAAAATGGTTGGAGGCCTAACAACAAAGCCTGCATTCAAAATGGCCACTTGCCTGCCAGCACATGGCCAGTGCCTGTAGCTGCACTCAAAATGGCCACCAGCCACATGGCATGTCCCTCCCCATGAACACCCCCAAAAATCGAAAAACACTGCAAAATCAGCACAATCCCATTCCATCCATGCCCTCCATGATGTTTAAATTCAAAACACCCCACAGAAAGACTAGGCCCATGCACCACTCACTACCCCTGGTCAAGGCCCCAACAACAGGTCAAAAATCGAAAAACACAGAAAAATCAGCACAATCCCATTCAATCCATGCCCTCCATGATGTTTAAGTTGAAGACAGCCCACAGAAAGACTAGGCCCATGCTAGACTCAAATACCCCTGGTGAAAAGGCCACAAGTACAGGCCCAAAAAACGAAAATCACTGAAAAATCTGCACAATCCCATTCCATCCATGGCCTCCATGATGTTTAAATTCAAGACAACCCACAGAAAGACTAGGCCCATGCAAGACTCACTACCCCTGGGCATAAATAAAGGTTGAAAAGTAGGCAAAATGGTTGGAGGCCTAACAACAAAGCCTGCATTCAAAATGGCCACTTGCCTGCCAGCACATGGCCAGTGCCTGTAGCTGCACTCAAAATGGCCACCAGCCACATGGCATGTCCCTCCCCATGAACACCCCCAAAAATCGAAAAACACTGCAAAATCAGCACAATCCCATTCCATCCATGGCCTACATGATGTTTAAATTCAAGACAGCCCACAGAAAGACTAGGCCCATGCACCACTCACTACCCCTGGTCAAGGCCCCAACAACAGGTCAAAAATCGAAAAACACAGAAAAATCAGCACAATCCCATTCCATCCATGCCCTCCATGATGTTTAAATTCAAGACACCCCACAGAAAGACTAGGCCCATGCAACACTCACTACCCCTGGTGAAAAGGCCACAAGTACAGCCCAAAAAAACGAAAATCACTGAAAAATAAGCACAATCCCAAGCCATCCAGCCCCTCCATGATGTTTAAATTCAAGACACCCCACAGAAAGACTCAGTCCACCCACCACTGAGTACCCCTGGGCAAAAGGCCCCAAAACAGCCCAAAATCGAAAATTCCAAAATTTTAATTGCAGCAACTGTATTGCCCCAAACAAACTTACTTGTAAAATTTCTAATCCAACAGTGATCCAAAGAAAGTCAAAAAGGCCTCAAATCCAAAGATCCAGCAGCATCCACAAAAAGTAATCCTTCCAGCTGCACATCCAAATGAAAAGTGACCAGGAGATGGACAAAGCACTGGGAGGAGCCTGCTGAACAGGAACAGGAAGTTGAAGACTATGGGGCACTTCCTTCCTCCCACCCCCCTGCCCCCCTCCCCAAAATGGACTCCTCGCTAAAAAAGTGCAGGCAAATGTCAAACTAAGGAGTTATTCACATAAAAATCATCATTTCTAGAAGATTTATGCTGCTTGCTGGTGGATTTCTTGTGCAGAATTGCAAATTTATATTTTCGCTCGCCGCATCTCAAATCTCGCAATTGCGAAGTACCGCGAGACGAGATCTCGCCGTACTCGCGTTGACAAACTATCGCTGGCAAGCCGCGATGACGTAATCGCGCTCGCCAATTCCCGCGGGATCACACAGCAAGATCCAAAATGGCTCAGCACTCGCAAACTATCGAAAAAAACAACTCGGCAAACGATGATAAACGCCGCGCGCCGCAAAAATTGTATCACCAACGCCGCGCGCCGCCAAAAAAATCCGCTGCGTGCGAATTTGCGGATTTTGCGGGAAATCCGCAAATCTCGCGGATTGCGGATTTCCCGAAAATCCGCAAAGTCCGCGAGCGTAACGGATTTTCCGCCCATGCTTAGTCTTGATCCTCCGGGGTCTTTCTGGACTCTATCCAGGCTTTCATGGCCTTGTAGAGCTGTGGCTTGTTTTTGCAACCAGCGTGCGGAACCTTGAGTTTCTTGCAAAAGAACTTCAGTTCATCCTTGGTGTATGTATCCAGCTTCGCGGCGTCCCACTCCACCTCCAACACCTCGGAGGTTGTGGATTCCGCTCCATCCAGGCTCTTTGTGCCCGGCATGGTTCTCGCACTCGGAATCTTCTTTCGGCAAAATTCAAAAAGCAAAGTCTGTGGCTAAGTAACTGGACTGTAATCACTGTGCAGTGGTCAGAAGCTCAGGTATAGATATCGCAAGTGTAAATTCGAAAATCCTCACCGCTGCGTCCAATGTAGGAAGGGGGAGTCTCTAGTTGGCGCAGTGCAACACTAGCGACAAGCAGGGACTCTCCTCTTCCTCGTCAGGGCTGAGGGTTACCTTCCAGACAACCTCTGCTTACCCTCTAGGTAGTGTGGCTTAAGCAGTCGTAGGCTAATCTTTGGGGCACATAGGGTTAAACACTTGCAATATTACACCTTCACAACCAACCCACCACACAATGAGACCAAACTGTATTCTGTAAAAATATATATCTTTATATAGATTTTAAGCAGGCTTATGAATACAGTTAACGCGCTTTCAAGTATCGGTTCCAAATTACTTAGTTCAAGTTGCCACAGTTCTTTCTAGCAATAAGCGTTCTTTAGGGCCCTCAGGCCGGTTCAACAAAGTTCTTGTGGAGCGGGCGGCTTCCAGGTGAGCTGTCCCACGTCGCGTTGCCTTCCCGGGGTCGCTGTTTGTTGCGGCTCTCAGCCGAGCAGGTCACGGGTCATCCGGGGCAGCGGTGCTCTGTGGCGGCAGGGTCCTTCCGTTGGCGTTCGCTCCGACCCTGGAGGCGGTGGCTGTGTGGTGGCGGCAAGTGGCAGTACGGTCCTCAAGTGCAGGACGTACCCAGCCAAGTGCCGGTGCAGCTGTGCGCTCACAGCTGGGCTGTCGGGCAAGATACCGACTCAGTGGACTCTCACAGGACAACTGTCCGTCTTTGCAAGTGGATTGGCTGCTCGTGGCGCAGTCAACTCGAGAGCTCGGACCGGACGGGTCCTCCTTCGCTTTGCTCTCGGGCTCCCGGTGCAGTTGCGGTCACGGTGTTCGGGCCAGCGGCGGCTGGACCTCACTTTGCTTTCGCTGTTGCTTTGGGCCCCGGTCACGGTGGTCAGGTGGATGTCGTTGCCTTGGAGGAGATTCCTCCGTCGGTACTGCAGCGATAAGCAGCACACACAGTCGCTTTCTTCAGGGTGTAGCGCCCACTGGTCCTGGGGCGCTGGTCAGGGGGCAAGTTCACCGCAAGCCCTTGGAGATCTCTTAGCAGAGTTTGGCACAAAGTCTTGTAAAGCAAAAGTCTCTCGTAGTCTTTCCTTTCTCCTCTCCTTCGGCAGCAAGGCACCAGACACAGGCAAGAGACAGCACCCTTCCTTGTCCTTCACGGTCCTTCTCGTCGGGCAGAGTTCCTTCTGTAGCCCAAACCGGATCTAACTTTCAAGGAGCACGGCTCCTTCTTTTATAGGGCATTTCTTTTGTTCTCCCAGGCCAGGGGGGCCTTTGCATAGCCACTTTCAGTCCTTGAGTACTCCGGCGGGTGTAATCCGGCTTCTGCTTTCAGTGTGAGGGGCAGGCGGATCAGACGCCCCACAGGAGGTGGAGCCAGCATTGTGCGGACAGGGGCAGCCA
This sequence comes from Lissotriton vulgaris, assembly GCF_964263255.1. Classification (NCBI taxonomy): domain Eukaryota; kingdom Metazoa; phylum Chordata; class Amphibia; order Caudata; family Salamandridae; genus Lissotriton; species Lissotriton vulgaris. The sequence goes on from NW_028244477.1 coordinate 118,040, forward strand.
GAGTACCTTGTTGATGGGGCTTCGCCCTTCCTGGGCCAGATGTCGGCTGAGTCATCAGTCGCTCCCCAGGAGGGTGAAGCCAGCATTGTGGTGGCAGAGCACAGCAAGTTCCAGAGTCAAGAGCCACTCCTGCCTCCCACTAAGGTGTAATCTGCGCATTCACCACCTGCCCTCTCCCCAACCCTGTCACTCACACATCCCAGACAGTCAGATACACATACCAGCAGAGGCGGGCCGAAATGGTTAGGCAAGCAAATGCTAACTTTCTAAAAGTGGCATTTGCAAACACAGGATACTAAAATAAACTTGACTACAAGAAATATTTTATCATCCTGAGTTCAGGCATACTAAACATGACTCGCTACCATGCTCCTTCAGCCTGCTGGGATTATAGCGTGTAATAATTCCAGCAGCTCAGTCTGGCCTAATGGAGCAGGTAGCCTTCAATAGTGAGCTACGATTTTGGTTGTAAGTCACTACTAGGACATGCCACACACATCAGGGCTTGTCCTACCTTACACCTACAACGCACCCTGCCCGCAGGCCTACCATAGGGGTGACTAATATGTAGTCAAGGGAAGGTTCGGGGGCTGGCAAGTGGGTGCACTTGCCCAGCTAGCGTGACAGTACGAGACCGCACGCGGGTTCTGCGGGCGCAGTTCCCAGACACATCTTTACGGCTGCTACGGTGGGTGGCGCAACCAGCGCTGCAGGCCCACCAGCAGTATTGGCATCTACAAGCCCCGGCACTCTCTAGTGCGCGTTACTAGGGACTAACAGTAAATCCAATGCACCAATCATGGATACCAATCGCATGTACAATTTACAGTAGGGAGCACTTGCACTGCGGCACGGGTCAGCCGTGGCGCAGTGCCCTGAGTATCGGAAAACCAGCAAAACATCGGAGGCACATCAGCAAAAAGTGGAAGGGAAACTCACGCCAAGGTGCCAGGTCTGACAAACTCCGACAAAGCTGGTCTGAATGAAGACATCCCATAGATGTCACTCTAGGTCCCCAGAAACGGTGCCCCAGTTGAGGTCCGGCCTATACTGTAATGCGGAGTAGATGTTCATGTAGAAGAAGGGCAGGTTTTACCCCCTATAGATCAGCTGTGCCAGTATGATAAATACTCTCGACCACATGAAGACATATGGGATGTTTTATGATTAATAGGGTGCAGAATTTTTCTTCCCCTGGTTGGTGTCCCTTATGTACCAGTGTCGTGTACCAACACTTTATACACTACATGCAAAGCGATCCAGAGTTAAATAGACTTATCTTTCTCATTCTCAGCGCATAAGCACTAGGTATATGCGGTCATCGCTAAAATCATTTCACCACTATACATTTGTTTTGTGATCATCCATCAACATTTAGCAGGGCTTTAATAGCCAACAGTATTCTGATCCGGTGCTGCCATTGTACTTGCGATATGAGCCTGATGGAAAATTGTTGGATCCCTATAGGAAATCTTTATTATATAATAAAATGTGCCTGAAAAGTAAAAAATTCTTGTGTCAAATAATCAGGGCTACGAGCCGAATTCAAAGGGCACAGTGTAAATGTGAGCGTGAGCTCGTTCAGGGCTCGTAACTACATTTCCCGTGAACAAGTGCGAGAGCGCTTAGTGATGACGTGCTTGTCGCGACCCACGCTGGAGGTTCAAAGGTCAACACTCCATTCCGGTCAGCACCTCCCCGAGACAGCCCAGAAGGACGTCTGGAGTACCGACCGGACGGTGAGTGAAGCGCGCGGTAAGCGGATGTTGCTTCGCAGACAGGCTGCCCACTGGACTGCTGGTTTGCGTTTAGCGAGGGAACGAATCTGCTCTTGTACAAATGTAGCTGTTGCTACAATAGCCAGCGCTCGGTCCATTTAACAGACAAGAGAGAGCGAACAGAGCCGATTTCAGTAATGGGGCGTACTAGCTCAGGACGCCGTTTTTTACGATAATAATTTGCTACCAACAACGATGGGATACATAAAAGCAGCGCTAAGATATTCATGGTCAACATACAAAGAAAAGTCATTGTGAAGCACACTAGAGCATGCCTGTGTTCAGATTATCACGAACATACTTAGGTGAAGTCACAGGATATGTTTGCTGATTCCTAGGTGGTAAAATGAAGTCAGTTTCCTGATATGTCATACTAACCCGACATTCAATATGTTTTCCTTTTTTATGCTCATCAGTGCGGGGCTCCATGTACCTGAGCTGTGGCCAAGTGGGGTGGAGCGTTTCTCTCCTACAACTTTGGTGAGTGAGAGCAACCACTTTAAGCTTTGGAAGTGTGGTGTACTCTGTGAGGCACTAGATTTCGATTTTGTGACGAATCATCTAATGCATATAATTCTGGTATATTGTAACCAAACTGACTGACTGATCTGTTGGTTGTTGTCTTTTTGTATGTGTCTGCATGGGCATCACATCTCTACTGGGATCCTCTGGATTTCACTGAAGGTAGGAGAATGATGTACTACTGAAATACACAGGTGATAGTTTTCTCATTTTTTTTACTTTTTATTGAGCAGTCGCGAATTAGGTCCTGAAGAAAGCAGCAGGATACCTGAGAGGATCCATAATTTAGTCTGCAGAAACATGTTGACCATATACAAGGTTTAGTGGCTATTTGTTAAAACCACTAGTATCACACGCTTTTTTACATTGGTAATAGAAAGGTGTTTATTAAAATTGTCTGTCCATTCTATTACCCAATTTTATCTGTTCACATCACAGTTCACACCCTTTCACTCTACACATGCACTGCTCTAGAGTTGTCTATCCACACCCTGACATATGAGAACAACAAAAGGTTTCCATTTCCATCATTACTATTGGCTTGAAACCTACCTTCCCGGTGTGAAGGAAACCCAAATGATGAACAGGGCGCCCAGGATCGACAACTGATGGGTATTTTTCCACGTAGGAAAGATGCTCATTTTTGAAGTAGTTTAAGTCTACCTCCAGATTCCAGACACATATTTGAGCCAACTGATTGATAGACCCACTGCTACTTTCTGTTGTGATAGGTCACATTGTCATCACATGCCATTTTCCCAGTGCATTGTACCATTTCCACAGTTTTCCCCAGATAAATGGTGCTATGAACCGTATAGCACTACTCGCCACCACGTTTAGAGGGTGATCTATTTCTCTTCCTACCCTGGAAAGAGAGTTACTCCAGCATTTTGTTGAAGTGAAACTCTAACTGTTTCCAGTGTCAGAAATAGTCAGATTGGGGTCTGTGAATGCTCACTTGCTCACAAACTGACAAGGTGAATCATGCATGCAGTACAGTTACTAGTGTGTGATTCAACACATGCAAAATATGTACACCTGGCAGCTATCATCTGATTAGTTTTGTTTTCAAACATTGTTGAAAGAGCTGAGGACACAGACAAGCCCACTGACACCAAGAGAGAAACAGTAATAACAGTTAGTCACAGGCCCTGGCAAAACCCCTAGGCCTGCTCATCATGAGACCAATCTCCCTCCCAAACATTCTTGCTAAACTATTCACAGGCATTCTGGCACACAACATAGTCCGTTCATAATGGCCTTATGACTGCAAGCCACAGCAGTGGTGGGTTAATATTGTGCTGTTAATAAAATTGATAATTCCCAACACTGAGAAGACACTGGGTGTAGGAAGGTGGATATCTAACTATATGGTTACCCCAACTTTTTGCCTTGTGTTTTGCTGGTTTTCGACTTATTTGGCCTGGGATCCTGCTATTCGGAGCCCCAGGCTATCTGCTGTGCCTATAAAATGGACTCCGTGTACTTTAGGTACATACCAGATTGGGTATTGGGTCACCTCTGTGAGCCCCTGTGTAGTGTACCATAGGTACCCAGGGCATAGGTGCATCCAAGGCCTACCATGGGCTGAAGCATGTATTATGCCACCCCTAGCTGGCCATCCAAACTGACACCACAGGTTGAAGGTGGTGTAATCACCCCTTACTTAGATATAGTATACCTATATCTACCTTTATATATAGACACATATGCACCTATAAGTCACTCCCATCGTAGGCCTCGACAATCCTCAAGGCAGAGTGCTTGGTTTTATGTGAGAGGGTGCCCTAGCATGAGCTGAGCCCCTCTGCAGCTTTCAGAACCATGTCCTTATAGCTGTTCTATGATATAGCCATACCATATACTCTTAAGTGCATTATAATCCTCGCGGTTAAATGCTAACTTTCGTGTGGCTTTATCAAAACATGTGGTGTAAGGTGTCAAACGCTTTGGAATACTACCCTCTCCCACCAATTCTGGCGGCGGGGTAGCATTCCACCCTTCTAGAGGGAAAAGACATGTATGTTACTGCTTTACCCGGTTAGAGTTAAACAGAGCTTCAGCATCACAAAATGGATGCTGCTGCCACAGACACCAGTCTGACCTCCTGCTGCTGGACGAAACGCCAGCAAGGGAGGCCTGGACAATGGGTTTCCTGTCGAGGGAGGTGCTAGGACCTCCCCAGACAGCCTGTAGTGTATTGGGGCAGTGTGGGTTGAATGGAACAATGCTTTTCCAGACACTGCCTGGGGCACACAAGATGCTCCATGCATAGCCCGGTTCAAACCAGTTGCTGGGGCACTCCAGCCCTGCTCTGGCACGATACTGGACAAAAGGTAAGGGGTGTAACCACCCCCTTCTCAGGTGCACCCATAGGAGGGACCTAGTGGGTAACCCAGCCCATTTTCTTAGTATAAAGATAGGTGCTGTGTCCCCAGGACTTTAGATTATCCTGGAACAAAACTCTGAAATGAAACTCTTGGACCTTCGACATTCTATACCGACTAGAAGACTGAAGACATCTCCCTTGTGTTCAAGGAGTGACCACCCTGTGTAAACAGGGACCCCTGTCTTTAGTAACAAGCAAGGTAAAGGCGGCAGTTGGCATTTGAGCTGATCCAGTGTGAACAGGAAAGCATTGTGGAAAAAGATGTCCGGAGTTACCTTTGTCATATATACTTCCTGAAGAGTTACCTTTGTTATACAGTTCATAAAGAGTTACCTTTGTTATACACTTCCTGAAGAGTTACCTTTGTTATACACTTCCTGAAGAGCTACCTAAGGTAGATACTTCCTGAAACTGAATTAACGGCAGCGCTTACTGATTCCGCTCTTTTTCCACAATCTGTTCTGTTTAAATGAAATCTTATCCATGTGTATCTACCCAAAACTGTACCTGTAGCACATGAGTGCTCTGTAGCTGCCCTTTGCTTAGTAATTTACTCTGAACAATGGTAAATCACCGTCTTTTCAGAAGTAAATACAATGTGACATGTTCAACCACAGTTTTAATGAAATATCCATGTATGGTAAAATGTTCCTTACTAAATTTCAAATATGGTAGAGAAGAGATGTCTTATCCAGCTGGTTAAATTTTGTGTATTCACATTGTATTACATTTGCATTTAGTAATATTACATTTCTTTACATCCAACAGAAAATAAGCCTTAAATGCACGGATTGATTTTGAATAATGAAGATAACACATCAAACCTGCAAAAATTGTCAAAAATAAGGAGCTCCAAAAACATCAGTGCAATCAGAGACAGAGGACAGATCCAGGAAGAAGCAGTCAAAGGCAATTCAGTGAGTGTCCGAGTCTGAGCTCTGCACCTCGACACCCCAAGACAAAGAAATGACCTCTACAAAATTAAGGCAACAAAACTGACAAACCACCTGCTGTATAAACAAGCGTCCAACACCAGCTTTGATCATGAGGCCGGTATGAGAGTTGGAGGAAGGTCTCGTGTCTATTTGTAATCCACAGCGGGGGAAAAACCATACCACTGCAATGAATGTGTAAAGAGCTTCTGTCAAATTTCAAACCTCTACACACATCAGAGAATACACACAGGGGAAAAACCGTACCAATGCAATGAATGTGTGAAGAGCTTCTGTCGGTTACAAGAACTCCAAAAACATCAGCAAACCCACACAGGGGAAAAGCCATACCATTGCAAGGAATGTGTAAAGAGCTTCACTCAATTATCAAGCCTCCATAGACATCAGAGAATACACACAGGGGAAAAACCATACCATTGCAAGGAATGTGTAAAGAGCTTCAATCAAATTTCAAAGCTCCGCACACATCAGAGAATACACACAGGGGGAAAACCATACCATTGCAGTAAATGTGTGAAGAGTTTCAGTACGTTAGCAAAACTCCAAACACATCAGCGAACACACACAGGGGAAAAACCATACCATTGCAGTGAATGTGTGAAGAGCTTCAGTCAAATTACATGTCTCCGCACACATCAGAGAATACACACAGGGGAAAAACCATACCAGTGCAGTGAATGTGTAAAGAGCTTCAGTCGGTTAACAGGCCTCCAGAGACATCAGCGAATACACACTGGGGAAAAACCCTACCATTGCAATGAATGTGGCAGTAGTTTTACTTACTCGTCAACATTAAGAAATCATCAGCGAGCTCACATAGGGGAAACAAATCTCTTAAATGCCATGAATGCTTGAAAAGCTGAAGTCCATTATCAATCCTTAACAGGCATCAGCGAACACACGCAGAAGAAAAGCCTTCAAGTGCAATGAATGTGTGAAGAAATGTAGTCAATTATCAAGCCTATATAGACATCAGCCTACACACACTCTGTAAATACCGTACAACTGTAGTGAGTATAGAAGTACCTTTAGGAAATCTTTCGCATTAAGGATTCATCAGTTAATGCACACAGAGAAAAATCCTTTCAGGTGCAGTGAATGTGTGAATATCTTCTGTCAGTTATTAAACCTATGGATACATCAACTAACACACAGAGAGTAAAAATGAGCATTGCAATGAATGTCAGAAGTGATTTTGTCAATTGCGAACACACCTGGGGTAAAACTTACAATTGCACTAAAAGTGTGACGAGCTTTTGTCAATTTCTGATCCTACATAGCCTCAGCGAACACACACCTTCATTTAACTCACTTAGAAATAATGCCAGAGATGCAGTGAATTCAAAAAGAACTTAAGAACATTAACATTAATATCGACTCATCTGAGGACATAGACAGGAGCAGAACAGTGCAGTTATTGTGACATGAAGGAATTATAGGAATAAATATATAATTATGTTAGTTATTCAAATACCAGATGAATGAAGACTCGACTATAAGAAATGAAGAAAACCAAAGATTTGTAGAATAATAAAAGTGTCTGTTCCCAGTGATTGTTCACTTCGGTACACATAGAAAAAACATGATATAACAGGAAATCCACTGGGAGACTAGCACAATGTGGAATAAAAGAAAAGAAACACTGTTGGTTTTTATTTGGCGATGAAGAGTTGCAAAGAAAAACATCCTAGTGTTCCTGTTCATGCTACCTGTAAAAGTGTAGGGATGAATACGATTCTGCCTGCACACATTGCTATATTAGCATAAGTGAGCTAGTTGCGAAAACGCCATTTTGCTGCTTTTGCACATGACACTACATCTCTGTTTTTATAAAGACAAACTGCTTGCTTTTCCTTCACATGAGAATGGTCTGTTTTTCATATCTCTAAACTCACACTGCGACCTCAAGTCTGCACAAAGTGTTCAAGGTTAAAATAACATTGTATGCTGTTGATGCAGGTTGATCGGCCCACGCTCTAGACACAACACAATCACAGCTGCTCATTTCTGAAACTCAGGTGCTTTTAATATTGCACTGCATGCATGAGTCTAGCACTTGGGAAAAACCTTTCAATCGACAAAGAGCTGTGCTGATCTGGGATGTGATTCACTTCACCTGACTTTGGAGGTATGGGGTTCCCGGTTTTAACCTAGAGATCTTCTATATTATAATACCTAGCTCCTAGCAAGGGGAGGGTGATACCCAAGGCTCTATAGACCTGGTTCCACTATCATTATAATATGATTTCTCCCTTTGTATTTTATGGAATTGTAACAATGTTGATTGTATTGATTTTATGCATCTTTTTACTTATGTTAATAAAGATACTGCATCTTAGAGCACGTAGTTGAAATAAACATTTTAAACTATACGTTGTGGACATTTATGAGAATAAAAACAAAAGAGAGTTCTTGATTCCCACTATTCCTGAGAGGTCCCAAAGTCGCTTGTTCATTGGTAGCTTCGCTGTAGTACAGAGAATGAATGAGACACTGTTGCTAGTCGGATAAGGGTTCTGGGCACTGAGGTGGATTTTTGGTACACCGCAATACACTGAGGTCCTGGTTTCCTGCGCATAGTTCTGTGCATGAGCAGAATTCCCGCAACATGGCACCCAAAGTCTTGATTAGTGCTCGTATCTGTCCACAATACCCTCAACACCTTTTCCGGTTAACAGGTGTGACGGATTAACCTACCTATACGAATGTGTTATAGGTCAATTCAAGCATGAGATTTATGAAAAGGTTCACATTTTGAATTACAAGCCTTTGTTGAACTGCAATTTATATAAATTGTTTTTATTTTCTATGTCCTCATGGGTGATATTGACATAGCTCAGCATAGTTGGGAAGCGCTCCGGCGTCATCTGATGCAGTTTGGAGTAGCAGACAATGGTATGTCTGTTATCTTTGTGGTGAGTGCTGATTCGGCGTTCCCCTTTGAGCTTTTCTTCTCTTGGGTCACGTTTCCTGCAATAAATGCGGATGAGTATACGTTTCACACATACACTCACACTGCGATTCCTGTGAACGATACTCCATATAGGACAGAAGAGATTCCAATTTCAGCATGGCAGCATCGTGTTTGGTTGTAAGGCACCCTCCCCCACACCGTAACTCCGGTTCGGTTAGGTCCCTTGTCAATTCCTGGGGCCACTTGGCCAGTCTTAGCCGGGTTCACACCATATCCACGTTATCTCAATGCCCCGATTGACGACTTGTGTCAACTTTATACCTCTTTTGTTGGGGTACATAGGGCTTTAGTTCAATGTGTTTCTTGCAGCGGAACAAGTTGGACTGGCCGGAATGTAGATTAGTCCAGTCATGGTTAATTTGGTTAATTCGGTAATGGGCAAGCACCCTCAAACTAAGTACGGTATGCCTTATTGGCTTACTGAGAAATTTGACCAACTGGAAGCAGTGTTTCCTAATACCCAGGTCCCCGATCCCTGGGTGCTGGGTTTAGACCGGTCCCGGGCTCGATCCCGTTTTGGCAGCCATCTTAGGTGGGGGCACATTCGCCGAGCGGTCTAGTCGCCCTATAAAAGGAGGGCTTAGTGACCAGACCAGAGATTGAGAATTACTGAGAGGCTGCTAGTCGAGCTCTCAGTTGCTGCTTTAGTTTTAAAAACTGTACCTGATTTCTCCCTTTGTGTCCGATCCCCCCCTGCATTTTGCACTACATTTTAGGACGAAAAAACAGAAGTTTTAAAATCGAATTTAGAATTGTTTAACTGAACGCTCCTACCCTCGTTAGGCAGAGAATTCATTTCCCTCGGTCCCCGATCCCTGGGTGCTGGGTTTAGACCGGTCCCGGGCTCGATCCCGTTTTGGCAGCCATCTTAGGTGGGGGCACATTCGCCGAGCGGTCTAGTCGCCCTATAAAAGGAGGGCTTAGTGACCAGACCAGAGATTGAGAATTACTGAGAGGCTGCTAGTCGAGCTCTCAGTTGCTGCTTTAGTTTTAAAAACTGTACTTGATTTCTCCCTTTGTGTCCGATCCCCCCCTGCATTTTGCACTACATTTTAGGACGAAAAAACGGAAGTTTTAAAATCGAATTTAGAATTGTTTAACTGAACGCTCCTACCCTCGTAAGGCAGAGAATTCATTTCCCTCGGTCCCCGATCCCTGGGTGCTGGGTTTAGACCGGTCCCGGGCTCGATCCCGTTTTGGCAGCCATCTTAGGTGGGGGCACATTCGCCGAGCGGTCTAGTCGCCCTATAAAAGGAGGGCTTAGTGACCAGACCAGAGATTGAGAATTACTGAGAGGCTGCTAGTCGAGCTCTCAGTTGCTGCTTTAGTTTTAAAAACTGTACCTGATTTCTCCCTTTGTGTCCGATCCCCCCCTGCATTTTGCACTACATTTTAGGACGAAAAAACGGAAGTTTTAAAATCGAATTTAGAATTGTTTAACTGAACGCTCCTACCCTCGTTAGGCAGAGAATTCATTTCCCTCGGTCCCCGATCCCTGGGTGCTGGGTTTAGACCGGTCCCGGGCTCGATCCCGTTTTGGCAGCCATCTTAGGTGGGGGCACATTCGCCGAGCGGTCTAGTCGCCCTATATAAACAGTCACACATGGCTCCGCGCAGCGGACGCGAGCAGCGGACGCGCCGGACTAGCGCCGGAGTTTCGCCAGAGTTAAGCCCGTCTGGGCCCGTCCGGGCCCAGACGGGTCCAGGACCAGGGGCTATGCCCGAGGCGAGACCCCAACAGGCTATTACGATCAGGTACACGAAGGATGAGCTCCTATCCTTCAGAATACCGAAATATGTCAGTTGCTGCTATATTGCCAAAGATGGAAAGCACTTTAGGGGATGTAGAGTTTGCCAACCGGATGTCGAAGAAGCCACCCCCACTACCTTGTGTCGGCTCGCCCTGCTTAACTGCAGATCTCTCCCCTGCCACGCTATAGAGATTAACTCCCTACTACTGGACCACAAGGTTGATGCCTTGCTTCTCACTGAGACTTGGCTATCTGACACCTCGGGTCCGGATATGGTGACAGCGTTGCCGCCGGGATATCTGATCTACCATCTTGACAGAGGCACAGGGAGAGGTGGGGGTCTGGCTATTATATATAGGGAGTCACTGGGTTGTAAGGCACGTGAGGCAGGGGTCAAAGATTGTGAGAGCTGCCAATTCTCACTTCAATTCTCCCCTACCTACTCGCTGACAGGCCTCCTAGTCTACCGGCCCCCTGGAAACATGGGTGATTTTATATCGTCACTAATGGAAACCACTACCCTGTTGGCTGCGGCCGCATCCAACTTCATATTGCTGGGAGATCTCAATTGCCATTTCGATGAAGAAACTGACCCTATAGCAACTAATTTGTTGAGCGAGCTGAGCGCCCTGCAGATGAAATTGATAAATACTGGGGCCACACATGTTAAAGGTCATCTTCTGGACCCCATTTTTTCGAACATGACGGGTATATCCGCTATGCCTCCCCTCGCTCTTCCTTGGTCTGACCACTCACTGATCATGGCTAACTGGGAGGTTAAGTGTGTTGATACGCTCCCACTCAGGAAATTCAGAATAGACAGGGCATGGTCAAGGCTTCCTGTACAGACGTGGAATACCCGTCTTGAGGACACCCAGCCTGAGAAGGGTGGTGATCCGGTGTCTGCAGATGCTATAGTGAGGAATTGGTTGACCAATGCAGTGGACCATGTGCTTCCACTCAAGAAGATGCTCATTAGGGATAAGAGAAAGGGGTCTGCCCCTTGGTATACCCCAGAGCTCAGAACCCTGAGGCAGAACTGCAAACGCGCGGAGAGACTATGGAGGAGGAGCCCGGAGATAGATAGCAGGGAAAAATATCGCATGGAACTAAGAATATACAAACGTGCTATACGTACTGCTAAGACCTCCTTCTATGAGGAGAGAGTAAATCACGCTGCGTCCTCATCCAGGGAAGCCTTCCTAGTGATGAAGGGGCTTCTTAAACCACCTGAGCCTATTCCTGTCTACGAGAGACCACAGGAAAAATGTATGGAATTAGCCACCTATTTTAAAAACAAAATTGATATTATTATTAGTTCTCTCCCCTCGGTGGTGGGAACATCGTCCCCTTCTGAGGACTTCAGCATGTCGGAAAATCGACTGATGTCATTTGGTCCTGTATCTTCAGGCGAAGTGCTGAAGGTCCTCGGGAGCCTGAAAAGTGGCTCACCTCGGGACCCAGTCCCGATGCGGTACCTTAAGCAGGCCGCCTTGGCGATAGGAGAGCCCGTGACCGATTTGATCAATCTCTCGTTCACCCAGGGGACTGTGCCGCCTGACTGGAAGAGTGCGGTGGTCAAAGCGCTTCTGAAGAAGCCGGGCCTGGACCCGCAGAACTTGGCCAATTTCAGGCCCATCTCCTTATTACCAGGAGTGAGTAAGATTGCCGAGAGGTTGGCGAACCATCGGTTATCAAACTTTCTTGAGGAGAATGGCCGGTTGAGGGACTCCCAGACGGGATTTCGTCCAGGCCATGGAACGGACACGGCTCTGCTAGCAGTGGTAGAGGAGGCCAGAAGCACTTTGGACGGAGGGGGATCAGTGGCAGTGATCCTCCTGGACCTCAGTGCGGCCTTCGATACCGTCAACCATGGGGTGCTGATACAACGTCTAGCCGAGTCGGGTGTCGCAGGAGTGGCCCTGGAATGGTTGACCTCCTTTTTGGAGGGGCGTACCTTCGAGGTCTGGGAAGGAAACGCAAAATCCCCTCCTCTCCCATTTCATTGCGGGGTGCCACAGGGCTCATCCCTGAGCCCCACGTTATTTAACGTGTATATGGCACCCTTGGAAGGTGTGGTGTCTCCGTTTGGCTTTAAGACCATAAGCTATGCGGATGACACCCAGCTAGTGGTGAGTCTTACACAGCTGGAGAAACAGCCTGAGACGCTTCATGCTTGCTTGAGAGAGGTGTTTGATTGGATGTCCAGGTCATCGCTCAAATTGAACGGATCAAAAACCGAGCTGATGATCTTGGGCCAGTCAAGTTTTTCCCTCTCGCCAAGCAGCTGGCCCAACTGCATGGGCACCCCGCCCGATCCTAAAAAGGAGATTAAGAGCCTGGGGGTCTGGCTGGAGCCGGATTTGTCCTTTAGGACACACGCCAAAAAGACCGCGGGCGTGTGCTATGGAATGCTCCGGTCGGCCCGCAAGGTTCTCCCTCTGCTACCAGAACTCTCCCGGAAGCTGTTAGTCCAAGGCTTAATCATCTCACGCCTGGACTACAGTAATGCGCTCTTTCTTGGAGCGCCAGAATTAACGTTTAAGATCCTACAACAAGTGCAGAACGCAGCAGCAAGGCTGCTGCGGAACGTTCCGGCCAGACAGTCAGCCAGGCCTGCTTTAAAAGCACTTCATTGGCTCCCTGTCAAAGAGAGAGTCACCTTTAAGGCCCTGTGCATTGCCCACAAGAGCATACAGGGTAAAGGACCAGCTATTCTGAAGGACATGATTTGTCCATATAAGCCCACAAGAGCCTTACGCTCTGTCAACAAACATTTCCTTCAGACAAAGAGAATCAGGAGAGCCCGCTCAGGGGGCCGGAGTTTCTCTTTCCATACAGCGCGCACCTGGAACTCCCTCCCATTCTCGCTGCGCTCTGAACCAAACCTTCTCAGATTCCGAAAACATCTGAAAACGTATCTTTTTCCAGAATAATGGTAGCTCCCCTGTTCTCTATTAGCAGTCTGCTCTTGGTCTCTATAGGCGCTGGGATGCCTCAGGGTAACCGTGCGCGGTATAAAATTCAATAATAATAATAATAATAATAATACCACTCCTGTGGAAAAACACAGGATTCTCACAATTAGTTTGCAGAAAGACTTATTGCCAGAGGAGGTAAGAGATTGTGAGATTTGGGGTAAAGTATTTGCAGCAGAATATGAGAAGTGTTTCTGCACGCCGTCTATGAATGTCTTGCCCTCTGTAATCAAGCATGTTCCGGATGAGCACAGTGCAGAGGTGGCTGTCGAGTTGAGAATGAGGCTCGTTGAAGTGTTTGACGTAGTTGCTGATCTCATCTTTTGTAATATAAAGGGAGATGCGGTTAACTTTCAGGTGTGGAATGCTTTGCGCCTTGTCCAAGATGCCGACAAACCCCGAGTGTTACCATAAATTATTGCGGAGGCTTATAAGACCATTGGCCGCAAAAGTTTGGGTGTTAAGCCTTTTGCTAAAACGGCAACTCAACCGCAGACTCAGATAGCAAAGTCTACTAAAGATAACCATCCAAATTTTCCAAAACAGAATTGGAAGAATAAAAATCAGGGGAAGCAGCAGTAGAAACAGGGGTTGCGTCCGGCGTCGCCGATACCAGCGTCTACTGAGCGCACTTTGTGCGACCACGCAAGAATTAGGTCTCCTGATAGATTTCATGTTCCTGAGCAACGTTCTCCTAGTTCTTCACAGGAAACATCTCGTGCAAGCTGGTGGAGGAGAACAACACATCAGGGGTCGGGGTGTCCCTTAAGGACGTAAGCAGCCCCGCCCGTCTGATGGTAAAGGCAAGCAGGAAGACTTGCCACGTTAACACCCTCATTTTCAGAAAAAGAAAGTTGCTGCGTTAACCTTAAGGTATGCCACGGATAGTGAGAACACAGCTTCGGATCCTGACATGGGCATTAACGCTGCTCGACAGCGCAGCGGAGATTACAATAGTGCGCAAGCACTGCGTCCATATCTGAAGGCGACAGCAACTGATACTTTTATCACAATGGAAACTGCTGACAGTAGGGTGGCTCCCCCTGACAGACTATATGATATAGTTCTTTTAATAGAAGGTGATATCCAACGTGTAATAAAAGGGATTTTTTTGGGAACATCTGACCTCTACATATGACATTCTGTTAGCTGAGTCAGACTGGCTCCCGCTTTTCATTTTGGCTGCTCCAAGAGGGGAGGAGGTCACCCTCCCCAGCTTTCCGCACACCGTGCCCAAGGAGCAGTCCGCAGAACTTTGCAGAAGAGTGTGCTCTGGTGCTTGCACCTGCGTTGTACCATACTCAAGTCGGGTGGGCTAAACTTTCTCCCAGACACGAGATTCCATTGCGGTTTATGCCACAGCCACCACCCCGACTTCCCATGTGGCGAGTGGCTAAAGCCCCCGTTGCGGAAATTCTTGAACGATTAGAATATCAAGGTGTGATTGAGACATGTGTGTCACCCATGAATAATCCTCATTTCACTGTTACCAAACCTGATGGGTCGTACTGCCTGGTTTTGGATTATCTCTGTGAAACAAAGGAGTTAGGTCCATGTAGGGTATGGGGTAGATTGGATCGTAATAAACTAGAAAACACAAGAATATGTCTACACCCAATTAATTTCCAAAAAAGTATTTCAGATCATAGGAGAAACACAAACGTATTGAGTTTGACCCGGTATTTTTATTTATACCTGTCTATTTCAACAAAAAAAAATCATTCTTCTTTTGAAAGTTTTGCAAAAAAGGAGAAAACTGTACATTCAATACATTTAAATTCCAACATCTAACTATTTACAAACAAAATATTTACACTTTATTTACACAATTATCATTCCACAAAAAATTCACTATACAAACACAAACAATTGAAATTTTCAATAAAGTTAATCTGAATTCATAAATCAAATAAATAATGTCAAATAATGTAATGCTTATTGTTTAGTTAATTAAAACCATACCAATTTTAAACCAAGAACCAAAAAACGGATAAAAAACAGTATTGTACAAAGGTTAATAAGACAAGAATTTAAATATACAGTCACTTCATCTCTACATAGGGTCTCTAAAATGACCATTGTTAGTAGAATAAGAAAAAAGTCTGTTCCGTGAGTTAGCCCTCACATGGTCATGCTTCCGACCCCTTTTAGCACAGCTTTGTAAACACTTTGAGAAATTTAATCAGTCTGCCATTCAATGGGGGATCAGAGGGGTTTAGGCACGCCGTTATTGCAGCTCTGCAAGATCTAATGCCCCTCTGATTGAAGCATGCTTTTAAAAGGAGCGCTCGCTCCTCCTGTAGTTTCCTGCATGTGCAGATTAGGTGGATAAGATCTTTTTTTTAAGGGTGAAGAAACGAAAAAAGCTTTATTGTTGCAGCAGAATAAACAATACTTTCCCCCAAAAAATTGGCATCAAGGTATAGAAAATACATGTGTACGCAGTTCACACCCCCAGCACGGCTTCAACAGTTGCAGATAGAACAGGAGATGCAAGAATCAGATCCACGGGATACAGTGCAAGTACAGAAAAACTAACATAAGGAACATGTGCGCAGTCATCAGGGTAGTACCCCAGCCCCTTCTCACCCTCCCCATCCCCCGCCACCTCTTCCTCAGGTTCCGATTCCTCGGACGAGAACAATGCAGCACTAGTAGCATCAGAGTCGCTGGCAGTCGACCCCACCGCACACATCATACGCCATGCAAGCAAGTCCTCCTGTAGCCGCTCATCCCTACGCGTAAGTTGCATGTGCGTTTCTTCAGCCAATGTCCATTCCCCCACATCCCGAAGCCATAATGTCATATCTGGCGCCCTTTGTCCCATCCAGGTTATAGCCACCCGCCTTCTAGCCAGCACTAAGAGCAGCTGCAGCATTTTATACGACAGATTCCTCTTCTTAGGTTTGGGGTCCAGGGCTAACAAGCAATGGATCGGGGACAGGTCAAGACGCAGTCCCGTGACTCTCCGGATGTAGGCTACCACAACCCTCCAGAAGTCCCCGACTAGTGGGCACTCCCAAGCTAAATGGAGAAATCCGGCTCCTACTGAACCACACTGAGGACAGGCATCCGATTTATCCGCCGCAATGCGGCGCAGAGCAACTGGGGTTACGTAAGTGCGGTGCATGAAATTAAAATGGATTAATTTGAAACGTGAGTTACACGATAGCTTCTTGGTGAGCGTCCCTATCCGCCCGGATAAGATCTTCTTTGTAGAAGTTGCACAGCCGGCATGTTTTGGGGCCTGTATGCAACCACGCGGGCTGGTCAGCCAAGGATGGTAAGATTCCAAAACGTAGTGTCATAAGTTGCATTTTTACATTAATTGAAAATGTTTTGCTCAGGTATGCCACCGGTGCAAGGGACTTATAGTGGTTTAACACCATCCAGGCATGCGACCTTGATCTAAAAATGTTTTTATCCAATAGAGACGAATGGCTTTTTGACGCCTTATTTACAACTTGCTTGAAAGATTGGTACGGCAAATTTTTGTTCCATAATTCCATTGTGCATGTAGTGGAGAGGGATTTGGTGAGGTATTGATTAAAAAGAGAAGTTTTATCCTCATTTAATTCACACCAAAGAGCTTCGTTGATTTTTGATGTGGCTGCATTTAGTTTCAGGCGATACCAGGTTTTCACAGTCGCATACATTCTTCCTATTTCTTCATTTATTAGACCAAATTCAAGGCGGACCTGCGCTGGAGAGGCCGACCTTTGTATGTGGAATACTTTTTTGTAGATGGAAGCTATTAGTTTGTTTATGAGCTCTCCGTCCTCGCCATGGAAGGCAGCGCTGGCATATGATAGAGTTGGCAGGATTTTTGCCTTCATTACAGCAAGCAAGGGTTTATAGGAGGGACCCTTCAGCTTTTTAGCCAGTAAACTGAAGGCAAAAGTTAAGGCACTTGTTCTCTGAGACATATACTTTTTTTGCTCTGTGACATTTTTAGAGTTGTCAATGTAGAGGCCTAGGTATTCGTATTTTTTTACCTCCTCTAGCTGGGTTCCATTAAGCCAAATTGTCTTGGGACCATCCATGCCGCAACGGTGACACAACCACGTCAACTTGTACAGGTTCACAACGACTCTACACCTGAACACGGTCAGGAAAAGGAAGTGACTGAACTTCATGGAATATCTTCGAAAAAAAATGTCAATACCGGAAACGTGAAAATCTTTATGGGGAAGATTATATCGCCCCTCACAACAGACCATCATAAGAACCACTGGATGGGCAGGAATAAAGGAAACTAACTGGGGACAAGAAGGATCCAAACCCTGCGTTTCCGGAGAAATACTGTTGTGCCCTGAAGAAACTCCCTGGAAGGGAGTGAAACGCGTTGGCTGATCTTTTTTGTAAAATGCCTGGTGATTTGTATTTTATGAACGGATAAAAATAAAGAACATTTCTATATACACGAATAATACTCTCCTTGGACTTCTGTTTGGTGCGCCCCTGCAAACAATTGAGCAAAATAAGCCAAATTGTCTGTTTTCTTTGCTTTTTGCTACCAATCACCATAGTTTTAGTTTTGGATGTGTTTATTTCAAGATTATTTTCTGAAATATATGATGACATTTCGTTAAGGCATCTTTGTAGACCGATCTTTGTTTGGCTCATTAACACCACGTCGTCCGCATGTGAAAGATGTGAAAGCCTCAATTCACCAAGCTTTGGTGGATGGGAGTTAATACTGTCCAGCCTTTGAGAGAGGTCTGATAGAAACAGATTGAAAAGGTGTGGGGCCAGGACGCACCCTTGTTTTAAGCCTCTGGTGGTCAGCAGCTTCCTCGATAGCCTGGGCCCATCACCTATCTTGATCCTTAGCCAGGTATTTGAATAAAATAGCAATATGCCTTTTAATACCCTGTCAGGTATGTCCCAGGCTTGCAGCTTTTTCCACAGTAGGTGACGATCGACACTATCAAAGGCTGCTTTTAGGACTACAAAGCAGAGGTAGAGATGTAATTTCCTCTGCTTTCACTTGTTCGCAATTAGTGATAGACCTAAGATATTCGTCGTCGTCCATAAGCCTTGCCTGAAACCCGTTTGGTTAGCCGTGATAAGGTTAAGGTTGTCAGACCATGCCTTGAGATCTTCTAGCACCCGGGTGGCATAGTATTTCGCCTCTATGTCCAGCAGGGCTATCAACCTATAATGAGCTGGATTTGCTCTGTCACCTCCTTTAAATATTGGAGTCAAGATCGAACCTTTCCAATTTTCTGGTATTGTACTTATTTTCTCTATTTCTTGGTATAGATTAGAGAGGTAATTACCCCAAAACGAGATGTCGTGTTTAAAAATTGCTTGCCGGATGCCGTTGGGGCCTGGCCCACCGTCGTTTCTGCCTTTCTTGATTATGCGTGTGACTCCTTCACTTGAGGGGGACATGTAGTTTGTAGGTGGTGTCAGAGAGGCTTTTCCCTCTATTGGGTTTATTTCAACATTTATCTGGTCTTTTTTTTGTGGAGTAAATGCGTCTTCTGGGCTGGTAATTTCTATGGCCCCATTGAGTTTGCCATTTCCCTCTACTGAATCGTAGGAGTTTCTTTGACTTCTTTCTTGATAGAATGTTTCTGAAAACCTCATGGTTAAAAATTCCGCCCATCCGATTCTTGTATAGTTGAGGATACAGCTTTTGCTGGTCGGTTCAAATTGTTTATAATTATCCAAAACTGTTTTGAGTTGGTTTTCTTTGAGCTACAGAGGAGTTCTGCCCAGAATTTGTCATTGCTCTTTCTTTTATCGTCCCAGAGATCTTTTTTATAGCTTTTCCAAGGCTGCCTTGCCCTATCCCATGCAGCTGTATCAGGGGTTGTTCTTTTTAACATCCTTATTGATTTTTTAAGGTTACGTTTCAAAGTTCGCAGCCGTGCTGTTGATGTTTTTCCCCGGGCGTTTGTTTGGCTGAGATTGTTTATCTTTTTTTGTCCAGGCGACATTAATGTTGTGAGATCCGCTGTGAAGTTTTCCCACGCTTGTATTTTATTCTGTACAAAAGGGGGTGGTGATGGACGGAGCATCTGAATCAATCAAACACTCACACCCAGTCAAAAGATCTGGGTTTAATCCATCACCATTCTTTAGCCCACTCTGCCACTTCAGTTCAGACATGGCTATATGCAAATCAGTCTGACCCTGTGCCTCATGGGAACAGTCCAGCCCGAACTGCCAAGCCATGTCTTCCCAGGACCGGAAACAAGCTTCCGAGGACCGGTTTCTGGCATTCAAGCCGTCTTCATCCCGGCTTGCTTGAATCCAGTGGCGAAGTGAGCAAGGGACTCACGTCTAAGCATACCCTGCCACACTAATGGCGGCCAAAATCGGTACAAAAGGGGCTGGTGATGGACGGAGCATCTGAATCAATCAAACACTCACACCCAGTCAAAAGATCTGGGTTTAATCCATCACCGTTCTTTAGCCCACTCTGCCACCCCAGTTCAGACATGGCTATATGCAAATCAGTCTGACCCTGTGCCTCATGGGAACAGTCCAGCCCAAACTGCCAAGCCATGTCTTCCTTGGACCGGAAACAAGCTTCCGAGGACCGGTTTCTGGCATTCCAGCCGTCTTCATTCCGGCTTGCTTGAATCCAGTGGCAAAATGAGCAAGGGACTCCCGTCTGAGCATACCCTGCCACACTAATGGCGGCCAAAATCGGTACAGAAGGGGGTGGTGATGGACGGAGCATCTGAATCAATCAAACACTCACACCCAGTCAAAAAATCTGGGTTTAATCCATCACCGTTCTTTAGCCCACTCTGCCACCCCAGTTCAGACATGGCTATATGCAAATCAGTCTGACCCTGTGCCTCATGGGAACAGTCCAGCCCAAACTGCCAAGCCATATCTTCCCTGGACCGGAAACAAGCTTCCGAGGACCGGTTTCTGGCATTCCAGCCGTCTTCAGCCTGGCTTGCTTGAATCCAGTGGCAAAGTGAGCAAGTGACTCATGTCTGAGCATACCCTGCCACACTAATGGCGGCCAAAATCGGCTTTACTTGTAGATAACTTTTCTTTTTTTTTTGACTGAAGGTTTTCAATTGAATCGTGTGACCATTTTCGATGTTTTAAGTCAACTGTGTGTATGTTGCCTACTACTGTTGCATTTAACAGATGTTTACTGGTTTGTAGCCTAAAATGGATCAGCTGATATGAGTGGTCTCTCTTGGTTGTATGGTACCAGTGATATTGAGATTGCTCTATAGTCCAGTCTTGATCTTGTTTTTCCCCCATGGAATGTAAACTTGGGGGGGAAATCGTCAGGAGTCCGACCATTCATCACTCGTAGCCCGAGAAACTCTAGGGCATTTACGAACCCTTGGCCTGCATGGTCGACATTTGGTCTCGTTGGCTGGTATTGGTGTGGATCAGACCAAATTATATTGTCAGATGCTAGAAATTCGTCCTCATCCGGAGTATGAATTAAGTTTGAATTAAAGTCCCCATTGAGTATCAAGTCCCACATGGGGAAGGTACTTCGGATATTTGTGATGATAGTGATTAGTTCTTTGTCTTTGTTGGGTGCCAGTTTTTTTCTGGCCGTAGGGTGTGCGTATGTATTCATCAAGAGGACGGTTTTTGTTCTACTAGCAGGCCCCATTGTCAATTTGATCATTTGAATGTTTGGTCCTTCTGTTACCATTTGTTCGCTCTCGATTTTTATCTCTGCCGAAATGTAGACTGCCAGGCCCCCTTTAGGGCAACCAAAGGTTTTAGTTATGGTGGCTGGGACAGTATAGTGGATGTAATTTGCCAAGGGGAGAGCTTCTAGTGCCCACGTTTCTTGCAGAGCTGTTATGTCGTACGTTTCCCATTTTTTTGAGTGAGCTCCATTCTCCAACATTTTTTTTCCCCAAGCTATGTTCCACGAAAGTATCTGTATGTTGTACGGGTCTTGAGTTGCTGGGATGTTTTCCGTTGGTCAGTGCCATGATTTCGAATTTAGCACTCCTGTCAGCCAATTCATAAAGAATGAAGAGACAAAGTCAAAAGGAAGGAGCACGTCCTAAAATAAGGATGGCTTTTACAGCCAGCCAGAGCTAGTTCAACCGCTTAGTGATATTGATTGCTCCCTCAGATGTGTTGACACGTTTCTAGTCCGAGGAAACCAGTTCCCAGACAGTCATCAGGGCTTTGCCACTTTTCTGTGTAAAATGCAGAAAAATAATAAAGTTTTAATTATCTAGCTTGAAGCCTCTATTCTTTCTGGTATTGCAGTAAATGATCTAAAATATGTACCTGTTGGTCTCTGATGTCCTGGCCTCTCACGGTATCGTTTGGCTCAGAACACCCACAGTTCAGCTCTCGTTAACAGTCTGATGCGAAAAAGATTTAAGATCACACAAGACATTTCAAATGGCTTTTTTAGTCATAACCTGTCCTCTGTTAGTAGTCAATGGACAGCGTTCTCTTGTGGCGGCAAACAAAAACAATTTAAAAGACTGGCCATTGGCTATAAAAACAGCCCAGGTGTCTTCGCCGCACGTGTCGTCTCTTTCTTAGATGGCATTGAGGAAAATTGAATTTTATATGGCCTAGTATGTCCCCTATCGTGTACCCCAACGCTCCATGTATGTGCATGACCCCCATGCATTCCCCTCCATGGCCGAAAATGAAGACGCATATGCATTTGCGTCCAACGTTAACATGTCATCTACCAGATCCACCATGAATGAATCGATAATTCAGTCTTTAAACATGCCATGCCAACGTCTTTACATGGTATACTTTTGACATCGAGAAATGCACTTTTTCCTGGCTTAGTCGAGCTAGGCCCTGATTTCTGACTCCGAACCACTTCTGCCTCTGAAAGCTGCCGTTTAGGTATGCATCCCTGACCTCTGCCTTACTTCCTGCCAAGCGAAGCGGTGCCTGGCTCAGCCTGGCCTGCCTGCCAAGACAGTATTTTGCCTACAGTTATCTGTTCAGCCTCCTCGAAAACACATTCCAGTCTAGTGATATAGGTAAACATATTGCCGGCTACAGAGCAAAGGGCCCGGCCTCCCTGTCTCCATGCAAGTAATTTACTGCTCCCGTTGCCATAGTAGGCCCATGGCCCCGCGCATTGCACCAAGACACGCATGCACCCACTAGCATTCAGTGATGAATAGCCTCTGCCCGAGAGACCTTTTACTCCAGATAATACATCCTCCAAACACAAGATACCAGATATGTTATAGGTCCAGGTCGTTCTGACATCCCAGACTACAGTCTCCTCTACTAGTGCTAAAGTCAAGCCCCCAGTTCTCCCCAGTTACACGTCAATGCCTCGTTATGCTCAGTTGCGTGCGCACACAGGGTAAAGGTTTCTGCCGACTCTGCAGATTTTCTCTATGCATCCACCCACCTATAACACTTTCTGTGACGCCCACATCACACACCTCCGTGTACGCCTATTACACGCCTTCTTTCACGCTCTTATGTTCTTATCTTCTTCTTTTCACTTGTTACGCCTACTGTATTCAATGCAATTATACCGTTTTACTATATATATTGTGTGCTGTCAATAAAATGTTGAATATCCCTTCCTGAACCTTAGTGGTGATGGAACCCGATGTCCCTTGGCTCGAGCCAATTAATTAAAGCCCGTATGACTCAGATACCACTGACTCTGCCTTTCATTTTATTGAGATTGAGCTATCATTTAATGTATAGAAAAATGGTCCGGTAATTTTATTTACCACAGATCCTGATGCGTACTCGTACATTGATGATATTTATCTAATGTACGACGAATTATGGGCGCATTTGTGTCGCATTGACCGCATCATCGTTATGTTTGCGGACTTCGGTTATAAATTTATCTTTGCAAAGTCAGACATTGCGGAGTTCACTGTGTTATTCCTGGGCTCAACAATGAAGGTAGAGGTCTTCACTTCCTGGAAAAATGCGCATGTTTATGGTCTCCTACAGCTCTGAAAAAACTACAATCCTTGCTGGGATTTTTGAATTTCGGGCGTACTTATATTCCCGATTATGCCCAGCGTATCAAACCTCTTTATGCTTTGATACAACCAACTTTTACCAAGTCATGCTGGCTGCCTGAACATTCAGCTATTCTGAAATTTTTGCAGTCTGATCTTCTTGAATCTAAGTACTTATTGACTCATGATAACCACATCAACCTGGTAATAAGAATTGTGCCTGGTGCCGTGGGTTTCACGTACTTGATGTTTAATGAAGGAGACACAGTGCCTATCCCTTACAACTCACCTTTGTACACTTCGGCTGAAAAGCGATTTTCTTCTGTCGAGAAAGTCTTGACAGCTGTACAGATGGTGATTCTAAAAGAGAGAGCACAGTCACAAGGAAAACACATGTTGGTTGTTACAACTTATACTGCATTTGAAGCAGTGATGAAAGCCAGTGTTCCAAATTCTAAAGTTTTATATCCTAATTGGATACAATGGGCAACTTCGTTGACATCTCTGGATGTCACATTTATCCTTGACCTCTCATTGCAAACTCAGGATTTCTTACAGTATGAGTTTGTTCATGCTGCTCCTCTGATCATGCGCATGCTTGAGGATTACCATTGTATCATTAACACTGACGGTTTGGCGCAACCGGCGATAGGATCTAAGCATTCTTATTCAGTGGCCTGCGCAATCGTGGCTGGTACCATTGTGAATGGAGAATTCAAGTCCGATGTCGTGCACACGCAGACATTAAGTGACTGTACCTCCCAGTTGGCAGAGCTACGTGCTCTAGTGCTTGGGTTAGTGAGAATGAGGGGTAAAAGGTCCCAATCCCTTACTAGCCGTTTATTGAGCAATGGTCCCTCTTTTTTGTCAAGCTTGCCCTCGGCATGGGGAAACCCCTAACCCCCTATTATAGCAAAGTTTGAGAAAGGTGTGTTAGGGCAAGCTTTGTTTTTTATAGTCTATTATGGAAAAATTCCAATCGCACGAGACGACTCGTACCGGCATTACACCAAAATCAGGGAATCCCTATTTATCCACAGAAAAGAACGACCAAATATACTTCTTCAACCTGATTCGTAAAGCCCTGAGGAAGCCCCAGGCCGGATGGCCATGTGAAGGGTGAAACAAGTGTTGGCTGTTCTCCTACGTACTATCACAAATATAGTAACACCTTTATTAAAACAAAAAAATTAACCATCGTGTGATTGGAATTTTTCCATAATAGACTATAAAAAACAAAGCTTGCCCTGACACACCATTCTCAAACTGTGCTCTAGTGCTTGCATTGAAGTTTGCTGACCCTCGTGTGACTACTTTAATTGTGAGTGACTCTTATTACTGTGTTCAGTCCTTCAATAAAAATGTATTCTTTTGGACTCAGAATGACTATCGTAATTCCAGAGGTGGCACAATTAAGCACAAGATGCTATGGGTTTGAGTCGCAGAAATAAAGAACGTCTGCCTCTCGTAAATGTAATTCATACTCTTGGTCACCAGCATTTAAGAGTACACGCTGTTTGCAACGGTCTTGCTGGTGAAGCAGCAAAGACCGCAGAAGCAACATATGTAGTAGCAGCAGTTACAAGGTCCAACAGTGAGAATGATGATGACATCTTGGCAGCTATAGCTGCTACAGAGATCGGTGATAATTACCCTAAGGGTTTCCCTTCTAAATACTCTTATCATTTAAGTCCTGATAAAGTTCCCTATGTGAGAATCAACAACATTGGAGACAGGCTGATTCCTGACGCGGACCGCAGGCTACCCTTGATAACAGTCGCTCACGAAGGCATAGCCTCTGCTCATGCCGGCATTTCAGCATATGTTTCTATCTTACAGCAGCGTTACTGGTGGTGTGGATTGTATAAATAAACTTGTGAATATGTCCTTTCTTGTTATGTATGTCAGCAGATTAAACCTTCAACTGCGGCACGGCCGCCACAAACTCAGCTGTACATATCTAATAGACCACTTGGTTGTGTTTATTTAGATCACTGCTGACCTTTTTCTGCTGATACTGTGTATAAGCACATCTTAGTTGCAGTGGATTCATGCACACATTTTCTCTGTGTTTGGCCACAAAGGAGTGCTGATGCTCAAACTGTCATCCGAGATTTGCATGTCTTCGTGGGAATTTTTGCATGTGGCACCTTCCATTCTGATCAGGTCCAGCGTTCACCTCTAAGGTGTACAAGGAAGCCATGGGGTCTTTGGGGGTGCAGGTGAAATTTTTGTCTCCATACCGGCCTGAGGGCAATTCTGTTGTGGAGCGAATGAACCGTGACTTAAGGCAATCTTTGACAGCTAGGGTTTTGTTAGAAGGGGTGATCCTAGAGGGCCAGGCTATGCTCTCCCGACCACTCCGTGACCCACCTCTCCCACAAATAATGCAGAGTCTTAACGTGAGGTCCTCACCGGGGAGGACTTCGAGTCTAGGATCGTACACACTGAGCTCACACCACACTTACGAACGGACACCACACCGTAGGTTTTAAGTAACAAGTTCTTTATGAAGAGTAAAAAGGAATTGGCACTCTTATTTACAAGCGATCGAGGGATCGTAAAGTCTCAGGAATTCGGGAAGGGGGAAGCGGGACAGTGTCAGTCTTTAGGCCAGTATGAAGCGTACCCTGCGCACAGCTCTCAGTCCTCGAGCCATGGGATACGAAAAGGTGATGGTCGTACTGACTGCTTCACTCACTTCAGGTCGACTCAGGTCGTGTTGGTAGCGTCGAGGGTCCAGCCGGACCAGAGTACTCCTCGAGCCGCGACGAGGTCAGCAGGGCTCGATCCGGAGGTCAGTTCTTGAGGAGCCGCGACCACGTCGGCAGGGCTCAGGATGTTCCGTGAAAGTCTCTTCAGAGTTCAAGATCGAGCCACAATGAGGTCAGCAGGGCTTCGATGTTCTAGTTCCGTTCTTACGAGGACGAGCCGCGACAGCATCAGCAGGGCTCCGATGTTCCAGTTCCGTTGTTACTAGGATGAGCCGCGACAGCGTCATCAGGGCACGAAGAGTTCGAAGGTTCAGTTTTCCCCAAGAGTCAGCCGCGATCAGATCAGAAGGGCTTTCTTGTCCAGGATACAACTGCCTGCTAGTTGTTGGGCGGGCCTTGATATAGTCCAGTGGCCCTTTGATGTCTGGACCCTCTCAGGCGGAGGTCTCATGCCTTGGGGGCTAGTCGTTGGAGAGGTCCGTCGGTTGGCCCTTTGATCCCTTTGAAGATGCATCCGGGAATTCCCAGACACCCAGCAGGGTCTGGAGCCAGCACTCGGGCAGGCCAGTGGTGCGATCAAAAGCGGCCCACAGGGGAAGGCCAGAGCTGTGATAGAAACCAGTCTCTTGGGGGAGGCCGTAGGTGCAATCGAAACTTCCTGTCTTATCTCACTCGGGGAGCCCTTTACCCCCCAGCCGGGACTGGCGCGCCTGCGCCTAAGTTTCGCTGGGGTCGGGGTCAGGCTAGGCCGAGGGAGTCAGGGACCTTGGGAAGGGAAAATGGCTGCCGGGGGCCCTGTGGGGTGATGCAGGTTCTGGGCACTCGGAGCCGGGAAGGAGGACGGGGGTATGCAGGGCTGGTCGTCGGTTGGCGGGGTCGTGCAGGGAGTTTGGGCGTACATGGACAGGACGACCAGGGGCTTCTGGGTGCAGGGCTAGGCTAACGGGGTGCTGAGGAACGGGGGGGAACCATGCCACGAGGCCAGGTCCAACAGGTTTTAGGTACTACGTGCACTAAATAATCTTCCTAGAAGATCTCTGGGTGGGCAGACCCCGTACGAAATGCTCTTTGGCATAAAAATGTTTGTCCTGGACCTTGATGGTCTAGACATGGCGGCGACAGCCGTACCCTTTGAAGTAGATAATCATTCTGCTGTGTTACAGAACCTACAAGAGACTCGAGACAGTCTTGCAAAAGAACACTTGCCCTCCACATATGGAGCTGAAGCTGCTCTACAGATTCCGGTAGATTCCTGTAGTTAGCTGGCTACCCCGAGTCGGTGACCTGGTCTGTGAGAAGGTGGAGAAGAAGGAGTTCAGCCCCTTGTATCATGCGCCCGTTCCAGTGCTTGGCATGCAGGTCACAAGAACAGTCATTTTACCACCACTTCTTGGTCACAAGTGAAACAGGCACGACTCCATTGACAATGTCAAACTACAACGAGCAGACGATTCTTCTTAGTATGACTCCTGCTGTCTCTTGTCCAGCACTGCTGAGAAATTCTGTTTTGGCCTCTGCTGACACCAACATCCCTAACCTTGCTATAGAGATGTCCACAGTCACTAATCCATTATTAAATTCGCCAGCTGGCGATCCACATGAAGATACTGAGTATACATATCCCACGGATTTGTCATTGCCTGGTGTGTAAGCAAGTCTATCTTACCAGTCACATTTTTCCTTTGACTCTGACTCTATAACATCAAGTGTACCATTGAGGTTTTCTATTTTTGTTACTTGGTTTAAAAGACATTTTTTGGTTCCACCTTGGAATTACATCTGGTTGGTTCTCATCTCCATTTTTTTGTTCATGTCGATTGGATTTGTGATGGTATTTTTCCGTCTGGTAAATGGACACTATATAACTGAACGATCAAAAATCTGATTAATTGATGCAACTTTAGCCCCAAACTCCTCATGACACATCATGAAAAGAGACCAGACTTTTGTCAACATCACAGCCTAGCCTGTGCTAGATGGGATTGTATGAGATGCTGTAAAATTTCAAATTCATGGACCCACAGAGGTGGTTAATGTTCCTAATGTACTTCGTGTTTCAATGGGGGATGTTGTGAAACAAAACATACGTTCTGATGATTGGGATGTCCAAGCCATTGAAACTCTCTTTTCTGATTTGAAATATTATGCTGCCTTTGATGCTGAGGATTTATATTTAGACTCCACAAACTACGCCGACTTGTTCAGTTACCGACACTATGGCCATCACTTTCTGCATAAGGCTAATACATTTAGAAATGTGGTTAATTACACCCAATGGGAACATTGTCCTACTCCCTTAGAAGGCAGCTCAAATACCCTTTTGAATAAATTCACATATTTTACTGACTTTGATCGCTCTAACCCGAGCTCATTTTATTTTAAATTAAATTACAAATCTAATTCGAAAGTGAGACTTACTCACTCAAAATCGTTGTATTCCAAATCCTTTATGGATCAGTTAGCAGTGGATGGCTACAAGCTATGGAAAGATACCATAGATCTTAAATCTGTTTGGGGTTCTAGACCCTGGCAAGTGCAGGGCACTGAAGCTTTACACCGAGCATGTCTTATTCTCGGCCACATGTTGTTTTTAAATAGTACGATCTCACAAACAACTTGTCTTAGTTTGGCCACTTCAAAACACATGAATACCCCTAAAATTCCTAATCTGCATGCTTACTCTAATTGGAACAATCATACTGATAGATCCCTTGATGAATTACAATCTTTCATTTCAAATTCCTCCTTTAACATTTCGTCCCTGGATCCTGAGGGTTGGCTGTTGTGGCCACCAAGTTCTGATTCTTGTCAACATGGCTTGCTGGGTTTAGCCCCTGGCCTTACACAGGACAGAACTGATCCCTTTTTGAAACTTCCCATTCAGTTACCACCTAGTCAGTGGGGAAATGATGTCAAAATTGGCTGAAACATTCCACTCTTTCGTCTGTTAAACATTATTTATCTTTGTTCACTGACAATGTTGATTTAGCTGATTTTGTTAAGGGTCCTGTGAGTGGAAGATCTAAAAGATATATACATGTGCTATTTACTATGAAGTTTGGAAACTGTCGCAGGTTGAGGCTGCTTCCCGTTTAAGAGAAATAGACCAAGCTAATTTGGAAAAAGTGCTTGCTCTTATTGATAATAGCATTAACACACTCTCTTCCAGGATTTACACCTTGGATAATATTGTTTCGTCTGTTGTGGATATTGTGCAAGATGATGTTTCTGTTTTGTTCCATGGTCAAAATCAATTGCGGTCCATCATGCAGTTTGCATGGACCTTACAAACTTTAAAATCTGGGAAAGTGCCTTGGGACTACATTAATATTTCGTCTGTGTTTTTACCGTTTAATTTAACAGAAAAACAACAGTTCATGTCTAAGAAGGATGCGTCATATTCTCTATGGCATATAAAAAAATTAGAACCATTACCATTTTCTGTAGTCGAATCTAATTCAGCTGTTGGTTCATCCATGGTTTAATAACATTGCCTTTTCCTCTGTTTAAGTTTAGTTCATGTATGAAACACTATGCCCTGGGTAGATATGAACCACTTGGTACCGCTTTTCTCCATGAAGTTTGGTCTCTGCCCTTCTCATGCAGATGTCTGAGGGATGGCTAAGAGCTTTACTTAAAAGGGGAGGAGTGCACTTCCACACCTGATCATTCACTCGTATGCAAGAATGTTCAATTGCACGGCACATGTAATGTGGAGGCTCCAAATTTAGCTTGCATTTTGAAGGAAATTCCTGTGTCAGCTATCGTACCAACATTCATACTATTAGGTCATTTCAAGAATAGTTGTCCTGTTTTGTTGCAGCGCACGAATGGTGCTTCTGGTGTGAGAGGTCGAGGTGTTCAGTAAGCTCCTAGAGGTAGGGGACGTGGTGTGTTACCCCAGAATGCGCGTTCCTTGCCTCCACAAAATTCGATGAATTGTTTTGATCAGCAGAATGGTGCGTCTGGTAGGAAGGCTCAGTACTACGCGGACGATTACTATGTTGAAGGCGAGAATATGGATGGTAATGATTGCTAGGACAGCCATAGACAAAGAGAGGAAGTTGTTTCAGTTCCAGTAGATCAGAGTGGACCTTATGTTGAAGTGATTACATCAGGTGTGTCAGAGCCTTTTCTGTTGGATACTGGTGCTGTGAAGTGTTCTATTATGCACTCTAAACTCCCTGGCGCACCTTTGTCTGGCTTAACGAATGTTTCAGTAGCTTTTTCTGGCGCCCCAGTTAGTAATCCGATTTCTAGTCCCTTGTCTATTTCTGTTGGACCTTGTGATTTTGAAGCACCCCTTATTCTGACGACAGGTTGTGGTGAGAACTTGTTGGGATTGGACTTGTTGAAAAGATTGTATGCAGCGCTTTATTGCTCTCCTTCAGGAGTACAGCTTACATTGGGTAAGAGAGTGATCTCTCTGATGTACTTGTCTAAAGATCATTTTCCAGCTGAATTGTCTTCTCTTTCTGATTCTCTTTGGGCTACGGGTCCTAATGATGTGGGTCTTTTGGAGATTCCGCCGCCATATGTTGTGACGCTGAAAGCGAATGCTAGATTGCCACGTATTCCCCAATATCGGATTTCCAGTGATGGTGAAAGAGCACTTTTGGCGATCATCTATGATCTGATTGAGAAAGGTGTGATTGAAGAAACGAGAGGTAATGTGTGCAATAGTCCGGTTTTGCCTCTTCTGAAACGAACTGATTCTTCACAGCCGCCTGTGTATAGGTTTGTGATCGATCTTCGCGAGGTGAATAAGATTGTAGTTCCGCAATTTCCAGTTGTGCCAGATATCACTGCTTTATTGACTCTGATTCCAGCTTCAGCCACCTGGTTTTCGGTGATTGATTTGAAGAATGCTTTCTTCAGCATCCCGATTGCCGAGGAGAGTAGGGATATTTTTGGCTTCTCTTTAGGAGTCCGAAGTTTCCGGTTAAAGCACGCTCCTCAAGGTTATTGTGAGAGTCCATCCATCTATAGTCAGGCTTTGAAAACACAACTTGATACGATTGTTTTACCTGATGGTGCTGCTCTTATTCAGTATGTCGGCGATTTGTTAGTTGCTGCTGACAATGAAGAGATTTGTAAAGAGGCTACTTTGTCGTTGTTGCGTCATTTGTCTGATTTCCATCATAAGGTGTCTCTTTCGAAGTTACAATATTGTCGACAAGAAGTAACCTACTTAGGTCACCTCTTATCAAAGGAGGGAAGAAGGTTGACCCCAGAAAGAATTCAAGCCATTGCGAACATGAGTGTGTCAACTACACAGAGAGAAGTGCGTGCTTTCTTGGGTATTACGTCGTACTGTAGACAGTGGATTCCGAATTTTTCACTTCTTGCGAAACCTTTGATAGCTCTTACTGTTAAGGATACTCCAAATCCTATTCCTTGGACTGACGAATGTTAGAAGAGTTTTTTTGAACTGCGCGATGCGTTGTGTTCGGCTCCTGTGTTGGGTACTCCTGACTACAGTAAGCCTTTTACACTCTATGTCCACGAGAGAGAGGGATGTGCATTGTCAGTTTTGACTCAACAGTTTGGCGATAAGCAACGTCCATGTGCGTATTTTTCATCGACTTTGGATCCGGTAGCTAGGGCGTGCCGAGTTGTTTGAGAGCTACAGCAGCAGCAGCTGTCTCTATTCGACAGTCTGCTGGTTTGGTGATGGACAATATGTTGATTGTGATGGTTCCACATGCAGTGGATACCTTATTGAATCGAACCAAGACACAGCACTTAACTAGTGCTCGGTTGTCAGGTTACAAATTGACACTTTGAGCGAGTCATGTGCATATAAAGAGATGCAACACGTTGAATCCAGCTACGTTGTTGCCGATTTCAGTTGAGACAGATGTTTGTGAACAGCATGATTGCTTCCTTAGGACAGAGGAAGAAACGAAAGGGAGGATAGACCTTAGGGATACTCCTCTTGCAGAATGTGATGGTACTTTATGGGTGGATGGTTCGTGCTTCAAGCTTCCGAATGGTGATACGACTGCGACATATGCTGTTACGACTTTGCATACGATGGTTGAAGCTGCACGTATCCCACATAATTCAGTGCAAGCAGCAGAGTTGATTGCATTGACAAGAGCGTGTGTGTTGTCAAAAGGGAAACAAGTGACTGTGTATACTGATAGCCAGTATGCGTTTGGTGTGGCTCATAGTTTTGGACGATTGTGGAAAGAGCGTGGGTTTCTGACTTCGCATGGGACTAAGATTCAGCATGGTCAGTTGGTGAATGAGCTCCTTGAGTCACTTACTTTGCCGTTGCAAGTTGCGATTGTGAAATGCAGTGCGCATAAGAAAGTTACTGATGATGTTGGTCGTGGTAATGCGTTTGCAGATGAAGTTGCGAAAGAAACAGCGAGAGATGTGATGAGTCGAATGTATGTTGCGGGTCCGGCGAGACGGGTTCTGGATAGAAGTATGTGTGAAGATACGATAGAGAGCGTGAAGTCTATTCAAGCTGAAGCTACAGAGAAAGAGTTGAATGAATGGAGAGAAAGTAAGGGTAAATTGGATTCGAATGGTTGTTGGGTTGAGTTGTCAGAGCATCAGCGATGGTTGTTACCAGATGCGCGTATGTTTTTCCAGTGGTTATGATGGCGCATGGAATGGCTCATATCAGTGTGAAAGGGATTTGTAAGTTGTTGGCTCCAGTATGGCAAAATGCTGGAATTCCTAAGTGTGCAGAGAATTTGGTCAAGAACTGTATGGTTTGTTTGATGTACAATCCTGGTAAGGGAACTCCAACTCCAGCTGGTCATTTTGCGCCTCTGACGTATCCGTTGAAGGCTCTGCAGCTAGATTTCATCCACATGGAGAGGTGCAACAACTTAAAGTATGTGCTCGTTGTTGTTTGTGCCTTTTCGCGATGGGTAGAAGCATACCCCCTGAAAGATAACAATGCCTTATATACAGCTAAAGCCCTTGTCAGGGAATTCTTCCCTAGGTATGGATTGCCGAGAATGGTCTGGAGTGACAATGGGAGTGAATTTGTGGGTCAAGTTATGAAGAGAGTGTGTGATGGTTTAGGAATAAGGCAGAAATTCCACGCTGCAAATCATCCCCAATCAGCTGGCCGAGTCGAATGCTATAAAGGCACCCTTAAGCTAAAACTAGCCAAGATTCAGGCGAGCTCTGGTCTTCAATGGCCTGATGTCTTGCCGTTAGCCTTTCTGTCCACAAGAATGACTGTGCATTCGCGAATGGGACTTAGTCCGTATGAGGTTGTGTTTGCTCGCCCGGCAAATATTTAGGGAGTGCCGTGGCCGACCAAATTCAGTGAAATAGAGTGTCCTGTACTGCTTGATTACCTTTACGAATTGACAGCTAAATTGCGTGTTTTGCACCAACAGGTTCATGATACACTGCCACAAGCATCTGAAGATCCAGGACATGCTATCGAACCTGGATCTTAGGTCTTCGTGAGAAATTTCCAGCGGACCAAGAACGATCAGCCCCGCTGGAACAGACCCTACTTGGTGCTTTTGTCCACACGTTCAGCAGTGCGAATGCGCGGTAAAAAGAACTGGATCCACGGCCTACATTTAAAAGGGCCCGTTTGCCTCTGCCGTACGACCGATGGGTCCAGAACGGACTTCCTGACTCTGAGACTGAAACCGTGCCTCGTCTTCTGCCTTTTAGCGATGCACGTTTGATTGGAACAAACTCTGAACGAGAAAGCGACGATCTTCTGCAAGAAGCTATGCCTCCGTCAGTTCGTCTGGATACTTCTGAACCTGAACTTTTGTTCCGAGAACAGACATTGCCTGGCAAAGAGCGTTATAATTTGCGACCAAGAGTCGTTGGACTAATAAACAAATACATTCTTTTTCTTCTGATTTTTAAGGTTTAGCTCTCCTCCGAGGAACTATTTTGATTTTTGTTTTTCGAACCGCCATCCGGGTTCAGCTGTAAGGTCGCGGTACAAAGACTTTGGAGTGCAAGCCGAAGATGTTAGGTCGACGGTTCTGGTTGGTCTAAGGGCGTTCCCTGGACTGACAGACGCACTCCTTAGCACGGAACACCCTAGCGCCGCGAACAGCACGATTAGAGGATGGAGTTTTTCGAGATGGAGAGACCTGTTGAAGGAATGAGCTTTAAGAGCAAAATGTGTAAAGTAATGAGCAGAAAGTGTTTTTTAATATTATGTCTTTTTATGTTCCTTAGCTTAATGATGTTTCTGATAGGATATATTATATTCTCTTTCAAAGTGACGTTTGCACCCACTGCACAACCTATGCCTCCTCCTACTGTTTCTTCGCATTCTTTTCACCCTCTGCCTGAACATGAGTCCATTAGGAGATTGGAATTCGTTAATAATAACTCCTTTGTTCAGCTTCTGCACCAACACCAGCTAGTAATGAACACGACTGATTGTTGGGTGTGTGGCCTTATGCCCCATACTACGGATAAAGGTATTCCTTACCTGGTCCTGCCATTCAGCTTCAATGGTTCTGTGTGGGCATACAGAACGATGTTCTTCTATGCTCGTGAAGTTTACCCCCTACGTTCTGTGAAGGATAGTCCAAAGAATAGTGCTCTAGTTAAGGGAATAGTAGATATGATTAGAGGAATAGATTCTTATGAGACTATCCCAAGAGATGAGACGCTAGCATATATTGGATGGAGCGTTACTGGATATGGAGTTAGTCTGAGTGAGAACCAGCAAGCGAAAAGATCCTCTCCAATCTGGATTGTACCCCAGTAGGGTCATTACTGTCCGCAAGGTAATGGCAAGAATCCGAGAGCTCAGTTAGGGAAGAGTGTTTGCACTGAGACGTATGTTTTTATGTCCCAGACTTCCCCATCGTTTCTAGCAGCTAAGGGTACCTATTTTGTCTGTTACGATAGAGCGTATACATGGTTGCCCCCTGATTTCTCGGGCACATGTTTTGTCTCGTTCCTGTTGCCGCCTACGTATACAGCTACGGCAGATTACCACAAGACGAGAGTTGTTAGAGGTGTCTTCAGTAAGGAAGATACTGCAGGACAAGAATTGGGAGATTTTCTGAAGGGTTTTCTGCCGTTTTGGGGACCTATGGTTAACAGCAGGAACATACGGCAATTGACAAGAGTGGTTGAGTCCACCATAGTTGAAACTGCCGGTGCCCTTAGTAACTTGACTGCTCGGATCGCCTTATGACTCTTCAGAACAGAGTTGCGTTACATGTCATACTTGCTGATAGAGGAGGGGCATGTAAATTGATTCAATCGAGCTGCTGCGTTTTCATTCCAGACAACGCTCCACCAGTGTACCAAGACATTTCCAAGCTACATAAGATCTCCTAGTCTGTGCATATGGACGAAGGAGATTGGTCGTTGATGGGATGGTTTTGGGAATAGTTATCCACTTGGGGATGGAAGATTCTGATGACCATTGGGATGGTTCTAGCGATTCTTTTCCTGTTCTGTCTTTGCGTACAGTGTGCTCCTGCTATATGTGGCCTTTGTGCTACTTCGTGTTTGAGGAGACCTGTCCAGAGAGAGTTACTAAGTACTAGGATGATGCTACAGCAACATCTTGATGATCTGATGAATATAGACCTGGATTCAGATTGATGTGAGTTTAGGTTATTGCCTATGTAAGGGCAAAAAGAGGATCTGAGGTTCCTTGAATTCTGAACCTGGGTCATAAAAGTTATGGTTCCGTTACGATTTTGGTAACAGCGAACCATAAACAGTGAGCTTAGCAAGCATGAGTGTTTTCGTCATGTTACACCGATGGATTCACTGTGTATTCGACGATTTCGTTCTGAAACCCTTGGGTTCCATTTTGTGCATGGCAGCCATTTTGTGGATTGCCCTCACATAGGCCTATGACAGTGGCTGAACAAGTCTCTAGGACACATGCACCTTAGCTTGAGTTTGTACTGACTTCTGTGTGACCTGAGCAAGCTGACTCCATTGCCCGAAGCTAAACCTGTTGAGCCAGTTCCTTGTTTGGCAGCTGGTCAAGATAGAGATCAAAGAGCAGGACATTGCTGAGTTTATGGTACACGCACACACCCTTCTATCTTGCTTCTCATCTGTTTCTGTTCCCTCTTTTATGGTCTATTTATGGTTTGGGTTGAGGTCTTTTTATTATGGGTTCGTCCGGCCTGTTTGAGCAAGAATGTTGGGCCTTCCCGTGTAATTTATTATGGGCTGGACAACTGAAATGTGGGTTTGTCATCATGCAATGCTTTTGTCGTGTATACATGTGATTGGTCAACTGTAAATAAGGAATGTTTGCCTGAAGCACAATTTTTGGCATAAAAAGGGACAACCTGCTTTGTAAAATTGAGCAGTCTCCTGAGAATATACACTGTGTTGTACTTCTAGGACCTCTGTTACTGGCTGCAGCCAATAAATTTGATCTTTGACGTCACCAAGAAGTATCCCGTTTCTCTGTTTGCCAAGACAGGTGAATCCGAAGACATTGGGCGTTTCCCCTGGCACCGCTGGGTTCTAAAACCCGGTTCTTCAGGGCTTGTCCTACCTTATACTTACAATGCCACCTGCCCTTGGGCCTACCATAGGGGTGATTGATATGAAGAAAAGGGAAGGTTTACGGACTGGCAAGTGGTGTGCACTTGCCCAGTCAGCATGACAGTACCAGACTGCACGCAGGCTCTGCAATGGCAGACCTTAGACACGTTTCACAAGGCCGCTTCTGTAGGTGGCACAACCAGTGCTGCAAGCCCACTAGCGGCATTTGGATTTACACACCCTGGGCACACTCAGTGCACTGTACTAGGGTCTGACAAGTAAACCAAATATCCAATCATGGAACCACTAATCAATACATCATTTTACAGTAGGGAGCACTGGCATTGTGGCACTGGACAGCAGTGGCACAGTGCCCAAAGCATCTAACACCAGCAAAAACACAAGGCAACAGTAAAAGAGAGGGGGAGAGCAGTTAGGGTAGAGGAGTTGGCATAACAGCTAGGGCGCTCAACCTGGGACCTCGGGGTCTGGGGTTGAGTCTCGATAATGATGCTAAACATCTTGTGATTCTGGGAAAATCACTTAATCTCCCGGGGGTATGCTCCGGTAAACAGCATAAAGGCGGGGTGGGATCCCGCCTCAAGACACGCACAAATGCGGGGTGGGCTCCTACTCTCTTCCTGCAGGCAGCCCAGCTCTGCCTGCAACAAAAGTTTCTCCTATCCTGGGAGAATGAAGGAGATCGTCACAGCACTCACAAGGCGCTTAAGCCCCCACAAAGATTTCCTCAAGGGACAAAGCTGTGCTCACGCAGGCCAGGACACAGGGCCCTCCAGCAGGGAGGCAGTCCCTTGTGGCAGTTCCACCTGGGACCCAGCAGCAACAGGTCCCAAAGAAGCACAAAAAGTACAACTTTTCCTGGGGTCACAGCCCCTATAATTATACTACACATCTCTTTGTCTGCAAAGCAGGGCTTGTGGGGACCAGCCAGAACTGGTTCTGGAGCATTCTGTTTACAGTGCTCACAACCTTCTTTGGGAGATGGGGGATCGGCCATCAGACACACCGACGTGGGGCCGAGCCAGCATTCACTAGGGCAGGCACAATCCTATTCATGGTCAGGGGACTACTCCTCCCACTACTCCAAATGCTGATGTCCTATTGAGCCCAACACTGACTCACCCTGCCCCTCCTGGATCCACACACACCTCCAAGCCCCTGTCACTCAAAAGCCAGACATGCAATTCATATCAGGCAGGCAGACACATAGCACCTAGAAATGGCAACTTCTAAAAGTGGCATTTCTAAAATAGTTATAATAAATCTGGCCACACCATTGCGTAGCATTTGTTATCCCTATTCCAAATATACCAAACTTGACCATGCTGCTCCTCTCATATCAGGAATTACCACTGAAACCCTTATCAGGGAATCCCCAAAGCATTCCTATGGGAGGGCAACCTCACAGTAGTGAGAAACCAAAAGGGCTGTTTGTCACTACCAGGACATGTCACACACTTAACGTACATGTCCTACCTTTAACCTATAATGCACCCTGCCCATAGGGCTAGCTAGGGCCTACCTTTGGGGTGACTGACATGTAGTAAAAGGAATGTCACAGACATGGTACACACTATAGGTGCCACGTCACAGTGGCAGTAACACTGCGTGCACAGGCCCTGCAACGGCAAAGGCCTGAGATAGGTTTGAAAGGCTACTTTGGTTGGTGGCGCAATCAGCTCTGCAAGCCCACCAGTAGCATTTAATTTACCAGCCCTGGGTATATGAGATACCACTTCACAAGGGACTGACAGGTAAATTAAATAGGCCAAATAGGTGTATACCAATCTTACCATATTTAACACAGAGAGCACACACACTTTACACTGGACAGCAGTGCTAAAGTGCCCAGAGTCCTAAAACCACCAACACCATGTCAGAAAAAGGCTAGGAGAAAGGCAAAAAGTTAAGGGATGACCCTGCAAAAAGGGCCAAGTCTAACAAAGACCATTGACACATGAGAAAGAGAATAGGTGCAAATATATGTGCCAGTCCCTTCAAAAATCAGGATATGAATGGAGATTGTATGAGTCATGCTGGACAGGGCAGCAATGTATCCTTCATCTACTGCTGAACTCAGCAGGACCAGCGACAGAGCACAATGGAAACCTTTTGTAAGGAGATCCTTCGAAGTATGTTATGATCAATACGCCAGACGATGCATGTTTTTTATCTTCCAGAATAGGCTGACTAGGTGGAGGGGCAACAAGCTGATAAAATTACATCGATCACCTCTATTGGCATCTGGAAGGAGCTCTGATGACCCTCACAAGGCAAGGTGCCGGTCCTGCCCCTCTCAACCTACAGACATGAAGGTGGAGGCTCTGCAGGGAGAGTTGTGGGTGCCGCTCCTCTCAAACTCCAGGCATGGGGGTGGAGGCTCTGCAGGGTGCGGTGCGGGTCCTGCCCCTCTCAATCTCCAAATATGAAGGTGGAGGCTCTGGAGATTGAGAAACATGTCCTACCTCTTGAGAGTTCCAGATATTAAGGTAGAGGCTCTGGAGGTTGAGGCGCGAGTCTCGCCCCTGTCAATCACCGGACAGAAGGGTGGAGGCTCTGCAGGGGGAGGAGTGGGTCCCGCCCCCTCAATCTCCAGATGTTGGACTTGGCCCTTTTGGCAGGTTCACCTCTAAATTTTTTGCCTTGTATGTGACCTAATATTAGTAGTTTTTGGCCTCTGCGCACTTTAGCACTGTGGCCAGTGTAAAGTGCGTGCGCACTCTGAGTGCATGTGGTGAGTTTGGCCTTGCCTCCCATAGGAATGCATGGGGGATATGTGTGTCGATGGTAATTCCTGGTGTGAGCACAGTGCAGGGGCGAGTTTGGTATGTGCAAACGCGTGAGAATAAATGCTGTGCAATGGTGTGCGCAGATTTATTGTGACTGGTGGAGAAGTGCCACTTTTAGAAGTTGGCCTTTCTGTGTGCTGTGTGTCTCCCTGCCTGATGTGAATTACATGTCTGGCTTGTGATTGACAGGGGCTGGATAGTGTGCTTGGCTCCAGGAGCCAGGATGGGTCTGCCCAGTGGTGAATAGGGAGATCTGCATGTGGATGGGAGGGAGGAGTTGCACCTGGGACCTGAATAGGGCTGTGCCTTCCCTCCACATTGCTGGCTCTGAGCACCTAGCCCCCACCTGACAAAGGAGAGAGGAGCTGAGCACGACAAAGTACTCCAAAGCTCCCCCTAAACCAGTTGCATCTGGTTTT
This sequence comes from Lissotriton vulgaris, assembly GCF_964263255.1. NCBI lineage: Eukaryota > Metazoa > Chordata > Amphibia > Caudata > Salamandridae > Lissotriton > Lissotriton vulgaris. The sequence continues at coordinate 157,745 of NW_028244477.1, forward strand.
CCTCCAGCCCTTTGCTGTATGGCAAAGGGAAAAGTGGTATAAATGAAGGGGCTGTGACCCCATGAAAAGTGGTTATTCTGTTCTAATTTGAGGGGGGCCTGCTGCATGGCTCCAGGAGGAACCCCAACTAGGGACTGCCTCCCTGCTGGAGGGCCCTGTGAGCTGGACTCCCTGGGCCCAGCCCTTGCCCCCTCCCTCTTAAAGAACTTTTCCCTGGACTTTGGAGGACTGTCAATCCTAGCACCTTGAAAGTGCTTCATTTTTGGTACAGAGCGCTTTTCTTGTCCCAGGAGCATGTAGGCTCTGCAGCCCTGAGCTGCCTCCTCTACTGAGGGAATCCCGATGTAGGGATTCCCCCGCAAGTGCCCACCCTGCATCTGTGCACTATGAAATCTGAGTGGAAGCCTACCTCAGATCAGTACCTTGGATGCGGGTGCCCACCCCGCATATTTGCCGTTTGAAATACCCATAGCGGATGCCCACCCCACCAGGGACTTTATGTGGAAATAACGGGGGCCTACCCCGTACTGCGGCTAGGAGGAGCCACTAAACCCTGAGGGAAGCCGCGCTACCTGCGGTGACCCGGAAGCTGAACTCTGCAAGCCTTGATTGGGGGCGGGGCTTGGGAGCAGCCCAGAAGAGAAGAACCGGTCAGAACACCGTCAGAGCTGTGCCGGTGTTCCTGGAAACCAGAAGACCCAGATGGGAGCCTACCCCACACTGGGACGTGCTGCAGGGAAGGTATGGAGCCTCGGAGGCTCCACAGAGAAGCCGCAGCCATCTGGAAGTAACACGGAGGGGGCACGAGGCACATTGTTGGTGCCTGCCCCTGCCACATGTCAGCCCCGCACAAGCCGACACTAGGAAGAGAGGAGACCGCGAGGGAGTCCCAGGTGAGTGGGACGTCCCCCCCATGCCTGGTTCCTGTTCTCCTTGAGCAGTCCTGCAGGACAGCGGACCGCTCTAAAGTTGGGGGACATTTTTTGTGGCTTAAACTTGAGTCCCCTGAGTGGGACTCACAGGCACAGCTGTGCCCGTTCTCCCTATGCATATTGAGCGGTCTCGCAGGGCAGCGTACCGCTCCAACGTTGTGGGGACATTTTGTTCCTAAGAGTCCCCCGAGAGGGGCTTCCAGGCACGGTTGTGCCAATTCTGACTTTGGGTTCACAGCAGCGTCGCAGTTGCAGGCCACTGCAATGTTGGAGACAAAGTGTGGAGCCTTGCTGGTGCCCCTCGAGTACAGTGGGTGCCGGTGTCTTACTTTACTAAAGACAGTGTACGTGAAAAAATACCTCTGTGACAATGAATTATATATAAGTATTTCAAGACCTAGGCTTAAATTTATTACCTACGCCGATTTTCTATAAATGAACACAATACTTCTATCAATTTGAAAAATGTGGTAGATAGACATCACCTACATCACTCTACTTATGTGGGAATGATCAGCACGACACACGAAAAATACAATCTGTACCTTTTCAAGGATGAATTTTACTTCATATTATTTTGTTAAAAAAGAAGAATAGTCGATTGTACAAATCATTATACATTACTTGGTATTTTATGTATATACAAATCAATAAGCGGCTTGGCATAGCCAAAAGGTCTCGCCTTTGGGACCTTATAAGTATTTATTTATGCAGCACAATATCTTTGGTGCAACAACATCAACTGTTGCATTGCTAAACACTTATGAGGTCCGAAAGCAGAGACCTATTGGCTATGCCAATGCTTATTTGCATTGTAAGGGCACAGGGCACCATTTACTGGCACTCATGAGTTCCACAGACAGAAGGGTGTGAGGGAGCCGTGCAGATATTGAGAGGATCACAATTCACTAAAATGCATAAGGGACAACATCAAGGAGCATGCGGGGGCACACTGCACAGTTTAAGATTGTTGCAGGTAACTGTTCACTAGGGGGGTTCACAGTAGAAAGTGTGCAAGGGCATAGTGCCTAAATTACACTTATTTAACACTGAGAGAAAAAGCTAGGTCTTCAGAGCTTGCTTGAGCCAACTTCTGTGGTATGCGAGCTGTCTCCACTACTGTCTCAAGTGTCGTAATTGCATATGCAGCTGAGGTTGTGCCATCTGGTAACTTCAAACAGGACCCATCAACCACAGTTCCCCATCTACATCTGAAAGGTGCGTATCTTGCAAGTCGATGCGACCCTTTGTCTGTTCCTCAGTAAGAAATAAACAGTAGTGAGGCTCCTTTGACTGAGACTGAGTCGCAGGATATGGCAACAAAGTGGCTAGGTTTAGTGTCGCACATCTCTTCAAGGTAATATGAAATGCTAACAATGTCAATTCATTTTCTGTCAGGCGAGCACTAGTTAAATGTTGTGTCTTAATCTGATTCAAAAGGGCATCTACTGCATGGGGTACTAGCACCAACAGTTTATGTGACAAAACTATCCCTTCACTCTGACGTATGGACACCGCTGTTGCTGCAACTGAACGAAATCACCTGTGTAATGCTCGAGCAACAGGATCAAGAACCACTAAAAAGTATGCATAGGGACGCTGCTTATCACCGTGTGTCTGTACTAAAACTGACAATGCACACCCATCTTTCTCGTGTACATAGAATGAAAACAAGTTACTTACCTGTAACTTTGGTTCCCCAGTATTGGTAACTTTCATAGATTCCCATGCTTTGTATCATTCCCCGTCGTCGAAATGGGAGCCTCGGTAAATAGAAAATACCTTAGTAGTAAGCACAAAGTGAAACAAGCATTTACAATGCAACGGTTTCGCCTTTGGAAAAGTTAGAGCTATTGGCATTGTAAATGACACCATTTTTATTTATGTGTTGGCTTTGAAAACATAAATAAATGGCATTGTCATTTACAAAGCCAATAGCCTAATCTCTCGCAATGCGACACCTATTGCATTTGACCCACACACGCACACAAAACTGGGTCACAAGAAGGGAACAGAGGCACACACAAAACCGGGTCACAAGCAGGCAACAGAGGCACACACAAAACCGGGTTGCAACCAGGCAACAGAGGCACACACAAAACCGGACTGCAAGCAGGCAACATAGTGTGGAAAATGACAATGTTAATGTACATAAGCGGCGTTCATTTGCGTTCACCGTACCCCTCACTGTAAGCAGAACGAATACCGTGAAGCATTGACCGCATCATCCCGCCAGCATAGGTCCATGCACGCATGTACACAACAGCCATTTTAGGCACCATGGCCTCTCTGCCCGTTTGTTAGAATCCCCGGCTCCCCTCCCGCGCGCATTGAACACCCCCACTCTCACGTGCATAGACCATAAAACCCTCTCCCTCTGCGCGACCCTGCTCTAGAAGTAACACTCCTGCTTGACCCACGCACCTCTGCTGACGAGCCCCCCCAGCTGCACCTGATCTCTCAACCCGGTCCCAAGTCATAAGACCTAGCCTCGTGGATTTACACCTCCCCCTGAACCGATCTTATCGCCTGCCCAACCTTTGATCTGATCACCCCCTCTTGCCCTCATGTCCTGTTGGAATGTCCAGCTGAGAGATCACAATCTCTTGTTACATACGGGAGGGGGGATGACATCCGAGCGACTGATATGGGAATAGGCCTGAAGCTGGGATTCCAAACATGCCTTTCCGTACTTCAAAGTGTCTTTATTGCAATAAGAAATGTTTGTGCACCATAAAACTGTGTATAAAAGACGAAGCCTCAGAGAAACCTGTTAGAGCACCTCTTGAAGACATTGTGTGTCTGTCCGAAATGACAGGCTCTCCTCATGAGAAATAAAACTCTGTTCTTGCGTTCCTGCTTCCAGCGCCCGTCTCTTTATTTGGTAACTGTTCAAGATGGGAACTAAGAGGCGTCTTGTGCCAGCAGCCTGGGCATCGATTGAAATTTGGGCTGTTTTCCTCAATTGGCGCCCAACGTGGGGCCCATCAGCGACATAAGGTCCGGTAAGAGAGGTCCAGACGATGGGGTGAACATCTAAACGATTGGAGTATACCTGCCTTGAGAGGACCCTCGTCCGGCTGCCGATTGAATGAACTTCACCGATTCCGAACGGACCTCTCTCAAGTGACCTACTGTCCTGACTGGAATCCCACAGGAATGCTGCGGTAAAAACATGGAGTAAGAGAACGATCGGGCGCTGGAAAGGGGAAGGCGAAGAACTGTCCACACGGTCCGGTCCGGGTAAGGTTAAGTAGGACGCCTCTTACGTCTGATTGGTAGGATGGCTTTATCCATCTGATTGATTGATTGATTGTTTGTATTGGAATCGGTATTTAAATACTGATATTGTTCATTGATTGGTTCATTTAGCCATGGTCGCTACTTGAAATATTGGTTCTCTTTGAGACATTCTCTGTTTGCAAACAGCGACGAATAGGAACATTCCTCCCTCTTTGCAAATAGTGAAGGATAGGTAATGCAGACTTTAGTCCCCATTGTAATCCGTCATGCCTATCTTTTCTCCTCACTGATTGTTTGTTATCGATTTTTATCGATTATTGCTCTTTTGAGATATTCCCTGTCTGCAAATAGAGAAGAATAGGAATGTTCTGTCTCCCTTTGCAGATAGCGAAGGATAGGTAATGCAGACTTTTGTCCCCCGTTGTAATCTGTCATGCCTATCTACTCCCCACTGATTGATAAACCAGTTCCACCCGGACCATTTATTAGAGGTGGATCATCTGGCTCAACCGGAGGGCACCCCTAATAAAAAGGACATATGTAAAATATGAAGTAATCACCGTATCCTGTTAACAGAAACTTTAGCATGAAACACACTAGAAAAGGAAGGAAAAAGAAATCGAGCAAAGTCAGTAGGCCACTGATGAGTTTTCGACTTCGCTAAAAATAAGAAACGTTAGAAATAGCCCGCAATAAGAAACATGGAAGTGGTGAGAGGAGCCAAACGTGGCATCACAGCAGCCACGAGGTAACTAAGCTCCGCCGCCCCTCACTGCTCCAAACATGTCTGTCCCACCGCCCGCCCCGCACAATAACGACAACATAAGAATAGACCAGAACCAATAGATACCTACCCCCATTCCGGAAGCTCCCGAAGTACAACAGGCTCATGGTTACGCCCATCCGGAAGACAAGGCCTTCGGCACGTGTAGGGCGGGTCCTGCTGGCAACCGTCGGCTGGAGAGGTTGCCGCGTAAGGTGGGCCAGGAGAGGAGCCGAGGCCGACGGGGTCCCTTGTCGACAACTCTCCTTTCCCTAATAATGGCTGCGACAGCACTTCTTTCTTCAATAATGGCTGCGACAACACTTCTTTCTTCAATCATGGCTGCGACAGCTCTTCTTTCTTCAATGATGGCTGCGACAATGGAGGGGGGGGATGTCTTGAACATGCCACCGACCCCCCCCCCTTGTACCTCCTGGTCTGGCCCCGGCTTGGTCTGGGCTCCCCGATCTGCCCTGAAGCGGCGCCCTGCAGGCCACGGGGGGGATGTCTTGCCTCTGCCTCCGACCCCCCCCCTTTTCTTACTGCCCGGTCCGGCCATCATGAAATACCGGAGCCGAGAAACGGCGTGGGGTGCGCTGGGAGGGAGAGGCGGCGCGAACGAGCCTCCCCCACCTCCCCAGGTGGAGGCCCCCAGCGACACCCCAACGCTCCAACGTACACACTATAGGTGCCACGTCACAGTGGCAGTAACACTGCGTGCACAGGCCCTGCAACGGCAAAGGCCTGAGATAGGTTTGAAAGGCTACTTTGGTTGGTGGCGCAATCAGCTCTGCAAGCCCACCAGTAGCATTTAATTTACCAGCCCTGGGTATATGAGATACCACTTCACAAGGGACTGACAGGTAAATTAAATAGGCCAAATAGGTGTATACCAATCTTACCATATTTAACACAGAGAGCACACACACTTTACACTGGACAGCAGTGCTAAAGTGCCCAGAGTCCTAAAACCACCAACACCATGTCAGAAAAAGGCTAGGAGAAAGGCAAAAAGTTAAGGGATGACCCTGCAAAAAGGGCCAAGTCCAACAAAGACCATTGACACATGAGAAAGAGAATAGGTGCAAATGTATGTGCCAGTCCCTTCAAAAATCAGGATATGAATGGAGATTGTATGAGTCATGCTGGACAGGGCAGCAATGTATCCTTCATCTACTGCTGAACTCAGCAGGACCAGCGACAGAGCACAATGGAAACCTTTTGTAAGGAGATCCTTCGAAGTATGTTATGATCAATACGCCAGACGATGCATGTTTTTTATCTTCCAGAATAGGCTGACTAGGTGGAGGGGCAACAAGCTGATAAAATTACATCGATCACCTCTATTGGCATCTGGAAGGAGCTCTGATGACCCTCACAAGGCAAGGTGCCGGTCCTGCCCCTCTCAACCTACAGACATGAAGGTGGAGGCTCTGCAGGGAGAGTTGTGGGTGCCGCTCCTCTCAAACTCCAGGCATGGAGGTGGAGGCTCTGCAGGGTGCGGTGCGGGTCCTGCCCCTCTCAATCTCCAAATATGATGGTGGAGGCTCTGGAGATTGAGAAACATGTCCTACCTCTTGAGATCTCCAGATATTAAGGTAGAGGCTCTGGAGGGTGAGGCGCTAGTCTCGCCCCTGTCAATCACCGGACAGAAGGGTGGAGGCTCTGCAGGGGGAGGAGTGGGTCCCGCCCCCTCAATCTCCAGATGTTGGACTTGGCCCTTTTGGCAGGTTCACCTCTAAATTTTTTGCCTTGTATGTGACCTAATATTAGTAGTTTTTGGCCTCTGCGCACTTTAGCACTGTGGCCAGTGTAAAGTGCGTGCGCACTCTGAGTGCATGTGGTGAGTTTGGCCTTGCCTCCCATAGGAATGCATGGGGGATATGTGTGTCGATGGTAATTCCTGGTATGAGCACAGTGCAGGGGCGAGTTTGGTATGTGCAAACGCGTGAGAATAAATGCTGTGCAATGGTGTGCGCAGATTTATTGTGACTGGTGGAGAAGTGCCACTTTTAGAAGTTGGCCTTTCTGTGTGCTGTGTGTCTCCCTGCCTGATGTGAATTACATGTCTGGCTTGTGATTGACAGGGGCTGGATAGTGTGCTTGGCTCCAGGAGCCAGGATGGGTCTGCCCAGTGGTGAATAGGGAGATCTGCATGTGGATGGGAGGGAGGAGTTGCACCTGTGACCTGAATAGGGCTGTGCCTTCCCTCCACATTGCTGGCTCTGAGCACCTAGCCCCCACCTGACAAAGGAGAGAGGAGCTGAGCACGACAAAGTACTCCAAAGCTCCCCCTAAACCAGTTGCATCTGGTTTTCCTCCAGCCCTTTGCTGTATGGCAAAGGGAAAAGTGGTATAAATGAAGGGGCTGTGACCCCATGAAAAGTGGTTATTCTGTTCTAATTTGAGGGGGGCCTGCTGCATGGCTCCAGGAGGAACCCCAACTAGGGACTGCCTCCCTGCTGGAGGGCCCTGTGAGCTGGACTCCCTGGGCCCAGCCCTTGCCCCCTCCCTCTTAAAGAACTTTTCCCTGGACTTTGGAGGACTGTCAATCCTAGCACCTTGAAAGTGCTTCATTTTTGGTACAGAGCGCTTTTCTTGTCCCAGGAGCATGTAGGCTCTGCAGCCCTGAGCTGCCTCCTCTACTGAGGGAATCCCGATGTAGGGATTCCCCCGCAAGTGCCCACCCTGCATCTGTGCACTATGAAATCTGAGTGGAAGCCTACCTCAGATCAGTACCTTGGATGCGGGTGCCCACCCCGCATATTTGCCATTTGAAATACCCATAGCGGATGCCCACCCCACCAGGGACTTTATGTGGAAATAACGGGGGCCTACCCCGTACTGCGGCTAGGAGGAGCCACTAAACCCTGAGGGAAGCCGCGCTACCTGCGGTGACCCGGAAGCTGAACTCTGCAAGCCTTGATTGGGGGTGGGGCTTGGGAGCAGCCCAGAAGAGAAGAACCGGTCAGAACACCGTCAGAGCTGTGCCGGTGTTCCTGGAAACCAGAAGACCCAGATGGGAGCCTACCCCACACTGGGACGTGCTGCAGGGAAGGTATGGAGCCTCGGAGGCTCCACAGAGAAGCCGCAGCCATCTGGAAGTAACAAGGAGGGGGCACGAGGCACATTGTTGGTGCCTGCCCCTGCCACATGTCAGCCCCGCACAAGCCGACACTAGGAAGAGAGGAGACCGCGAGGGAGTCCCAGGTGAGTGGGACGTCCCCCCCATGCCTGGTTCCTGTTCTCCTTGAGCAGTCCTGCAGGACAGCGGACCGCTCTAAAGTTGGGGGACATTTTTTGTGGCTTAAACTTGAGTCCCCTGAGTGGGACTCACAGGCACAGCTGTGCCCGTTCTCCCTATGCATATTGAGCGGTCTCGCAGGGCAGCGTACCGCTCCAACGTTGTGGGGACATTTTGTTCCTAAGAGTCCCCCGAGAGGGGCTTCCAGGCACGGTTGTGCCAATTCTGGCTTTGGGTTCACAGCAGCGTCGCAGTTGCAGGCCACTGCAATGTTGGAGACAAAGTGTGGAGCCTTGCTGGTGCCCCTCGAGTACAGTGGGTGCCGGTGTCTTACTTTACTAAAGACAGTGTACGTGAAAAAATACCTCTGTGACAATGAATTATATATAAGTATTTCAAGACCTAGGCTTAAATTTATTACCTACGCCGATTTTCTATAAATGAACACAATACTTCTATCAATTTGAAAAATGTGGTAGATAGACATCACCTACATCACTCTACTTATGTGGGAATGATCAGCACGACACACGAAAAATACAATCTGTACCTTTTCAAGGATGGATTTTACTTCATATTATTTTGTTAAAAAAGAAGAATAGTCGATTGTACAAATCATTATACATTACTTGGTATTTTATGTATATACAAATCAATAAGCGGCTTGGCATAGCCAAAAGGTCTCGCCTTTGGGACCTTATAAGTATTTATTTATGCAGCACAATATCTTTGGTGCAACAACATCAACTGTTGCATTGCTAAACACTTATGAGGTCCGAAAGCAGAGACCTATTGGCTATGCCAATGCTTATTTGCATTGTAAGGGCACAGGGCACCATTTACTGGCACTCATGAGTTCCACAGACAGAAGGGTGTGAGGGAGCCATGCAGATATTGAGAGGATCACAATTCACTAAAATGCATAAGGGACAACATCAAGGAGCATGCGGGGGCACACTGCACAGTTTAAGATTGTTGCAGGTAACTGTTCACTAGGGGGGTTCACAGTAGAAAGTGTGCAAGGGCATAGTGCCTAAATGACACTTATTTAACACTGAGAGAAAAAGCTAGGTCTTCAGAGCTTGCTTGAGCCAACTTCTGTGGTATGCGAGCTGTCTCCACTACTGTCTCAAGTGTCGTAATTGCATATGCAGCTGAGGTTGTGCCATCTGGTAACTTCAAACAGGACCCATCAACCACAGTTCCCCATCTACATCTGAAAGGTGCGTATCTTGCAAGTCGATGCGACCCTTTGTCTGTTCCTCAGTAAGAAATAAACAGTAGTGAGGCTCCTTTGACTGAGACTGAGTCGCAGGATATGGCAACAAAGTGGCTAGGTTTAGTGTCGCACATCTCTTCAAGGTAATATGAAATGCTAACAATGTCAATTCATTTTCTGTCAGGCGAGCACTAGTTAAATGTTGTGTCTTAATCTGATTCAAAAGGGAATCTACTGCATGGGGTACTAGCACTAACAGTTTATGTGACAAAACTATCCCTTCACTCTGACGTATGGACACCGCTGTTGCTGCAACTGAACGAAATCACCTGTGTAATGCTCGAGCAACAGGATCAAGAACCACTAAAAAGTATGCATAGGGACGCTGCTTATCACCGTGTGTCTGTACTAAAACTGACAATGCACACCCATCTTTCTCGTGTACATAGAATGAAAACAAGTTACTTACCTGTAACTTTGGTTCCCCAGTATTGGTAACTTTCATAGATTCCCATGCTTTGTATCATTCCCTGTCGTCGAAATGGGAGCCTCGGTAAATAGAAAATACCTTAGTAGTAAGCACAAAGTGAAACAAGCATTTACAATGCAACGGTTTCGCCTTTGGAAAAGTTAGAGCTATTGGCATTGTAAATGACACCATTTTTATTTATGTGTTGGCTTTGAAAACATAAATAAATGGCATTGTCATTTACAAAGCCAATAGCCTAATCTCTCGCAATGCGACACCTATTGCATTTGACCCACACACGCACACAAAACTGGGTCACAAGAAGGGAACAGAGGCACACACAAAACCGGGTCACAAGCAGGCAACAGAGGCACACACAAAACCGGGTCGCAAGCAGGCAACAGAGGCACACACAAAACCGGACTGCAAGCAGGCAACATAGGCACACACAAAACCGGGTTGCAACCAGGCAACAGAGGCACACACAAAACCGGACTGCAAGCAGGCAACATAGTGTGGAAAATGACAATGTTAATGTACATAAGCGGCGTTCATTTGCGTTCACCGTACCCCTCACTGTAAGCAGAACGAATACCGTGAAGCATTGACCGCATCATCCCGCCAGCATAGGTCCATGCACGCATGTACACAACAGCCATTTTAGGCACCATGGCCTCTCTGCCCGTTTGTTAGAATCCCCGGCTCCCCTCCCGCGCGCATTGAACACCCCCACTCTCACGTGCATAGACCATAAAACCCTCTCCCTCTGCGCGACCCTGCTCTAGAAGTAACACTCCTGCTTGACCCACGCACCTCTGCTGACGAGCCCCCCCAGCTGCACCTGATCTCTCAACCCGGTCCCAAGTCATAAGACCTAGCCTCGTGGATTTACACCTCCCCCTGAACCGATCTTATCGCCTGCCCAACCTTTGATCTGATCACCCCCTCTTGCCCTCATGTCCTGTTGGAATGTCCAGCTGAGAGATCACAATCTCTTGTTACATACGGGAGGGGGGATGACATCCGAGCGACTGATATGGGAATAGGCCTGAAGCTGGGATTCCAAACATGCCTTTCCGTACTTCAAAGTGTCTTTATTGCAATAAGGAATGTTTGTGCACCATAAAACTGTGTATAAAAGACGAAGCCTCAGAGAAACCTGTTAGAGCACCTCTTGAAGACATTGTGTGTCTGTCCGAAATGACAGGCTCTCCTCATGAGAAATAAAACTCTGTTCTTGCGTTCCTGCTTCCAGCGCCCGTCTCTTTATTTGGTAACTGTTCAAGATGGGAACTAAGAGGCGTCTTGTGCCAGCAGCCTGGGCATCGATTGAAATTTGGGCTGTTTTCCTCAATTGGCGCCCAACGTGGGGCCCATCAGCGACATAAGGTCCGGTAAGAGAGGTCCAGACGATGGGGTGAACATCTAAACGATTGGAGTATACCTGCCTTGAGAGGACCCTCGTCCGGCTGCCGATTGAATGAACTTCACCGATTCCGAACGGACCTCTCTCAAGTGACCTACTGTCCTGACTGGAATCCCACAGGAATGCTGCGGTAAAAACATGGAGTAAGAGAACGATCGGGCGCTGGAAAGGGGAAGGCGAAGAACTGTCCACACGGTCCGGTCCGGGTAAGGTTAAGTAGGACGCCTCTTACGTCTGATTGGTAGGATGGCTTTATCCATCTGATTGATTGATTGATTGTTTGTATTGGAATCGGTATTTAAATACTGATATTGTTCATTGATTGGTTCATTTAGCCATGGTCGCTACTTGAAATATTGGTTCTCTTTGAGACATTCTCTGTTTGCAAACAGCGACGAATAGGAACATTCCTCCCTCTTTGCAAATAGTGAAGGATAGGTAATGCAGACTTTAGTCCCCATTGTAATCCGTCATGCCTATCTTTTCTCCTCACTGATTGTTTGTTATCGATTTTTATCGATTATTGCTCTTTTGAGATATTCCCTGTCTGCAAATAGAGAAGAATAGGAATGTTCTGTCTCCCTTTGCAGATAGCGAAGGATAGGTAATGCAGACTTTTGTCCCCCGTTGTAATCTGTCATGCCTATCTACTCCCCACTGATTGATAAACCAGTTCCACCCGGACCATTTATTAGAGGTGGATCATCTGGCTCAACCGGAGGGCACCCCTAATAAAAAGGACATATGTAAAATATGAAGTAATCATCGTATCCTGTTAACAGAAACTTTAGCATGAAACACACTAGAAAAGGAAGGAAAAAGAAATCGAGCAAAGTCAGTAGGCCACTGATGAGTTTTCGACTTCGCTAAAAATAAGAAACGTTAGAAATAGCCCGCAATAAGAAACATGGAAGTGGTGAGAGGAGCCAAACGTGGCATCACAGCAGCCACGAGGTAACTAAGCTCCGCCGCCCCTCACTGCTCCAAACATGTCTGTCCCACCGCCCGCCCCGCACAATAACGACAACATAAGAATAGACCAGAACCAATAGATACCTACCCCCATTCCGGAAGCTCCCGAAGTACAACAGGCTCACGGTTACGCCCATCCGGAAGACAAGGCCTTCGGCACGTGTAGGGCGGGTCCTGCTGGCAACCGACGGCTGGAGAGGTTGCCGCGTAAGGTGGGCCAGGAGAGGAGCCGAGGCCGACGGGGTCCCTTGTCGACAACTCTCCTTTCCCTAATAATGGCTGCGACAGCACTTCTTTCTTCAATAATGGCTGCGACAACACTTCTTTCTTCAATCATGGCTGCGACAGCTCTTCTTTCTTCAATGATGGCTGTGACAATGGAGGGGGGGGATGTCTTGAACATGCCACCGACCCCCCCCCCCCCCTTGTACCTCCTGGTCTGGCCCCGGCTTGGTCTGGGCTCCCCGATCTGCCCTGAAGCGGCGCCCTGCAGGCCACGGGGGGGATGTCTTGCCTCTGCCTCCGACCCCCCCCCCCTTCTCTTACTGCCCGGTCCGGCCATCATGAAATACCGGAGCCGAGAAACGGCGTGGGGTGCGCTGGGAGGGAGAGGCGGCGCGAACGAGCCTCCCCCACCTCCCCAGGTGGAGGCCCCCAGCGACACCCCAACGCTCCAACGTACACACTATAGGTGCCACGTCACAGTGGCAGTAACACTGCGTGCACAGGCCCTGCAACGGCAAAGGCCTGAGATAGGTTTGAAAGGCTACTTTGGTTGGTGGCGCAATCAGCTCTGCAAGCCCACCAGTAGCATTTAATTTACCAGCCCTGGGTATATGAGATACCACTTCACAAGGGACTGACAGGTAAATTAAATAGGCCAAATAGGTGTATACCAATCTTACCATATTTAACACAGAGAGCACACACACTTTACACTGGACAGCAGTGCTAGAGTGCCCAGAGTCCTAAAACCACCAACACCATGTCAGAAAAAGGCTAGGAGAAAGGCAAAAAGTTAAGGGATGACCCTGCAAAAAGGGCCAAGTCCAACAAAGACCATTGACACATGAGAAAGAGAATAGGTGCAAATATATGTGCCAGTCCCTTCAAAAATCAGGATATGAATGGAGATTGTATGAGTCATGCTGGACAGGGCAGCAATGTATCCTTCATCTACTGCTGAACTCAGCAGGACCAGCGACAGAGCACAATGGAAACCTTTTGTAAGGAGATCCTTCGAAGTATGTTATGATCAATACGCCAGACGATGCATGTTTTTTATCTTCCAGAATAGGCTGACTAGGTGGAGGGGCAACAAGCTGATAAAATTACATCGATCACCTCTATTGGCATCTGGAAGGAGCTCTGATGACCCTCACAAGGCAAGGTGCCGGTCCTGCCCCTCTCAACCTACAGACATGAAGGTGGAGGCTCTGCAGGGAGAGTTGTGGGTGCCGCTCCTCTCAAACTCCAGGCATGGAGGTGGAGGCTCTGCAGGGTGCGGTGCGGGTCCTGCCCCTCTCAATCTCCAAATATGATGGTGGAGGCTCTGGAGATTGAGAAACATGTCCTACCTCTTGAGATCTCCAGATATTAAGGTAGAGGCTCTGGAGGGTGAGGCGCTAGTCTCGCCCCTGTCAATCACCGGACAGAAGGGTGGAGGCTCTGCAGGGGGAGGAGTGGGTCCCGCCCCCTCAATCTCCAGATGTTGGACTTGGCCCTTTTGGCAGGTTCACCTCTAAATTTTTTGCCTTGTATGTGACCTAATATTAGTAGTTTTTGGCCTCTGCGCACTTTAGCACTGTGGCCAGTGTAAAGTGCGTGCGCACTCTGAGTGCATGTGGTGAGTTTGGCCTTGCCTCCCATAGGAATGCATGGGGGATATGTGTGTCGATGGTAATTCCTGGTATGAGCACAGTGCAGGGGCGAGTTTGGTATGTGCAAACGCGTGAGAATAAATGCTGTGCAATGGTGTGCGCAGATTTATTGTGACTGGTGGAGAAGTGCCACTTTTAGAAGTTGGCCTTTCTGTGTGCTGTGTGTCTCCCTGCCTGATGTGAATTATATGTCTGGCTTGTGATTGACAGGGGCTGGATAGTGTGCTTGGCTCCAGGAGCCAGGATGGGTCTGCCCAGTGGTGAATAGGGAGATCTGCATGTGGATGGGAGGGAGGAGTTGCACCTGTGACCTGAATAGGGCTGTGCCTTCCCTCCACATTGCTGGCTCTGAGCACCTAGCCCCCACCTGACAAAGGAGAGAGGAGCTGAGCACGACAAAGTACTCCAAAGCTCCCCCTAAACCAGTTGCATCTGGTTTTCCTCCAGCCCTTTGCTGTATGGCAAAGGGAAAAGTGGTATAAATGAAGGGGCTGTGACCCCATGAAAAGTGGTTATTCTGTTCTAATTTGAGGGGGGCCTGCTGCATGGCTCCAGGAGGAACCCCAACTAGGGACTGCCTCCCTGCTGGAGGGCCCTGTGAGCTGGACTCCCTGGGCCCAGCCCTTGCCCCCTCCCTCTTAAAGAACTTTTCCCTGGACTTTGGAGGACTGTCAATCCTAGCACCTTGAAAGTGCTTCATTTTTGGTACAGAGCGCTTTTCTTGTCCCAGGAGCATGTAGGCTCTGCAGCCCTGAGCTGCCTCCTCTACTGAGGGAATCCCGATGTAGGGATTCCCCCGCAAGTGCCCACCCTGCATCTGTGCACTATGAAATCTGAGTGGAAGCCTACCTCAGATCAGTACCTTGGATGCGGGTGCCCACCCCGCATATTTGCCGTTTGAAATACCCATAGCGGATGCCCACCCCACCAGGGACTTTATGTGGAAATAACGGGGGCCTACCCCGTACTGCGGCTAGGAGGAGCCACTAAACCCTGAGGGAAGCCGCGCTACCTGCGGTGACCCGGAAGCTGAACTCTGCAAGCCTTGATTGGGGGCGGGGCTTGGGAGCAGCCCAGAAGAGAAGAACCGGTCAGAACACCGTCAGAGCTGTGCCGGTGTTCCTGGAAACCAGAAGACCCAGATGGGAGCCTACCCCACACTGGGACGTGCTGCAGGGAAGGTATGGAGCCTCGGAGGCTCCACAGAGAAGCCGCAGCCATCTGGAAGTAACACGGAGGGGGCACGAGGCACATTGTTGGTGCCTGCCCCTGCCACATGTCAGCCCCGCACAAGCCGACACTAGGAAGAGAGGAGACCGCGAGGGAGTCCCAGGTGAGTGGGACGTCCCCCCCATGCCTGGTTCCTGTTCTCCTTGAGCAGTCCTGCAGGACAGCGGACCGCTCTAAAGTTGGGGGACATTTTTTGTGGCTTAAACTTGAGTCCCCTGAGTGGGACTCACAGGCACAGCTGTGCCCGTTCTCCCTATGCATATTGAGCGGTCTCGCAGGGCAGCGTACCGCTCCAACGTTGTGGGGACATTTTGTTCCTAAGAGTCCCCCGAGAGGGGCTTCCAGGCACGGTTGTGCCAATTCTGACTTTGGGTTCACAGCAGCGTCGCAGTTGCAGGCCACTGCAATGTTGGAGACAAAGTGTGGAGCCTTGCTGGTGCCCCTCGAGTACAGTGGGTGCCGGTGTCTTACTTTACTAAAGACAGTGTACGTGAAAAAATACCTCTGTGACAATGAATTATATATAAGTATTTCAAGACCTAGGCTTAAATTTATTACCTACGCCGATTTTCTATAAATGAACACAATACTTCTATCAATTTGAAAAATGTGGTAGATAGACATCACCTACATCACTCTACTTATGTGGGAATGATCAGCACGACACACGAAAAATACAATCTGTACCTTTTCAAGGATGGATTTTACTTCATATTATTTTGTTAAAAAAGAAGAATAGTCGATTGTACAAATCATTATACATTACTTGGTATTTTATGTATATACAAATCAATAAGCGGCTTGGCATAGCCAAAAGGTCTCGCCTTTGGGACCTTATAAGTATTTATTTATGCAGCACAATATCTTTGGTGCAACAACATCAACTGTTGCATTGCTAAACACTTATGAGGTCCGAAAGCAGAGACCTATTGGCTATGCCAATGCTTATTTGCATTGTAAGGGCACAGGGCACCATTTACTGGCACTCATGAGTTCCACAGACAGAAGGGTGTGAGGGAGCCGTGCAGATATTGAGAGGATCACAATTCACTAAAATGCATAAGGGACAACATCAAGGAGCATGTGGGGGCACACTGCACAGTTTAAGATTGTTGCAGGTAACTGTTCACTAGGGGGGTTCACAGTAGAAAGTGTGCAAGGGCATAGTGCCTAAATGACACTTATTTAACACTGAGAGAAAAAGCTAGGTCTTCAGAGCTTGCTTGAGCCAACTTCTGTGGTATGCGAGCTGTCTCCACTACTGTCTCAAGTGTCGTAATTGCATATGCAGCTGAGGTTGTGCCATCTGGTAACTTCAAACAGGACCCATCAACCACAGTTCCCCATCTACATCTGAAAGGTGCGTATCTTGCAAGTCGATGCGACCCTTTGTCTGTTCCTCAGTAAGAAATAAACAGTAGTGAGGCTCCTTTGACTGAGACTGAGTCGCAGGATATGGCAACAAAGTGGCTAGGTTTAGTGTCGCACATCTCTTCAAGGTAATATGAAATGCTAACAATGTCAATTCATTTTCTGTCAGGCGAGCACTAGTTAAATGTTGTGTCTTAATCTGATTCAAAAGGGCATCTACTGCATGGGGTACTAGCACCAACAGTTTATGTGACAAAACTATCCCTTCACTCTGACGTATGGACACCGCTGTTGCTGCAACTGAACGAAATCACCTGTGTAATGCTCGAGCAACTGGATCAAGAACCACTAAAAAGTATGCATAGGGACGCTGCTTATCACCGTGTGTCTGTACTAAAACTGACAATGCACACCCATCTTTCTCGTGTACATAGAATGAAAACAAGTTACTTACCTGTAACTTTGGTTCCCCAGTATTGGTAACTTTCATAGATTCCCATGCTTTGTATCATTCCCCGTCGTCGAAATGGGAGCCTCGGTAAATAGAAAATACCTTAGTAGTAAGCACAAAGTGAAACAAGCATTTACAATGCAACGGTTTCGCCTTTGGAAAAGTTAGAGCTATTGGCATTGTAAATGACACCATTTTTATTTATGTGTTGGCTTTGAAAACATAAATAAATGGCATTGTCATTTACAAAGCCAATAGCCTAATCTCTCGCAATGCGACACCTATTGCATTTGACCCACACACGCACACAAAACTGGGTCACAAGAAGGGAACAGAGGCACACACAAAACCGGGTCACAAGCAGGCAACAGAGGCACACACAAAACCGGGTCGCAAGCAGGCAACAGAGGCACACACAAAACCGGACTGCAAGCAGGCAACATAGTGTGGAAAATGACAATGTTAATGTACATAAGCGGCGTTCATTTGCGTTCACCGTACCCCTCACTGTAAGCAGAACGAATACCGTGAAGCATTGACTGCATCATCCCGCCAGCATAGGTCCATGCACGCATGTACACAACAGCCATTTTAGGCACCATGGCCTCTCTGCCCGTTTGTTGGAATCCCCGGCTCCCCTCCCGCGCGCATTGAACACCCCCACTCTCACGTGCATAGACCATAAAACCCTCTCCCTCTGCGCGACCCTGCTCTAGAAGTAACACTCCTGCTTGACCCACGCACCTCTGCTGACGAGCCCCCCCAGCTGCACCTGATCTCTCAACCCGGTCCCAAGTCATAAGACCTAGCCTCGTGGATTTACACCTCCCCCTGAACCGATCTTATCGCCTGCCCAACCTTTGATCTGATCACCCCCTCTTGCCCTCATGTCCTGTTGGAATGTCCAGCTGAGAGATCACAATCTCTTGTTACATACGGGAGGGGGGATGACATCCGAGCGACTGATATGGGAATAGGCCTGAAGCTGGGATTCTAAACATGCCTTTCCGTACTTCAAAGTGTCTTTATTGCAATAAGGAATGTTTGTGCACCATAAAACTGTGTATAAAAGACGAAGCCTCAGAGAAACCTGTTAGAGCACCTCTTGAAGACATTGTGTGTCTGTCCGAAATGACAGGCTCTCCTCATGAGAAATAAAACTCTGTTCTTGCGTTCCTGCTTCCAGCGCCGTCTCTTTATTTGGTAACTGTTCAAGATGGGAACTAAGAGGCGTCTTGTGCCAGCAGCCTGGGCATCGATTGAAATTTGGGATGTTTTCCTCAATTGGCGCCCAATGTGGGGCCCATCAGCGACATAAGGTCCGGTAAGAGAGGTCCAGACGATGGGGTGAACATCTAAACGATTGGAGTATACCTGCCTTGAGAGGACCCTCGTCCGGCTGCCGATTGAATGAACTTCACCGATTCCGAACGGACCTCTCTCAAGTGACCTACTGTCCTGACTGGAATCCCACAGGAATGCTGCGGTAAAAACATGGAGTAAGAGAACGATCGGGCGCTGGAAAGGGGAAGGCGAAGAACTGTCCACACGGTCCGGTCCGGGTAAGGTTAAGTAGGACGCCTCTTACGTCTGATTGGTAGGATGGCTTTATCCATCTGATTGATTGATTGATTGATTGTTTGTATTGGAATCGGTATTTAAATACTGATATTGTTCATTGATTGGTTCATTTAGCCATGGTCGCTACTTGAAATATTGGTTCTATTTGAGACATTCTCTGTTTGCAAACAGCGACGAATAGGAACATTCCTCCCTCTTTGCAAATAGTGAAGGATAGGTAATGCAGACTTTAGTCCCCATTGTAATCCGTCATGCCTATCTTTTCTCCCCACTGATTGTTTGTTATCGATTTTTATCGATTATTGCTCTTTTGAGATATTCCCTGTCTGCAAATAGAGAAGAATAGGAATGTTCTGTCTCCCTTTGCAGATAGCGAAGGATAGGTAATTCAGACTTTTGTCCCCCGTTGTAATCTGTCATGCCTATCTACTCCCCACTGATTGATAAACCAGTTCCACCCGGACCATTTATTAGAGGTGGATCATCTGGCTCAACCGGAGGGCACCCCTAATAAAAAGGACATATGTAAAATATGAAGTAATCACCGTATCCTGTTAACAGAAACTTTAGCATGAAACACACTAGAAAAGGAAGGAAAAAGAAATCGAGCAAAGTCAGTAGGCCACTGATGAGTTTTCGACTTCGCTAAAAATAAGAAACGTTAGAAATAGCCCGCAATAAGAAACATGGAAGTGGTGAGAGGAGCCAAACGTGGCATCACAGCAGCCACGAGGTAACTAAGCTCCGCCGCCCCTCACTGCTCCAAACATGTCTGTCCCACCGCCCGCCCCGCACAATAACGACAACATAAGAATAGACCAGAACCAATAGATACCTACCCCCATTCCGGAAGCTCCCGAAGTACAACAGGCTCACGGTTATTCCCATCCGGAAGACGAGGCCTTCGGCACGTGTAGGGCGGGTCCTGCTGGCAACCGTCGGCTGGAGAGGTTGCCGCGTAAGGTGGGCCAGGAGAGGAGCCGAGGCCGACGGGGTCCCTTGTCGACAACTCTCCTTTCCCTAATAATGGCTGCGACAGCACTTCTTTCTTCAATAATGGCTGCGACAACACTTCTTTCTTCAATCATGGCTGCGACAGCTCTTCTTTCTTCAATGATGGCTGCGACAATGGAGGGGGGGGGATGTCTTGAACATGCCACCGACCCCCCCCCCCCTTGTACCTCCTGGTCTGGCCCCGGCTTGGTCTGGGCTCCCCGATCTGCCCTGAAGCGGCGCCCTGCAGGCCACGGGGGGGATGTCTTGCCTCTGCCTCCGACCCCCCCCCCCTTCTCTTACTGCCCGGTCCGGCCATCATGAAATACCGGAGCCGAGAAACGGCGTGGGGTGCGCTGGGAGGGAGAGGCGGCGCGAACGAGCCTCCCCCACCTCCCCAGGTGGAGGCCCCCAGCGACACCCCAACGCTCCACTCAAAGGGTTCCTGTTGTACAGCGGCGCTTTGCCCAAAACCGGCGCACGTCCTGTGATGTTCTCCTCAACCTTGAAGATTCTATAAGAGTCGGGGGGCCCCGACCCCTCCCCGCGGGCGCCCCCTTCCCCCGATGGGAACCGCGAGACGTCGGCGCACTCATGACGGCACCAGCCTCAGTTTTGAAATGACCAAAATCCTGCAAGACTACCAACGTGATCAGTTCCGGTGGGACACCAGTATGACCCGGTAGGAAAGATTGTTGCCTCCCTCCCCACTTTGACTGATGGTTCATATCGCCAGTCCCTTCTGTTACCCTTTTACGAAAACTATTTGGAGTGCCGAAAGAGGTTCTGGTCCGACCACGAGTTGGTGGAGACATTTTGACTACACTCGGATATGCCTGACCTCACCCAAAATGGCGCCGGTACAAATGAAACTCTCGACTCCTTGTTGTGCCCCGATCGCTCAGCCTTGATATCATGAGATATGTATGCAGTTTTTAGCACGTGGCAGGAAGGGATGGGTACTGATTAGATGTTCGGACAATGAATTGATACGGGATGAGTGCTGATTATATGTTCGGACAATGAATTGATATGGGATGGGTACTGATTAGATGTTCGGACAATGAATTGATATGGGATGAGTACTGATTATGTGTTCGGATAATGAATTGATATGGGATGGGTACGGATTGAACATTCGGACAATGAATTGATGTTAAGTTTGGCGCATCATCATTAGTAAAAGTTTGAATTCCCGACACTTATGATACTTGCTCACAATGAATTTTCTATATGATTTTATTGCACTTGTCGCACTTTCTATTATGAAATCAATGACCACCGACTCCGTTCCCCTCATACACAGTTCCAGTCTGCTCCGTGGCCGACCCACGGGGTTGTAGAACCGTATTTTTGCACCAACATTTTTAATTAAAGGTTTTTTGAAAAAGCAAATGTGGTTGTAGCACTTAGATTGGTAAGTTTCGAATAAATGGCCGCAGGCGAAATGAAGCAGCTCGATTAAAGGTTGATTAAAAAGCATGGTATACAGAAATATCGCAAATATGAATGGTCCAGGTTTTGTTATATGTGTTTTTATTTTTTGTACGACATAAAGCAATTCATAAAGGTGCTGGTATATTAGCCTCTACCTTATATGCCACAGGTAGCAAGGGAGTTGTTTCAGATCCCCCTAAACCACTCCGAAGAAATGCCGTCTGGCCCCCTAGTACTAACGAAAACGACCCTGTACCACTATAGACCATCCCTCTTCCCCGGAGGAGAACACGAGCTCGCCCCCACTCTACACCGACTGCCCTTTTGTTTTGACCCTCCCCTGCACACAACCTGAAATACCACGCTTGGGCGACCTTTGCTATCCATAGGCCATCAATAATTATCTCTCCCACACTGCCGGTCCCCCTGGGCTCGAACGCCGAGATGGTAGGGACTACATCCCGCGGAGATAGGCCGAGTATTTGGTAAGTAAAAGCATTTTCGGGTTTTTGCGCGCTGATGTGTTTTAAAATGCTGCCCCCGCCCCCTTCTCTTTTTTTCCCTTCTTTCTGCAGGTGACGATGGAACGTCGATTAAAGTACGGAGGAGTGATGATCGAACGACCGATGGAATGGGAAAAGGGGGTTGGAACATGGTGCCTATACGCGACGAGCTTTGAAAGATATAGCACTCCCTTACTTAGAAATGACTATTCCTCTCTCAGAACCCAGCGACTGGGAGGGTGGTCTGACGTAGAAATTTGACGGGTTATTCCAGTATGACTAAATATGACCCCAACCGGCACACCAAATAATGCAACTAAGAATGATGGGCACCATGAATAAATTCATACGTTTAACTAGATAGGAAAAGGTTAAAGGAATATTCCGGGGTAAGGTTTTCCTAAGTACCACCCGTCTGGAAGACTAGAAATGTTGTCAATGTTTAAAATGTACCACATCCTTCTTGCACCCTCATAGACATAGAGCTAAGCTGTCCCATTGTTCTCCCGATTGATGCCCTCCGTTGCCTCAACCTGGAAAACAATTCGCCAGAAAAGAAAAAGAAAAATGATTCAAAGATCCCACCGTGAGCATTAGCCCGACCAGGTTAATTCCCGACCAATTGGCAGAGGTGTAAGTATTAGCAACCGAGAACACTCGCAAAGACAGCCAACGATAGGAAAGAAACAAAAAAAAAGGTGAAGAGCTCAGCCCCAGATGAATAAAGTAGGATACTAAGGATTGCGCAGCATGCAGGTAGAGATTTTTTTTTTTTTTTGGCCAGAAACTGTTCTATGTTTTGTCTTGGATCTTTTGTATGTAATGCATGTACTGTCACCTCTGCCTGAATTTGTGTCTACGTGATGTATGGATCTATGTCACCCCTCTGCCTGTGTTTCTATATTGCTTGACCCCTGCTGTTCTGTGTTGTGTGCGCACTAAATGGCCTATTATTGTACACGTCTCTCTCTCTCTCTCTCTCTCTCTGTCGTGCGTGTACCGAATAGTTCGTTTAGAATGCGGACGACTCTCACTCTCTCTGAGAGTCCACCTGCTCCCTCTTCCTTTGTGTGGTAACGTTGTGCCCAGCCGGCACAAGCCTAATTGGGTCTTTTTGAACACAAAGGTGTTCGGCAAAATTGACAGGAACTCAAATAATTGTAACTCGCCATATTATTACCTCTCCTTTCTGCAAAATGAAGGAACTTGAATTGGCTAAGAAGGAAAGGACAGGTAAGACGACTGATGTCCCCTAATCTGGCCTTTTATAGGGGGACTATACGTCAATGGCCTTCTGTTTTCAGTCGTTTGAAAAACAACCCCCAATACCCAGATTGTCCCACCCCTCTGCACCCAAGTACGGATGTCCAAAGCGTCCTTGCCTCTCCCGATTGACCCCAGCCCCATATCTGTTGTCCCCGAACTATAACTGAAGACCCTGATTAACGGTTGCTCTCCGAGAAAAGAATGTTTAGCCTCTGTCCTTCTCTTATGATGTTAGATGTTAGTACCCCCCCCCCCGTGCGCAAGAATTAGCTGACTCTGAAGGAAAATGTAAGACTGCTAGGACTCGGGTTAGCAAACGAGTCTCTACCGAAGGATCCGACTTCGAGCTTGATAAGAATACACAGTCGATAGGAGTCTGACTTCTCCCCATATACATCATGAATGAACGCCAAATAGACTTACGAACCCAGTAGAAATGCCCTCTTACATACTCCATAGTGATGACTTCTGACCGTGACCGATGAACGTATCCCCACCTACTTAGGATTGGGGACGGAATTGAAATGTATAAATGTCTTCTCTTGCCGGTTCTCTAAAACCTGTTTTTTACCCATTCAAGGATACACAATCACCGGAGGAGAGGGGCCGGACGTGACGCTCAGCCTGGCCACAGATCACGAAGCACGTATGACCTGGACCAAAAGGTGGAGCCGCAGAGCAACGAGACGCGGGACGAGGCACCACTTTCAAACACGGAAAATGAAAGAATGAAGGGCTGCCCTGAAGCCCCCTGTTTGCCGACCAACTTGTGCCAGAAGTCCCCCGCCCCTCTGAGCCCGATCAATGGGCCTGCCTGCTCGTTATCATTTGCTCCCTGGGTCTGCTTCAGAGAATCTGACTCCGCTCGGCCCTCTCTTCCCTCGATTACCCAACAACACCCCCTTTTATCCCTGGATTTTGGCTCAGAAAAAGGAAGCGGCATTTAGGAAGAATAGGGTTTTGCCACGGAAGGAGAAAGAAATGCAGGTGCCCAGCTTGGGACACCCTTAAAGAGATTAGTTAGGAAACAGGACTGTGGTCTAACAGCAGAGGACAGATCGCACCCTGCAACGCGTAAGGTTGGATCCGAGCTGGACCTATAGCTCCACCGCCGGTGCTCAACAGCGCCAACGAAAGAAGACGGACTAGAGCCTACCAGTGATGGCTCGCTGCTAAAAAGACACTGTGACGAAGATAGCATCCCCCTTTCCCTAGACTGATTGCTTGTATTGAACTGAATTCCTCCCTCAACCACTTTGTATTGTTTTCAAAATGTTTATCGGTCACTTTTTACTGTACATTGATACCACCGAAGAGAAGGTCAGAACGTCTATAATATGTAGTATGCTGATCCCTAGACTTGTATGAATAACCCACCAAATGTAAATTCATATGTACTGCATTCCGCCAATCGCATCGACTGCACATGGTTATACGCAATCTGCTAGTACTGACAAACGCTATCTTATTGACCGCGCATGACTATATGTACGTCCCATCAATTAGGATAAACACGGAAATGAACTAACTTATGTTAAAAAGCGGCGACTGTGGAAAATGACAATGTTAATGTACATAAGCGGCGTTCATTTGCGTTCACCATACCCCTCACTGTAAGCAGAACGAATACCGTGAAGCATTGACCGCATCATCGCGCCAGCATAGGTCCATGCACGCATGTACACAACAGCCATTTTAGGCACCATGGCCTCTCTGCCCGTTTTTTAGAATCCCCGGCTCCCCTCCCGCGCGCATTGAACACCCCCACTCTCACGTGCATAGACCATAAAACCCTCTCCCTCTGTGCGACCCTGCTCTGGAAGTAACACTCCTGCTTGACCCACGCACCCCCCATTTCCTCCCAGGAACACCCTTCCCCTCTGCTGATGAGCCCCCCCAGCTGCACCTGATCTCTCAACCCGGTCCCAAGTCATAAGACCTAGCCTCGTGGATTTACACCCCCCCCCGAACCGATCTTATCGCCTGCCCAACCTTTGATCTGATCACCCCCTCTTGCCCCCGTGTCCTGTTGGAATGTCCAGCTGAGAGATCACAATCTCTTGTTACATACGGGAGGGGGGATGACATCCGAGCGACTGATGTGGGAATAGGCCTGAAGCTGGGATTCCAAACATGCCTTTCCGTACTTCAAAGTGTCTTTATTGCAATAAGGAATGTTTGTGCACCATAAAACTGTGTATAAAAGACGAAGCCTCAGAGAAACCTGTTAGAGCACCTCTTGAAGACATTGTGTGTGTGTCCGAAATGACAGGCTCTCCTCATGAGAAATAAAACTCTGTTCTTGCATTCCTGCTTCCAGCGCCCGTCTCTTCATTTGGTAACTGTTCAAGATGGGAACTAAGAGGCGTCTTGTGCCAGCAGCCTGGGCATCGATTGAAATTTGGGCTGTTTTCCTCAATAGGCACACACAAAACCGGGTCGCAAGCAGGCAACAGAGGCACACACAAAACTGGATCACAAGCAGGCAACAGAGGCACACACAAAACCGGGTCTCAAGCAGGCAACAGAGGCACACACAAAACTGGATCACAAGCAGGCAACAGAGGCACACACAAAACCGGGTCACAAGCAGGCAACATAGGCACACACAAAACCGGACTGCAAGCAAGCAACAGAGGGACACACAAAACCGGACCGCAAGCAGGCAACAGAGGCACACACAAAACCGGGTCGCAACCACACAAAGAACTGCCCATGAATCAGAGGAAACCCTCTAATATGCATTCAGTTGAACACAGCACCATCCCATATACCCAAGGAAAGGTGTGCTTGTGGGGGAGGGGGAAGGGTGGTGGGCAGGGGGGTACAGTTGTTTCGTTTTCCCCAATTGCGTCATTCTGTTCTAACCAGAGGGGAGGCAGGTGGCCAGTGGTTCGTTTTTTCCAGAGTATTATCACTACGAAACAAATTGAAATGAACCATCGTTAACGGCAAGCATAACTTCCTAAAGCATGGATAGAAAATAACCTATTATTTTTACTAATTGCCAGTTCAGCAGGAATAGCCAGGCTTTACAGCACCGTCATTTGGAGAAAAAAAATCTAAAGTTGGAACAGGGAAAGACGAGAATACAGTTACTAAACAACATTTAAATATATTTTTGAAAATTTTCAGCACCTAGAGAAAATATCGCTAAACTACAACTTGAGACTAGAACTGAGCTCTCTTCATTGTTTACATTTTGCACAACCACGTAGAAACTTTTAAGGTGTTTAACACCCTTGGGTGAAATGTTCAACAGAATGGGTGCCGGTTTCTTTCAAGAAAGTGGCTTTTTGTGAATACAGCATGAACAGCGTAACACTGCAAAATGTGTTTATGTTTTTCCTATATGAAAAAAAAAGCAAGCTGCATCTCCATAACTACCAGAGTAGCCCTTGCCGCTGCGTCATGGTAACAGACAAGCAATATCGTACACAAGCAGTAGCAATGACATTTGAGAAAAATAACCGCCAAATCAGCACTCTGGGCCTTCAACAGCATGCATTGGGAAGACTGACTTTCCTCCCAACAAGGTGCTAGAGCTATCCTTTAAAATAGTACCATTATTTATAATTAAAAGCACGGATACTGCACCGATGTGTTGTAAAAATGAGTGAACGGCGCGGTCTCCACAAGTCACATTCTTACATACAAGGAGAGCCAGATAAACACTACACAACATTTCATTTTACTAGCAAGCTCGCCTTGGAAGAAAAGTTATTCACACAGCTCCCATCACAAGGTATCTTACTAGTTTCCTTACTCTTAACGCGACCCAAAGAGATTTAAGCCTTAGGACAGCATGAAAAACTTTAAAATCAACTGGCATGCCAACAGACACTTTTAAATGACGAAAGGAACAGGCACATTTGGCAACACTAAACTCCATCAAACCAGAAATATCAAAACCTCAGCAACAAATATTCAATATAGTATAGGTAAACACCACATTAGCATAGCAGCTTGAAATCTATAGAGGAGCGTCTGAGTCACGCAATTTATCCAATGATTTTGCAATCTGAACAGCACTGCGCACTCCGTAATTCGCTTGCTAGCACCATCCACCCTCTCATTCGTGTCATGATACTGGACACCGGTGAAAAGATGTTCCCATTAAAATACTGTGCAGGCGGCAGACCTTGGTTGTTGATCATTAACGTCCCAGATCATCTTTTATTCTTCAACACTCTACACAACCAATTCCTCAAGTAATTTATTTTGACGTTCTAATTTAAGATTGTCAATTTTGTAGCAATACTGTACAGTTATTTATGACGATTGCATTTTACAAAATTCAGCTGTTCTTCCTATTCTAAAATTTTAAAATCGGGCACTGTATTGCTCGTTGAAGTGGTTTCCCCGCTGCTTGATGGCAAAAGTGTATTGCACTGGATATCCAGGGGGAAATGCAGGGTTTAGAAACTGGACACCCCTTTCGAGGAGCGCTGAATGAAAAAAAATGCTGGGAAGATTTTCTGAATAGTCTTGTTCGCTCAAAGTAGAATTTAAGACATCTGTGAATGTCCAAAGAGTGCAAAGCCCTTTCAGCTGGCGTGGAGGGCCGCGGGAAGAAGGATTTTAAGATGAAATTCTGAGGGTACCTTCAGAATAAATTTAGGATTTGTCTTTAGGCTGAGAACATCATTTTTGAATTGTAGAAAAGGTTCCTCAATTGTGAAAGCCTGGAGCTCACTATGTGTTCTAGCCGATGTCAGGGCCAAGAGAAGAGCTAGTTTCCATGAGAGAAACTTCAGGTCGGCCCTGTAAATAGGTTCAAATGGGGCCTTCATTAGATGTGACAGGACCAAATTAAGATGCCAGGCTGGTGGTGGAGGCCGGACTGGTGGAAAAACCCTGAATAGACCCTTCAGGAATTGTTTAATGATCCTTGCAGACCACAGGGAAGGACCTGATGATGAACATCTAAATCTAGAAATGACGGCTAGATGTACCTTTACAGAAGAAGGAGACAATCCAGATTTTGCAAAAGAAAGGATGTAAGGCAAGAGTTGGTGCGGTGCAGAAGTATATGGATGTAGACCTTCCCTCCGACACCAAAGGCAGAATCTTTTCCACTTAGCCCGATAGGTCTTGTTCGTACTAGGCGCTCGGGCCTGGGCCAAAATGTCTTTACATTCTCCTGAAAGATTTAAACCCTGGAACTCTCTGAACTCAGGAGCCATGCTGTCAATAGTAGGGACTTCAAGTCCGGATGCAGAACCTGTCTGTGAGCCATTGTCAACAGTGACGGAACAGGACGCAGGAGAATTGGTTGATCTTGGGAGAGGAGAAGAAGTTCTGTGTACCAAAACTGCCTGGGCCATGCTGGTGCGATCAGAATCATCCTGCACGGCTCCGCCTTGAGCTTGCAGATCAGTCTCGGGATCAGCGGAATGGGAGGAAAGGCGTAAACAAATGCGCCGTACCAGGCAATCAAAAGCGCATTCCCCAAGGATTCCCGATGGTGAACCCTGCTTGCGTAGGACTGGCATTTGGCGTTCTGGGAAGTTGCAAACAGATCGATGGATGGGGTCCCCCAACGTGCAAACCGTTCCTCTAGAATGGTCTGATCCAGTTCCCATTTGTGGCTGATAGTCTTTTGGCGACTCAAAGCGTCCGCTGTGGCATTGAGTGTTCCCGCCAGATGTTCCGCTGAAAGGGTGATATTGTGTTGGATCACCCAATTCCAAAACCTCTGTGCTTCCTTCGAAAGGGTGCAAGATCTCGTTCCGCCTTGCTTGTTTATGTAGTGCATGGCTGTGGTGTTGTCTGTACGAACCAGCACTGAACGGTTGCGGATACTCTGAAGGAAAGCTTGTAAGGCTAGACGAATGGCCATAAGTTCCAGTAGATTGATGTGGAACTTAACTTGAACTGGGCTCCAATGACCACTGACCTTTAGTTCTTGGAGGACCGCTCCCCATCCTTCCATGGAAGCATCTGTCGTCAATACCATGGGAGACGGTGGAAGTTGGAATGGTAAACCCATGGAAAGATTGTCTTTTAGCAACCACCAGCTGCTTGCCTTCCTCATTTCCGGAGTAATGACAATCCTGTCGTCGAAGGAGCCTGTCACCTGACGCCATTGTTTGTCCAACTGTTCCTGCAGTGGACGCATTCGCAGCCTGCAGTGTGGTACCAATGTTATGCAGGATGATATTGATCTGAGAAGCGATTTGTATTTGCGAACTGACAGAAACTTCCGTGTCCGAAAAAGGCGAGCTGAAACAATCAGCTTATTTTGGCGTTCTTCCGAAGGAAAAGCCAGGCAGCACTCAGTGTCCAGGATTGCACCCAGAAACTTCGCTGTTTTGGAGGGGCGCAAAATTGATTTTTCTCTGTTGAGCCGAAGGTCCAGTTGCTCGAACAGCTGTCTGCAGCTCGTGACTGCCCTGGACGCCTCTTGAAAAGAAGGAGCCTTTAGCAGCCAATCGTACAGATATGGGAAGACTTCCAAAGACTGCTTCATGAGAAAGGCTGCCACCGGAGCTAGTACCTTTGTAAAGATCCGCGGAGCGGATCGGAGACCAAAAGGCAGTACTTTGAATTGGAAATGGCTCTTGCCTACTGTAAATCGAAGGTATTTCCTGTGAGCTGGATGAATGGGTACATGGAAGTAAGCGTCTTCCAAATCTAGGGTCGCCATGTAGTCCCCTGGATTGAGAAGGCGGAGAATGTCCTGAAGAGTGATCATCCTGAAGGACAACTTGATGAGATAAGTGTTGAGCTGCCGTAGATCTAAGATCGGACGCCACTTGTCCTTTGTCTTCCAAACCAGGAAGAACCTGGAATAGAACCCTTTCCCCTTTTGGGAGAGAGGTACAGATTCTATTGCCCGCTTGGTGAAGAGTTGGTGGGCCTCGAGATGAAGGAGTTTCAGATGTTTGGGTGTAAAGGCGCCTGGAGCTCTTGTTGGAGGAAGATCTTAGAACTCCAACGTGTGTCCTTCCTTGATGATGTTTAGGACGCACTGGTCAGTTATGACCATCCAGTTGTTGAGGCAATGGGCAATCCTGCCCCCCACTGGTGTTAATGAGGGCACAGGAACAGTAGAAAGAGCTACCTGGACGCTATTGTCTCTTGGTATTGGCTCTCCTCTGCTGCCCTTGTCGTCCTCTCGGCTGCTGGCAAGAGAAAGAACCCCTTTGAGAATACTGGGGTTTGTATGTATGGCCAGGTTGTGAGCTGGAAGAGTAGCGGTGCTGATTGCCGCCTCCATAGGTGGAGAATCCTCTTCCTCTTGCTCCTCTGAAGGGCACTTTGCGATATTGTAAAGTTCCTAGGGATTTGGCCGTATCCGTATCTTTCTTTATGCCCTGTAGGGCGTCATCCACGTGTTTGCCAAATAACATCTCTCCATCGTAGGGCAGATCTAGAATTTTATTTTGTACCTCCTGTCTGAACCACGTGGCTCTCAACAATCCCTGATGTCTCAGAACCGCCGAGCCGGCTAGCGCTCGAAATGCTGAGGTTCCTATATCCATAGCGCAGTCGATTACCTCCGAAGAGGCTCGCTCTCCCTCCAGCAAGATCTTCTTTACCTCGTCCTTAGATGTATCCTGAAGTTCTTCCACGAACGGAGAGAGGTCAGACCACATCTGGCGATCGTATCCCCCCAGAATCGCCAAAGCATTAGCCGCCCTAACGAGGAGGCTGGCCATTGCGGAGAATCTTTTTCCCACATTGTCTAAACACCTGCCCTCTTTATCCGGAGGCGTCGTTAGCGGCGTGGATGAGTTTTTTGATTTGCTCTGTGCCGCCTGGGAAATGACAGAGTCCGGTTTTGGTTGACCTAGTAGATACGCCGGGCTGCCATCTGGCGCCTTATATTTTTTCTCCAGTCTGGGGAGCACCGGGAGGACTGTGGCCGGATTCTGCATAGCCTTTAGGCCTTCAGACCAAACATGTTCAATGATGGGGATTGAACGTACGGATTTCCGAAATGGTTCTTTGAAATCGTACAAAAAACATTCGGACTGAACTGTGGTAACCGGGAGACCAAATCTCTTGGAAGCTCGTTCCATCAAGTTGTGAAAACCTCCGACATCTGCTGGAGGAGAGATTGCGTTATCAGGCCCTGTGACGTCTGGATCTCGAGGGTCATCCTGATTCCAGTCTACATTCTGGTCTTGGTCAGGGTCCACTTGTTGGTCCACATCTGATGATGCATTATCATCATCTGTATCGTCCTGAACGGGCACTACCTCTTGTGGATGCTCTACAGGCTCTGTTTCACGCCCTCTTGAAGGCAAAGAGTGTCCTGCCACAGGATGTGATAGCTGAGGCGGAGGTGTAGGAGGGCGCACCTGTTGAACCTCTTGAGGAGTAGGAAATCGCCTTCGATAGTCCTGCAACATAAGTTGTAGATCCGAGATGAGAGTGGATGGCATTGCCACCATCTCCTGCCGAGATTAATGCGAAGGTTTCTGCAAAGGAACTTGCATGCTTGGCATTTCCTGTTCATAATAATCTTGTGGAACATATTGTTGTTGTTCCATTTCCCCTTCTTCAGAACTGATGTCCTGAATTTTTACTTGTAAGTCAGAAGGGCTATAAGCCTGGCCGAAATCGCTATAAGCCTCCTCTTCAGAATCCTCGTCCGGCAGTAGGTTAGGAGGAAATTTTTGGACTTGCCATGGAGATGTCATTTCTGGTGTTATTTGCCTCCTTCTGCGTGAAAAAAAATGTTTCCAGTCGTCGACGACGTCGTCGACGGAGTCATCGTCGAGGGTAGTGCCTGCACAGACTGTTTCGTCGACGGAGGCGCCGACGAAGAAACTGCGCTCGTCAATGAAGAAACTGGGCTCGTCGTCGAGGATTGCGTCGTCGACGAGGAGAAGGTCATCGTCAACGATGGTTGGAGCGTCGACGGGATCGTCGACGAACTCGTCGTCAGCAGCAAGGTCACAGGTGTCGTCGACGTCGTCCTCGTCGCCGCCGAAGCGATTCTCGTCGTCATCGTCGTCGACGTGGAGAAAGTCATTTTCATCGACGACGAACAGGCATTAGGCGTTTTAAACATCGTCGACGGCGCAGGTGCCGTCGTCGCAGCCGTCGGCGACGAGCCCGTCGATGAGGCTAATTTCACAGACAAGTCCTTTTTAATAGAAATCGTCGGCGTACCTGTGGTTTTCACTGTTGACGAACGCTGTTTCTTGTCGGAAACGACCTCCTGAGTCGTAGTAGAAGGCTTTTTCACCCCTCTATCCCTGTCAGAGGGTGATGAAGTCACAGGGGCAACCTTCTTCAACTTTGTTGAGGGTTGCGACTCCTCAAGCTTTCCCTGCCTCTCCTTTTCACCGTGGTGAGATTTTTGGGAAGCAGGCCTATCCGACCTATCAGAGATGCCTGGCAAGGCCTTGACAAGGGGCTTGTCAGAAGTAGAAGGGGGAGACCTACCCCTCTTCTTCAACCTTTTAGATGTCACCATCGACGAGGAGCCCTCACTGTCAGAAGACACAAGTTCTTTGCGGTCTTTCATCTTCTGTAGCCAAGTGAGGAAACGTCCCTCTCTGTCCCTCAAGGTCTTGGTGGAGAAGGTTCTGCAAATCTTGCAGTCCGTGGTTTTATGATCCAGATATAGGAAGTAGATGCAGCCTTCATGTTTGTCCTCGACAAACAACCTCTTTTTTGAGCAAGTAGCACAGGCTCTGAAAAGTGCTTTCTTCTCCTTGTCAGACATGACTAAAAAATAGACACAAGTTGAAGAAAATATACTAAGAATTGAAGAAAATGAGCAGAGCTCAATGGAGACTCCCTTGCACAACGTGCGGTAGAAAATCTGAGGCTCTCTCAGGAAGGTTCCATGGGGTGAGGCTGCTCTGATTGGCTACTGCAAGAATTTGGTTTCTTTTACAAAAAGAGATAGATAAGCTACAAAATGAGATGAGACCTAGGCCTGTTTTTTCACGTTGTGCTTACTACTAAGGTATTTTCTATTTACCGAGGCTCCCATTCCGACGACGGGGAATGATACAAAGCATGGGAATCTATGAAAGTTCCAATACTGGGGCAAGTAAAGGTCTTCGAGTAATCTGGAGTACCTAACACTGGTGCAGAACAAAGAGCTTGACGTAACTGATGAAAAGCATTCTGGCATTCAGTCGTCCATGGAAGGGGCATTGGAGTGTCTTTAGTCAAAAGCACTAGCAGAGGTTTAACAATGTGTGAAAATCCTAATATCCATTGCCTACAAAATGAAGTCAAACCGAAAAAGGCCTAAATATCTTCCAGAGTAGAAGGTACTGGTGTATCTAAAATTGCTTGAATGCGATCTGGTGTCAGTGCACGGCCCTCCTTAGACAGAAGGTGACCTAAGTAGGTTACCTTCGGTCTACAATATTGCAATTTCATTCATGACACTTCAAGACTGTGTGTAGCACGAAAAGAAAGCAAAGACAAAGTACACTCTTCACACCGTTCAGGCGTATTGGCTGCCAACAAGATGTCATCGACATATTGTATGAGAGCCACTCCTTTAGGCAAAACTAAAGAATCAAGCTGTCTCTTCAATGCTTGACTGTAAATACTAGGACTCTCAGTATCGCCTTGAGGAACTCTACAAAATCCATACGATCGATTATTCAAAGTGAAACTAAACAAATAGCAGCTATCAGGATCGAAAAGAAAGCGTTCTTCAAGTCTATCACGTAGAATGTAGTTGCTGTCGGAGGAACCAAAGTAAGTAGTGTCATTGTGTCAGAAACCACAGAATATTGCGGTACTACAATCTTGTTAACTTCTCGCAAATCAATAATGAATCTGTAAATCCTAGTGTCAGTATCTTTTTTCAAAATAGGAAGAATAGGACTGTTGCAAACATTGTAAGGGACTTCCTCCACAACCCCAACTTTAATCAAATCATGGACAATGCGTATAAGTGTTTCTTCGCCTTCTTGAGAGATTTTATATTGAGGCAATCGTGGCAATGAAGCACCCTCCTTGACACTAATATGCACTAGTGGGATAACCATCTGTCCTACATCTGTGTTTGAAGTAGCCCACAAAGTACTAGGGAGTGAAGCTAATGCAGTATCCTCTTTAACAAGACAAGATCTCTCAATCACGGGGAAATTGTCATTCAAAATAATCCGTACTCCTTCAGGAGAACATCGTCTAGTAGCCCTGAAATATTTGAGCATATAAAGACCCACAATATTGTCTGGTGTGTTTGGAGAGAGCAAAAACAGACATGGAGCAGTAAATTTGTCAACATGGAATGCAAGAGGCTATGACAGTGGGCTAAGGGAAGGTGTTCCATCGAAACCTATCGATGTAATGGTTAAGCCAGACAGGGGAGCCCTCGGAAACAAATGCTTAGATAAAGCGCTACGAGTAGCTCCTGTATCAACCAGAAACTGATCAGTAGAACCCAAAACATGTGCGGTAACATAGGGACCCTTCTGATCTACTGGAACTTCAACTGATTTCTTACCCCATCCTAGGCAATCCTATGCATAAGCAGAATCATGAAAATCAGACGGCACATAGTCGGACATTTGATATTGGTTACGTCTATCAAACGTGTTAAACCCATCCTGCCCACGTGTATTAGCATCAAACCTAGCACGATCATCCATGCTTCCTCTAGGCCCTGAATATCCTGAGAGATTTCTCGTTTGTCCCCGACCACGTGGACACTGCTGAGCACGCAGGACCGGGCAATCAGAAATCCAATGTCCAAACTGCCTGCAGTGCGCACACGCGCAGAAGCTGGAACAAGATCACAGCAGACCAGCTCGCCACCTCCCTGAGCCAGCACCCTCCTGCCAGCTCAGCGAACCCCAGCCAGGCCGCCGACAACCTCACGAAGTGGATCAGCAACTGCGCGGACGAACTCGCCCCACTGAGGACCCCGCCCAGCAGACCCGGCAGCAAGAAAGCCCCATGGTTCACCGACGAACTCAAGAGCTCCAAGAAGAACTGCCGAGCCCTCGAGAAAGTCTGG
Source organism: Lissotriton vulgaris (assembly GCF_964263255.1). Classification (NCBI taxonomy): domain Eukaryota; kingdom Metazoa; phylum Chordata; class Amphibia; order Caudata; family Salamandridae; genus Lissotriton; species Lissotriton vulgaris. Next base: position 192,675 of record NW_028244477.1, read on the forward strand.
AGAAGGGAACCGACACCGGACAACAGGACCTCCTTCAAACTTGCCACCCGGAAACACCACCAGCTGATCCGCGCCGCCAAGAAAACAGCATTCAAGGACCGGTTGGACAACAACGCACACAACTGCAAGGAACTCTTCAACATCGTCAAAGAGCTTTCCAACCCCAGCGCAGGAAACAACGACATCACCCCATCGCAAGACCTCTGCAACTCCCTGGCTTCATACTTCCACAACAAGATCGCGGACATACACAACAGCTTCAACAACCAACCAACGCACACCATGACCGAACAACCACCCCCCACCACCACCCTCCACGCCTGGACCCCGATCAGCACCGAAGACACCATCCGCACGATGAACTCCATCCACTCCGGATCACCGACCGACCCCTGCCCTCACCACGTCTTCAACAAAGCCGACGCTGTCATCGCACCCCACCTGCGAGACATCATCAACACATCCCTCGACACCACCATCTTCCCCGAGAGCTGGAAACACGCCGAACTCAGCGCCCTACTCAAGAAACCAACAGCGGACCCCACCGACCTCAAGAATTACCGCCCCATCTCGCTCCTCCCGTTTCCAGCCAAAGTCATCGAGAAGACCGTCAACAAGCAGATGGCCGCTTTCCTCGAGACTAACGGATCCCTCGACCCCTCACAGTCCGGCTTCCGAGCCAACCACAGCACCGAGACCGCCCTCATCGCCGCCACCGACGACATCCGAGCCCTGATGGACAATGGAGAAACAGCGGCCCTCATCCTCCTAGACCTCTCCGCGGCATTCGACACGGTCTGCCACCGCACCCTAGTACGGCGCCTCAGCAACGTCGGAATCCAGGACAAGGCGCTGGAGTGGATCACCTCCTTCCTCGACGGGAGAACACAGAGAGTCCGCCTACCACCGTACAAGTCAGAGGCCACCGAAGTCATCTGCGGCGTCCCCCAAGGATCATCTCTGAGCCCCACCCTCTTCAACGTCTACATGAGCCCCCTCGCGGCCATCGTACGCAAACACAACCTCAGCATAATCTCCTACGCCGACGACACCCAGCTGATCCTCTCCCTGACCAACGACCCCGCCGCCGCCAGAGCCAACCTGCACGAAGGGATGAAAGAGGTAGCCGAGTGGATGACGACCAGCCGCCTGAAACTGAACTCGGACAAGACGGAGGTCCTCATCCTGGGCTCCTCTCCCTCCGCCTGGGACGACTCCTGGTGGCCTCCCGCCCTGGGCACCGCACCCAAACCGACAGACCATGCACGCAACCTGGGCTTCATCCTGGACTCCTCCCTCTCCATGACCAGGCAAGTCAACAACGTCTCCTCGGCATGCTTCAACATCCTACGCATGCTACGGAAGATCTTCTGGTGGATCCCCACCGAGACCAGGAAGACCGTCACCCAGGCCCTCGTCACCAGCCGACTGGACTACGGCAACGCCCTCTACGCCGGGACCACCGCCAAGCTCCAGAAGAGACTCCAGCGGATCCAGAACGCCTCAGCCAGACTCATCCTCGACATCCCACGAACCAGCCACATCTCCGGACATCTGCGAGACCTTCACTGGCTCCCCGTCAACAAAAGAATCACCTTCCGCCTCCTCACCCACGCACACAAAGCCCTACACGACCAAGGCCCGAGCTACCTCAACAGCCGAGTCAACTTCTACGCTCCCAAACGCCACCTCCGATCAGCCAACCACGCCCTCGCCGCCGTCCCCCGCATCCGAAGAGCGACTACAGGAGGAAGGTCCTTCTCCCACCTGGCCGCCAAGACCTGGAACTCCCTCCCGACCGACCTGCGCCTGACCCAAGACCACCTCTCCTTCAGGAAGAAGCTGAAGACCTGGCTGTTCGAGCAGTAGCGGCTCCCCCCCCCCCAGCGCCTTGAGACCCCACGGGTATGTAGCGCGCTTTATAAGTGTCACTGATTGATTGATTGATTGATTGGTCAATGGACAAATTCGAACGAGTAAAAGATGGAAAAGACAAACCATAAGATCCATGTCTACCTCTATCATTACCTCTGGAAAGCGGACCATAGGCCTTCGGTAATGTATGAATTAGCACACTGAATGGAAGGAGCTTGGTCCTTTAATACCCACACAGGGGCTCAAAAGAAGGCGGTACAAGTACAAGAAGAAGATTTTAGGTACATATAAGATTATACAGAAAATACACAGTCAACAAGTGGGAGGAGCTAACAGTTGCTAATTCTGGTAAACACATCCTGACAGTTACATACTAACAGCAGCTGACTGGACAGCTGCAAGCTCAACTGAGCATGTGCGAAGCAGAAGAGACTACATATAACCTGTCTCTAGGCAGATTTCAAGGGCAGACAACAGCAAGGTAGGACAGAACACATGGTGAGCACACGGTAGCACATGGTAAACAAGATGGCTGCCAGAAATACAAAATGGATTCCACAAAACGGACAAGATAGCCTCTAAATACAGGATGGCTTCCGCTAATGCTAACCTAATCGCTGCCAAATTACAACACACCGGCTGGTAAAGAAATATTTTTTTTACTCTAACAGATCACTATGTATTGAAGTGTATTTATTGAGTCGGGTGACACCTCCCTGAATATTGCGACAAAGTTAGATGCACAATTGGTAGGACCTCAAGTCGTTTGGCTGTCACTCTCCCCTTGACCTAATGAAGACCCCACTACCTGTACCACACAGCCATTGGCTCATTCACCGTATGTGTCCCTTTTTTTGTTTTTGACAGCCGCTTATTGATTTGTATATACATAAAATACCAAGTAAAGGAACTTAGTTGTTTTGACAGAAATTGTTTCTTCTCATAGTGTGTTACTTCATTATATGACTAAAAGCATATTATTTTCAAAAGTTGATATCCCCGACAGAACCACTGTTTTTCTTTAAAAAGAAGGGAGGGGCAGTGACATTTTGCATGACGTACATACTATGTTTAGACCTAGTTACTACTTAAGGGTGAACTTCAGTGATCTGCTTACAGTGCGTAATATCCACAAACCTTATAAGATGTGCGTATCAGTGAAACTTCAGCAATTAATATTTAGGCCAATGCGCGTAATCCCAGAAACTTAATTTGCTGTGAGTATCAGCGGAACCATCAGCCCGATTACTGATGGCTCATATTTATATAGGGAGGAGTCACTTTAGTCTGGTGCTCAATTACATGTGTAGATGTGAGTCTAGTGGTGCCGGATAACTGAAAGGCACATATTTGTTTACATACAATTTGATATATGTCTGATTTATTATTCCTATTACAGCACCTTCTACCTTGAGAAGGACTAGACCAGTGTGTGGACAAAATACATGCCAACATATCGGGGACAAAGGGATCGGGACATGGTCTAGGAACAACAAATTCTACATCAAACCTCATGTTTAACTGATGGAGAGCAAAGAGTGACATAAAGTGATACATACTGAGAAAAAGTAACCTGCAGAATTGCTGCAAATTAAAGTACATTAAAAAAACTAATAAAGAACCACATATTCACCGCTGTGTGACCTGGAAGCCGATTATTTCTCAATATAGCCTTTGTTTGTGATTACCTTACAGTGATCACATTATCATCCGCGCTGGAAGAGATCGGAGCCTGGGGTGTTTAGTCATTGAAGCTCATTTACATGCAAACGGGGGTGACAGCCTGTTCACAATGCACAGCACAAGTTATGTACGTAAAACGCTTGTACACCTAACAGGGTAAAGTGATTCAGGTAACAGTGTGAGTTTTGTATGACAGGAGCGGGCAGTCTTAGTTTTTGAGACCTGATTGTCTGAAGGGTGCATCTTTAGCTCTTTTAACTGTTTGAGAGAGGGTGGCAGTCTCAAATTCTGGGGACACAGCTACCAACAACACTCCTCATGGTTTTTACTTTTTGCATCTACAGTTGGTGCAGATTCCACCTAAGACCATAACCTTTTCAGCTCGGTGGTCTGCTTCCTGGAGTCCGCCAGCTTTGCTTCTCTCATACTTCTGTCAGCAAAGGTAAAAGTGTCATCTACTAAAGTGCCCTTAACTCACTTTTGGTAACGTGGCTTGAGTAGTACAGTCTAAAGCACGCTCAAAGGTAAAGCAACACAGTGGAAGTCACAAATTTCAATACAGTATAGTAAAAAGAGACAAGGAACTTTAAGATGAAAACCAAGGTTAGAAAAACAAGAATATTTAATAACTATTCAGAAGCAAAATCAAAAGGTCTCTGATTTAAGGATTAATAATTAGCAAAAACAACTGTCCTAAAGGAAATACCAGATACTGTTAGTCATGTACTCTAAACCAAACAAAAAGGTTAATGAATACAAACAAATGCAGATCCACTGAATCAGTGTTTAAGGTGCACACAAAATAGTACCTGAACTCACTAGAAATGCTCGAGGGGGCAAAGGTAAGTTCAGTCTCCGGTGATGATTAACACTGGAATTTGATGCTAGTTTTTTCGCTGAATCACTCTCAGAAGGTGACGAGATGCACAGAAGTGGGTGGCCAGCAGCCGAGCATGTCAGACGTGAGCTGAGCTATCTCCGTCTAAAATCCCCTGTTTTGGTAATTTATCCTGCTGTCTCGGTGCCGAAAAACCCCCTTCTAGACTCTACCTGGTGAGGGGTATTGTCTGAAGGAGAGAGAAGGCATCTCTACACTGCACACGCTGGGTCACAGAGGCTCCGCTGCGAGGAGGGGATGAGGCCTAGTGGAGAGCGGGCATCCACGGCCCCGGTGACAAACTTGGCGGACCGGAAGTACACTGAGGCCGGGAGGGAGTATACCGGCACCCCCATTCCACGCATCGGGCTGGAATCAACTACAGGAGTGATACGGGGCTGAGAATCGGCCTTGCGCTGCCTCCCGCTCACCCGTCCCTGTAGACGATCGCGCTGCCTCGCGGACGGAGGCGCGGGTCAGCCATCTACAGTGAAGCCCGGGCCTACCGCCGGGAGCGGTGACCCTCCGAACTCTTGCCGGGGAGAGGGAGAGCGGTGCGCTGCCTTGCCCGCGGGACGACTCAGGGCCCGGAAAAAGAGAGACGCTGCGGATTATTCCACCGGGACACGCCCACGAAAGAGGATGGCGGCCATTGCCCTGCATCTGAGGTGAGATCTGACGGCCTCCTGCGTTTGAGTGAACAGCGGGGTGGCCCGAAGAGCGGTTGTTCCTGCTGACCCCCCCACACCTGTTTCGCCCTGCACTCACTGTACTGCTGGATGGGGGACGCCCGTGGGACTGGTGCAGACGGACCCCTTATCGCATTCCCTTCCCTCCCCCACATCTTCCTCCATTTTCTGTGGCTGACGTCGACAGTCGCCTCAGAGCTCAGGCCGGGACCCCACGCACTGCAATAACACTGTGCTCCGAAGGGGCTAAAGGAGGGGGTGCATCACACGCGGTCCACTGTTGGACTCACTTGCAATGATCTAACTGCTAAGTACATTGAGAGTGTACAACTTGAGACAGCGAAGGGGGTGAGGATTTGTACGGGTGCAAGACCAAGAATGGGACACTGAGAAAGTAGAGAACACTGTGAAGACCCTGGAAGCTTCCTTTGAGGAGCTGCTAAGGTTTTGAAGCTGGGCGCTCCAAAGAACATTATGCCACAGGTGGGCCTAGACACACGGACCGACAAGGAGGCTGGTTGCAGGGGTGAGTGGTGAGTCGGACCGCCGCTGGATCGAACACACGAGTGATTGCGGTGAGGGCGCCTTCCTGACACCGAGAAGCCTGCACATCGAGAGTTCACTGCTGTGCAGAAGGAGAATAGTGGAACAAAGGTGCGGAATAAGGCCCCCAAACCTGCCCCAGTTTCACGGACGGTGGTGCACTCCTCTGGTTCGGAAGATCCACTGGCCTCCTCAAATGACGACATAATACCCCCGACGGGATTGGGGTCACAGGAAGCCAAACTAGACCTTATCCTTGCTGAAATCAGAGCCTCCAGAGAAGCACTCGAACTGCGGATGGATACGATGTCAACGGGCCTCTAGCTGCTGAAAGATGACCACAAAAAACTGTCCAAAAAAGTGGCTGAACAAAAGCTTGCACTGGATGATCTGATTCCGCAGCAGACTGAACATTCTACACGACTAGAGGTCTTGGAACATCAACTTAAAGGTTTGTGGGAGAGGGTGGACGATGCTGAAGGGCGCTCTCGCCGTAACAATGTGCAAATTCTAGGCGTGCCGGAACGCAGCGAAGGGACAAACCCAACGAAATTTGTGGAAGATTGGCTGCAGTCCATTATGGACCCCGGGGACCTCACACCGATGTACAGTGTAGAAAGGGCCCACAGAGTGCCCCCAAGGCCTCCGAAACCAGGAGCCCCCCGTGTCCACTAATAGCACAACTCCTACACTTCAAAGACCGGGATGCAATACTGAAAACTGCACAAGAGAAAACCCAACTAAAGTTTGAGAACAAATGGATTTCCATTTACCCGGATTTTGCGCAAGCTGTGCAGAAAGCCCAGGCGTCCTTTTGGGAAGTGAAACGGACATTGCGGGAGCGTAACATGAAGTACTCACTCTTCTTCCCAGAGAGACTCAAAATTATTCATGGCCGCAGGTCCTTCTTCGACACCCCGGTGGACGCCTCTGAATGGATGGAGGTGACCCTGACGCCGCCCCAGACTCAAGGCGACTCAAGGAGTGTGCCAAACGTCCAAGTATCGAACACTTCCGGGACGCGCCTCGATCAAGGAACAGCAATAGAGCCAGAACTCTCGCAGCCTGTCAGTCGGAATCGTTCAGACGCAGGACGCTCCTTAGAGATTGCGGTGCTGACAAAGGATGCCCTAGCGGCACATGACGTGACCAATGATGTGGACACGAACAGTCAAGCCAGCTCACACACACCTGCATCAGATACGGACACTAGCGTGCAATTGTTCTCACGCATCACGGCTCAGATGGCGGAAGATTTATGAACACTGGTGTGACAGATGCAGCTTGGTAAAGTAGCCGTGCGTCAGCCTGATTACTTAAAGGGGGGGAAAAGGTACCGAGCTACACATTGGTAATGAGGTGTTACGGAGGTGTGACTTTGGGTGGACAACTGATAGTAGGGGACGTCTGGGCACACCCCCCCAGGCATAGGCACAATGGTGATTTGTTACTACCCCAGTTGGGTATTTGGTTTGGCCCTTCACAGTTTAAGAGGAGGGGCCTTCTAGTTGGGGAGTTCAGCACAAAGGTAACACTTACAATGTATACCAGCATGATGTTCAAGTTGGACCTTAGAGTAATGTCGTGTAAGAGTAATGTTTTTTGCCATGTCGACCCTAATAATTACAAAATCTACACCTGGAATGTGAGGGGCCTAGGCTCAGTCCATAAGAGGCATAGAGTTCTATCGCAACTGAACAGGCGCCAAATATCCATAGCGTATATACAGGAAACTCATTTGAATAGAGAGGAGGGTGTTAAGCTACTACGGAAATGGAGAGGCCAGTTATATGCCACAGAATATTCAGCGTTCTCCCGAGGGGCGGCCATCTGGATCAGGAATACTGTCCCTTTTAGGGTCTGGGAGCATAAGGTGGACAAGGAAGGGAGATATGTGTTCATAAGGGGGATACTGGATGGTTTATGCATAGTCCTGGGCTGTATATATGCGCCCAACTCGGAGCAATCAAAGTTCTTACAGGATATTAGTGGAGTATTGTCTGGGTGGTGGCACATGACTGGGTGGTGGGAGGAGACTGCAATACAGTCTTAGATATTGCACTTGATAGATCACACCCCCCATTACATGCCACTGATAGTAGATGGCAAGCTGCAACACTAGCGTCTTGGGCTGACGGTTGGGAACTTGTTGATGCGTGGAGGACATTGAATACGACACATAGGGAGTACACGTTTTACTCTCCGCCTCATAAATTACATACTAGAATAGAATGTATATTTTGTTCACGTACACTGTCCGGGTCCATACTGTCGGTGACCCATATGGGCAAAACACTATCAGATCACAATCCGGTGGAACTAACATTACAGTGGGGGAGGCTCCCCACTGCTGTACCAACTTGGCGCTTTCGCCAGGCTTATTGGAGGACTCGGTTCTCCGATCCAATTTACTAGATGCCAGCACCGCATACTTTGCATAAAATGAGAACACAGCCAGTACCAGACAAATTGAATGGGATGCGTTTAAGGCAAACATCCGTGGGGTAGCGATGCGCACGAAGGTAGGGGTCAAGCACCTGGTATTAGACAAATTACGGGCTGTAGAAGGTAGCCTGGCGTTGCTTGGGACCGAAGCTGTGGGTACAGCTGACAACCTCACTCAACTTCAAGAGGCGCATATTCAATATGCGGAGTTATTAGAGGAACTACGAGTAATAGGTTACAGGGAAATACCAACAGACAACACACGGAAGCCGACAGGGCAGGGCCCCTTCTGGCGCGCTTAACACGCAACGCTCCAGAAGGTGCTCCTATAACGGAGGTGAAAGACCAAGACGGATCAATAATACGAAGCCAATTAGAAATTAACAACACATTTAAACATTATTACGCTGACTTATATGGTCCACATGCCACACTGTCGGAACATGAGCTGGAATGCTTCCTTTCAGACTTAAACATCTCACAACTGACACCTACACAAAGAACTGAGTTGTCGAAACCCATATCACTAGCGGAAATCAGACAGGCCATTAAAGGGATGCCAAGGAACAAAACCCCGGGGTCCGCCGGCTTGCCGGCTGAATTTTACCTGACAGACATTGATATCCTAGCCCCAAGATTACACACGTTGTACAAGGGAGCCCTAGAAGGTAACGCACTGCCAGACACAACAACACAAGCACTGAAAGTGTCTCTATTGAAACCGGGTAGGGACGCACTGCAGCTGGAAAATTATCGACCACTATCCTTATTAAATACGGATTATAAAATCCTTAGTAAGCTGCTAGCGAACCGCCTCTCACACTGTGTCGCAGACATAATACACCCAGACCAGTGTGGTTTTGTACCGGGTAGGAGCACAGCGCTGAATTTGCGAAGAATCAGTCAGTTTATGTCACAGGGTGATGGGGTGGGAGACACGGAAGGGTGTATTTCCCTGGACCTTAGAAAAGCCTTTGACTCTCCGAGATGGGATTACATGTTCGCAGTCCTGGCCAGATTCGGCATACCACCTGAATACATTACATGGGTGAAATTACTATACACGGGCCCCACAGCACGTGTCCGTACTAACAAGTGTAACTCAAAACAATTTGAAATAGCAAAAGGGACTAGGCAGGCCTGCCCACTGTCGCCCTTGCTCTTCATTATCACCTTAGAACTCTTACTGCTAAAGGTAAGGACTGTGGCAGTCGACAAGGGGATGACAAGTCTAAACACTCATCATATTATCTCCGCGGTCGCGGATATCTTCTTGTTTCTTAGAGACCTGTCGAGCCCGCTAACACCGTTGCCAGAAATATTTAGAGATTTCAGGGGACTGTCGGGTCTCACGATAAATAAAACTAAATCGTACGCTTTCAGCTTGCATGGGTCTCTTGAGGGCACACACCTACAGTTTACACTGCATAGTTTCTGGATTGCGCCCGAAACGTTCTAATATTTGGGTATATAGATTTATAGGCGGGCACAGGATATGCTAGATGGTAACCTAGGTAAAGCCCTTACTACCCTGAAGACACAGGTCCGCTTTTGGACCACATTGCCGCTCTCGGTGGCAGGTAGGGTCACTATCTCAAAAATGGTGGTACTGCCCAGAATGCTCTATTATTTCACAAACATACCGGTACTAATACCCATGTCCTTTTTTATAGCACTAAACACAGTCAAAACGGAGTTGGTGTGGGGATCCGGCAGGAGACGAATCAGCCTGGTAAAATTGCAACTGCCGACAGTCAGGGGAGGTATGGGAGTACCGGACCTAATTGCTTATAGCTACGCGTGCCAGCTGCAGTGGCTGGCCTACTGGCTAGCGGGCCGCAACGTTCATGAGCTGAATAGGTCTGGTGCTGATAGGGCAAGAGGAGAGATACACCGGTTGCTACTACCGCATGCCAAGGTAATGAACTCTGCCCCACCTTTGCTCAGGCTGGCACTCCAACACTGGAAGGCAGCAGTCAGATACACTAACAAACACTCTACATACGCCCCCACGATACCGCTGCTGGGGATGCCCCTGGGAACTGGTACACTAACGGAACGCAGGCTGAAATTATGGCATGACGCGGGAGTGTTAACTGTCGGGGATTTTTTCTCGGATGGCAGTCTATTATCACATGCAGATTTCCCCGGGTTACACCAGACTCCAGGGGCACTGTTCCTCACTCACATGAAAATTTCACATTACATAACCACGCATTGGGAAAGGGACGGACAGGAACCAGATACGAACACACTACTTACAAAGCAATACCTTATGGGGGCGGGTAGTCACCTAACGTAGTGGCTGACCAACGGCATTCGTTTGGGCAGAGCGATATCACTGCAGCCCATCGGACCCGCTGGGAAGCGGACACCGGCAGACCCCTCGGGACAAAGAATGGGAAACAGTACTGAAATATCCCAAGAAAATAGCACGCAACCCGAAGTTCAAATTCATTCAGTTAATGGTAGTCCACAGAGCATACCTGACACCACATAGGCTGCATGCAATGTTCCCGGAGTCAGCGAATACATGCCCCAGATGTACCGCGGAAGACGCGGGCCTTCTGCATATGTTCTGGGACTGTCCCAAGCTCGGGCATTATTGGGTAACAATACATGAGATTTTAAAAGCTGTGGCCCCGTACAGACCTTACACGTCCCTGCTCTTCGGCGTCCTGGGTCTGGGATACAAAGAAAAGAAAAGAAGTGTTGCTACTAGATTTGTGGACCTTGCACTGTTGTTGGCTAAACGTGCAATAGCGATGAGGTGGAAATCACCTAGGCCACCGGACATTGAGAGCTGGCATGGAGAGGTAATGAGATGGGGGAAGGCGGAAGGGGTAGAACTGCAGAGAGAGGAACGCAGAGGTCTTAGGAAAACACACATCTCACTAGACTGGAACACACTACTACTAGAGTTCGACACACGCGCTACGGTGCACTTTGAGTAGGCTTTAGCGATGAACCGGCGAATCAAGGTTTTATGTCTACACCCCGTATCACCGGATACCTAGTTACTGGACAAGCCGTACACGTTCCTGGTTCACCCGCAGACCAGGTTGCGGAACCTGATCTAATGATACGAATCATATGCAGTACAAAGGCAGGTGGTCGACAGTTACAACAGTGATAAAGGTATACACTCATGAGGCATTACCAGTTGCCCCAGTATTGGAACTTTCATAGATTCCCATGCTTTGTATCATTCCCCGTCGTCGGAATGGGAGCCTCGGTAGTATCACAACCATAGAAACAAAAGAGAAAAAATAGGCCCAGGCCTCATCTCCTTTTGTATCCTATCACCCTCTTTGTGTAAAAGAGACCAAACTTTTGTCAGGACCAATCAGAGAAGCCTCACCCCCTAGAACCTTCCTGAGAGAGCTCAGAGCCTCGGATTTTTCTACCGCACGTTGTGCTAGGGAGTCTTCACTGAGCTCTGCTCAGTTTTCTCATTCTAACGGTTTATTTCTTCAAGTTTTCTACTTCAATCAGGACATGTCTGACAAGGAGAAGAAGGCCTTGTTCAGGTACTGTATGAGTAATAAAGGGGTGGGCCCTTAGAACTCGAGGACCTGGGTCCATGGAACAGTTCAAAGAAGAAAAGGTCCAAGTGGCGATGTGACTAATATGCAAAATCAATTCTGTATCATATCATACAGACATACACCACAGATTCATTTGCAACAATTCAAAAAGAATCAATAAAGAAAAAATAGTATTCAAAATGAAAATTGCATTTATTTATGCAATATTAGTATTTGCGTACGTTGTTCAACCAGTTGTATATCAAATATTCAAAAACAATACTTTTTTTATTTTTTATTTTATTTTATTCGCAGGATGCAATACATACAGAGCTGTTCGCCTACAACCCGTCTCAAGCCGGCATTACATTGAAGTTGGTCTGTAAAGCATATCACGAAAAGGCAAACAGTTTGAAAGTCACATACTCAAATAGGTGCCACGGACAGCAGTCACTGCTCCGCCCAATCCGTAACATCATATAACATTTTATTTTAACTTTTTCGCCCCCCCCACCTCCCCCCCAACTCCCAGTCCCAAAACCCCAACCCCCCCATAGGTGCTCTGGTTACATGACTGTGCAACTGAATTGAATGAACTACCTAGCCTTGTTGAGTTAGCTCCTGCACCACTTCCAGGGCCTACCTGGGAACCCACTACAACCTGACTCAACCTACCCCTGGGGGACTCCCCTGGACCAACCCCAGGAACGTGGGACTACCCCGGCGTCCACCTCCCCAGGACCCCGGCTCTATAGTGTGCCTCCACCTCGCCGTTACGTTAAAAATATTTCTACCGCGCACGTTCACCAACGGTTTCACGCCCCTCTACTTCTGCACCACTCGAGAGCCTGTGCCAACCAAATCAGACTGTCCTTCCCGTGCCTGCACTGGGGACTCCACTACTGGGTCTTTGGAATATATGTAGGTCTGATACAGTCCCCAGAAGTTCTTAGGCCGGCTCCTGGGTGGAAGCAGCTCACCGTAAACTTCTGATTGCGTGTTGCAGTACAACATATCATTGGACCATCTTTTCATTGTGGGTAATGGGCCCCTCATCCAGCACAGTGCTACCACTCTTTTTGCAAGTAGCATGCCCATGTCTACCAATTTTCGCACTGACACTGGGACCCCTTTGGAGAATCCAAGCAGGGCTAGGGCAGGGTCGATGGCCAGTTCTAAGTCAACTATAGTGCCCAATTCGGCAAATATTGAACGCCAGAATTTCTGCACTCCCGGGCATGCCCAGGCCATGTGCACAAAGTCCGCCACTGGGGCATGGCATCTCTCACACTCCAGGCTATCGCGCAGTCCATATCTGTGCAGCCTCTCCGGCGTGTAGTAAACACGCTGCAAGTATTTGAAGTGGACCAGGCGATGCCGTCCATTCAGCGATATTTTTCTAGAGTTTGCACAGCAGTATGTCCACATGCTATCGTCTATTTGGATGTTTAAGTCACTTTGCCAGGCCAAACGCGCCTTAGTATATCGCAGTGCAGTGTTCATGACCTCTTTTGTAAAGCTTCGTTATGAGTTTTTGGGGTGCGGCCGGTTTGATGACACACGTCAGCTCCGGGATTTCGGGCGGCTCCTCTAGATCGGGTCCCAACAGTTCCAGCAATGCACTTCGTACTCTATGGAATTGGAATCGCTGCAGCAATGAGGGCCGTGTCCCACCCCACGTGATTTGCTCCCATGTCTTAACCTTTCCTTGTTCAAACAGGTCACCCACCGTGTGGACCCCCAATTAGCGGAGGGCACCGCAGACCCCTGGCTCCACCAACGTGGGTAGCCACAACACCCAGTGAGTACAGCAACTCCTTGTCCTGACGTCGCAGTAGGGAATGCCAAGCATGGTTAGTTGTCATAATAGAGTCCAGTGTCCCCACTCTGCGATCCATAGGGCCGCACACCGTTGCCGGGAGGGGCTCAGGGTCCGCGAACAGTCTTTCCATTATCACATGCGGTGTATCTGGATTCCCGTGGATCCACGTGTGGAGATGGGTAGCCTGCGCTATTCTGTAATACCTCTCCATATCTGGAGCTCCCAGACCCCCTTGCTCATACGGTAGCATTAGGACCTCCCATTTCACTCTGGGTTGTTTGCCGCCCCAGGCCAATCGAATGAGGAGTTTGGTCAACGTAGCAAAGAAGGCCTTGGATAGCACGATAGGGATGTTGCTGAAGAGAAATAGGAACCGCAAGAGTATCACCATTTTCATTATGGTGATACGTCCCATTAGAGATAGTGGTAGTTTGCACCAAATCTCCACATCATCCGTTAGTTTGCTATAGGCCACTCCGTAGTTCTCTCTGACCATAACATCAGGGTCAGTGTGCAGCATAATGCCTAAATACCGGACCTGTTCAGTGGACCACTGTAGCGGATACTCCATGTCGAAGGGCTCAGTGACGGTGGTGAGCGGGAACGCCACAGATTTTGTCCAGTTCACCCTGAGTCTGGAGAGTGCACCAAAGTGCACCACTTCCCTGAGGACTGAAGATAGGTTGGTAGCCGGGTCCCTGACATAAAGCAGGGTGTCGTCCGCGTAGGTGGATATTCCTATCTTATACGTTGGGTAGCTGATGGCCTCATACGAGTGGTATTCTCTGATCGCACAGGCTAACGGTTCCGCCACCAGAGCATAGAGCAGAGGCGAGAGAGGGCAACCCTGCCTGGTGCCCCTGCTAATGTCGAACGGCTCCGAGACCCTGTCGCCTAGTCTGACCCGTGCCGTGGGCATGTAGTATAGTGCGCCTAGCATTTGGAGGAACAGTTCTCCTAACCCCAGTTTCCTAAGTACCCTTCGCATGAAGGGCCACTCTATGGAATCAAATGCTTTCTCCATGTCCAGGAACACCGCTATCGCCTTCGTGTCCTGACGAGTGTGCTGGATGGTCCCCATCACCGTGCGTATATAATAGGTGAGGTTGCGCGCCGGTACATATCCCGCTTGCTCTGGGGCTGCCAGGTCGGGGGCAACCATCGCCAATCGAGTAGCCAGTACCTTAGCGTACAGTTTGGCGTCCACGTTCAATAGGGACAGCGGTCGGTATGAACCTGCCTGGGCAGGGGGTTTTCCCGGTTTTAGGACCGTAACCAACATCGCCTCTCTCATGGAGGGTGGCATGGTTCCCTCCTCACAAATATCGTCAAAGAGAGTGGACAGGTGTGGAAGAAGCTTATCTTTATATGCTTTGTAGAAGCTCACGGTCAGGCCGTCTGCCCCGGAGGCACTGTCGGGTCTCATACTCTCCAACGCATCCGATATCTCCTCCTGCTGTATAGGGGACATCAGAAAGTCCCTTTGCCAATTCTCGAGGAACGGCATCTTGATATAACTCAAGTAACTATCTATCTGTTCTTCGACCACAGTTAGCTTAGTGGTGTATAGATCTGCATAAAAGTTTCTGAACTCGGCTAGGATCTCTTCCTCCTCAGTGAGTAGCCCCCCTGTAACTGACTCCAGCTCTGCTATTACTTGCCGTCTTCTGCCGCCCTTCATTATTTTAGCCAGAAGAGAGCCTGGGCGGGCGCCGTTGCGTATTTGCTCATGTGTCGGACCTCCCTGTCTGCCTCCTCGTTAAATTCTCTAAGCAACTCTTGTAGTTCCCCGGTTCAAGCCGCCACTGTGCCCGCTATTTGCTGCTTCTCCAAATCTGCTATCTGTCTCTCCAAATGTGTCAACCTCTGTCTGATAGCTTTCAGTACACTGGAGTGTTTGGCCATCGCCACTTCCCTAATACAGACCTTAAACGCTTCCCATACAGTTCGGAAACTGTCCACCGACCCTATGTTAGTTTCGAAAAACGAATCTATCTCCTCACCCAGCTCACCCCTGAACCCCTCATCCAGCAGGGAGTAAGGGGGGAAACGCCATGTGAATGGAGGGATTCTACGTTTTGGGGAATCAAGTGTCAGCAGAAGCGGGGAGTGGTCTGACAGGGTACGCGGCAGTATCTTGCAGTTTCTCACTGTCTCTAGAAGGGAGTGTGTGACTAGCCAATAATCTATCCTGGTGTGTATGTTGTGGTAGGCGGAGTAGTGAGTGTAGCCCCCTCTGCCCTGGTGTCTCTCCCTCCAGACATCCACTAGTTCCAAAGATACCATCTCGGCCTGCATTTGTAATGCGGCAGCTGCCGGCCAACTGGGGGGGCCTGCAGATCTGTCCAGCTCTGTATCAAATATCAAGTTGAAATCCCCCCCCCACAGAATTCTAGAGGGACTCAACCCTACACAGTGTCTGGCTGCAGCAGCATACAAGTCCGGGGAATCATAATTTGGTCCGTACACATTCATGACCACAAAATCATGTCCTTTACCCACACACCTGGATAACACAAACCTCCCCTCCGGGTCAGCACATAGTAGCGAAAGTTGCAATTTGGACTTAGGATTCACCCATGTGAGGACCCCCCTAGAGTGTGTCGTGAAGACCGCATGTGTGATATTGCCTAATAGCCCCCTATACGAGAGCATCTTACTCGTGTCAGGAAAGTGCGTTTCCTGCAATAGTGCCAGGTCAACCTGGTGCCTCTGCAAGTAGTGTAGTACTTTGCCAAGTTTTCGATAATCATTAAGCCCCCTAACATTCCAGGTCATGGCTTTAAAGGACTCGGCATCTCCCACCGAGCTTCCGGGGTGCTCTTCATCCATACTCACAGTGGTGTCCTATCTCATGGGTCTTCATTATCTGTCTCTGATTCCCCGCACCATACAGAGTCCGAACAGGGTTGGCACAGGTATGTAGGACTATATCCATATTGTGTAGAGCGGCATGCATAACATCTCTAATCGTACTCGCAAACATGAGGTAACAGTCCCGTTGGGCAGAAACCCGCCTACCAGTGCACACACCACTCAGAGCACCCATCCAGAGCAAAACAACCATCGGCGTCAGAGCTTTCCTCAATGCACCCAGAGCCCACCCACCATGAATGAACAGCAACAAAACCCCACTATCTCTCATCCTCCCACAGCCAACCAACCCCAACCTGGTCAGACCGAATCCCCTACCTCCCCCCCCTCCTCCCTTCCAAGTAGCCAAAACCAATCCCCAAACTAGGCCCAATATGTACCAAAAGTGCTGACAGCGCTAGGGCAGAGGTCGCCAGACAAATCCTGTAGTCCTGATCCTCCAGTTCGGCACCACGAAAGTGTATCACAAATCTGCCCCTGCACCATCACCGTTCCAATTTTTGCTGACAGTGGCCTTGCAATGATCCCAACGACTAGATAAATGAGTCCCCTCTCGCCCCCTCGCCCCACAGAGGCTCCACCCTGTACTATGCCTGTCGTTGAGACACCACGCATCATGCTGTTCTCAAGTCTTATAAGTATCAAGCATTGCACCCTCTCAGCAGCGCTGAAACAGCATGGAAAGATCCCACCCAGTATAGTTCCTGTCACCTTCTCCTCCAGCCATCGCAAGGGCGCCGTGGAACACCATCCAGTGCTCCAAAGGGCCAGCAGTTCAGTCCACCAGTTTGTGGTCCACCTCCGACCCTAACGTTTCCGCTCTCTCCACTAGTCCTGCTCATAGAGGTCGTTGTTGCGATCTGGCTCTCCCTCCTGGCTCCTCGGACTGCCCGGCCGTTCCTTGGCCCACACCTTCAGAGATTTCTGTAGTTCTTTAGGGTCTGTGAAAAAATGCGAGTGCCCCTGTCTGTTAATACGCAGCCTCGCCGGGTACAACATTGCGTAATCCAGTCCCAGTTCCCGGAGCTGCTGTTTGTAGGGGGCGAAGTGCCTTCTCCCTTCCTGCACTTTAGCCGTAAAGTCCGGGTACAGAGATATGTCCATTCCCTCGTACTGCAGCTTTCCTTTCTCCCGAGCTGTTTTCAGTGCCGCGTCTCTGTCCCTATAATTTATCAATTTTGCGATGATCGGCCTGGGGTTGGCCCCCGGGCGCGGGTGCGGTCCCAGTGTGCGATGCGCAAGTTCCACTATAAATATCGGCGAAAAGACGCCTTCTCCCTGGAGGGTGACTAGGAGTTTTTCAGCAAACAGCTCCATCTTACCCGTTTGGGTCGTTTCGGCCACACCAGTAATGCGAATGTTCGAGCGCCGCGAACGCGGTTCCAAATCCTCAGACTTGTCCTGGATGACTTGCAGCAGTCTGCCAAATTGTTTGCGGTCTCTGTCCCATTCGGTTTGGGCTTCCCCTGCTTCTGTTAAACGCCTCTCCGACATGTCCAGCCTTTCCGCATGTTTGTCTATTCTTTCAGTCATGCGGTCCATGCGGTACAAGGGCGCATCGATTTTGGAGCCAATTGCTGACATGCCTTCTTGTAGCCCCTTTTCCATGGTCGTCAGCATGTCCTTGATCTCCGTGCATAGTGAGCCCCAGGGCTCTCCGCCACGTGGTGGGGTCGCCTCCGCACGTGGCTCCGGCTCCTTCTGCCGGCGTTGATCAAATGATAATTTCGTCTGTGTTCTATCTCCTTTTCCCATGGCTGCTCCGCGTGCACTGGGGCGTCCTGCACCCCGGCAACTTGACAGGCTGTCTCCTCCGCGGAGGACTGCTATTTGACTCACTCGCCGCCAGGCCTCTTCCGATCCTCAGCACAGCGTAGGACCCCACTCTCAGGACACGCACCTCCCGGGCTGGATGTCTGCGCCAACGGGGGGCTGTACGCTTGAACCTGTAGCCAGGTAACAGTACTCTAGTCAAACAAGGCAGGGGGGGAGCCGCCGGTGCCACCTTCACTGTGCCCCCAAGTAAACCTCTCTGCGCCACAACACACACTAGCCGCTTCCTTGGGGCCTCCACTGCACTCCAGCACTGAGTCCCTCGTGCCACGAGGCTATGCAGGCCGCAGTTCACACCACTGGGGAGCCTCAGCTGTTACCGCTGTTTTATTTTAAATCAGAGCCCCAGCGCCGGGGGTCGCACAGGTCCACAAAGCTCCTCCAAGTCGCTCTCCGCCGAGCTCTCCCCAGCTGCGCACCTTGCTTCTCGCTCCGTGTGGGAAGATAACTAGGGAGACTCCCCAGCCTCTACAGGTGTCCGGGCCTCCGCAGGTTCTGCACCCACGTCCTCCCTCCGGGTCTGAAAGCCCAGTCCACGGGTATTACTGGGCTCTCCAACGGCTGCAAAGGCCTCCATCTCACTTCCGATCACTACGCCTGGACTCAGATGAAATATCGGGGTCACACTCCCGAAGTTCTGGTTCCCTCCGGGCGCCGGTCTCAGCAGCGCCCGCACGTAGGGCGACGCAGAGCGGATCGCCGCACAGGAAAGACCGGTGGCAGCGGCCTAGTCCGGCGTCCACAGTAGGGGCCTGTCTCTGGCGGCCGTCGGTGGCGTCTCTGGCTGCAAACACCACCGGAGCGAGGGCGAGGGTGTCCGGAGGTGGCCCCCGGGTCTTTTAGTGCGCAGCCACTTCAGGGAAAGGATTGATTACAGGATTGACTGTCGGTGATGGTGCGGAGCCTCGCGCTTATGCGTCCACCATCGACGCTGGCAAGCTCCGCCCCCCATTCAAAAACAATACTTCAATGTAATTACAAAATCATTACATTCGGAGTGCTCTCAGTGAGAAGGGGAAGGGAAGTGCAAAAGTTGTGAGGGACCGGGTGAAGGTGGTGTGACTTTTTTGAGGACATCACGTTAAAATCAAAGCACGCCTTTACAATCGAAATGAACAAGAGGTTCCAAAATTACATCACACATAGGTTAAATCAATATATTCCTTGGTATCCTATGGTGTGTTCAGATGGCGTAGTCTACGTTTCGAGCCCCAAGGGTTATTATTGCCTCATGTTGGGGTCTTCATCAGGACAGTAAAGTGGAGAGCCTATAAAAATAATACGGAGGCTAAGGTTAGATTGTAATAGTGAACTGTCTTTGTGGTGAACAAACTGATTATGAAAAGGAGTTACATACATCAATGGATGGTCGTCATCTGTACCGTCAAAAAGTGGGCCTGGGCGTGCTCCTGTGTATTCTGTAATACATAATTTATGGGAGAGAGATCTCAAAGGACTGTGTAGCTGTGAGGCCAGACTGAATCAAAAAAGATATTTGGAGGGGAGGACTTACTTGGACACTATTCCTTATTGATGAATGGACATCCTTATGTCGATTGCCGTATCAGGGTTCACTCCTGGTATTCAAAAACTGAGCGCGCCGTTCTAGGAAAGTTAACAAGAGCCGCCATTAAGTATACAGCGGGACTGGGGCTGTTGTTGCAGTCCAGTCATCAGTAATATATGCGGGCAAGTTTTAACAAATCATCAATGGCGGTGAAAAGAGCTTAGCGTGCCGTTCTATAAAAATTAAAAAAGATCGTCAATTAACACTCGACGGGACTAATAGTTAGATTAAAGTCCCGTGAATTACAAGTACACATTACGGTAGTCAGAGAGCTCAAGGATCGCATGGGAAACACTATGAGCACAGGTCTGAGAAAATGGACATGAACGCCATTTAAAATTAAACTCGAACGGGGACTAAAGATCGTGTTAAAGTCCCGTAATGGATATTGCATAAGGGTACTCTTCACATTAAACAACTCCTGGTATGGTCGCTTACCTCATCGTGGAGAGGCTGTGGCCGTCAATGCTCCTAGCTGCCTTGCTGCATCTGTCGATGCTCGCGGTGCAGCCGCTGGGTGCTAGTTGTAAAAAATGGACTCGTCAGTGACGGACCAATCACAATAGACGGCTGTGGACCTGCTCTGTCCACGCGCGAAGCGTGAGCAAGGGAGCGTCTAACAACGAGTCGGATACTTCGGAAAAGCTAAGGGAGTGAGTGAAAATGGTAATATCACTCGGTGGTGGAGAGTTCTTTGCTGTAGGTCATTTGCATGGATGACTGAAAATAGAACAAGGAACGCAGCCCCGCCTAGTGATATAATGGTCCTAGCAATAGGATCCAACCAATATGTATGGGGTGATTAGTCTAGGAGTTAGCATTGCACATAACAAAAATAAGTCAATCCAATTATACTCAAGAGAAAATGTTTAGGAAATATATATATTTTTATTTTTTTATACTCTTAGAACTGATGTAGAAAAACCGTACAAAAATAAGTAGCATTTTAAATCCACATAATATTTTTTAGAACATCAAAAAGACATACATTGGTGAAAGGAGGGGTAAAAATAAGAGAAATTCATCATACCCAGACCTACCCAGTAACAAACCACACTTCAATCATACTTTCATACTCACTGATTTCAAAATTAATCTACCTAATATTCTACCATTCAACTTTCATTCTTCCATTCATTCCTATTGTCCTGGCGTGTGCGACACAGAGATGGTAAGTCTGTTGCATAAATCAGTATGTTATTCCAGGCAGATGACATTAATACGGGTCCTGATGAATATAGGACAGTGTGCCGTATTCCTGGAAACACAAGCCGACGCGCGTTTCGGTGACAGGCCAGTGGGGCCACACCTTCGTCAGGGCTGGGGGTTGTTGGCTGGGGCGGGAAAAAGGAGTAAAGATCTATTATAGAATTCTAGTCATAAAGACACAGATGCTCGAGACCAGATGTCCTATGTGCGGAGGAGAGTGCTTTCTACTTCCATTCTCACTGGATACTGTAGATAGTGGACCTGAGGCGATCTTTAGAAAATTATCCGGCAGTAGTGTGAAATTAATTAGTTCCCAAGGAACGAGAATATGTAGTTCCTGAATGAATTAGCTGTCATGAAGCGCTATACCGATAAACTAGTTCCGTGAGCGATAGGCTAATAGTCGTGGGTAGGGTGTGTATCCGCCGTATTCCCGGCTATTTTGTAGAACAGGTAGCTATCAGTAAAAGTCCCGTAAAGGGATGGGATGCGACGCCGCCGTATTTTCTGTTATGGAAATGGCGAGTAGATGTAGACGGAGCTGCCTTAGAGAATTGATGGATCGTCTGTAGATGGGGTTCCGTCGACTCAACGGGTCGACCTACCGCAACGGGAGACAGGACTCTCATGGATGGGACACATGGTCGATCGGGTCAGAAGAATGGTATATAACATGTAATATGAGAATTTCACAAAGCACATTATCGTTATCAAGCATCATACACAACACAATGTTATATCAAGATAACATGCAGCATAAAAATGTAGTTATCATTCAGTAATCGGGATGCATATTTAGCAAAGGTAGGACAATACCTTCTCACATCTGGTGGAAATGTTGGAAACGTGTTGGGGACTAAGGCAACATAAGAATTCATTCTGAACTTGAGACCCTTTCTTATACAGAGGATTATATAAAGAACTTGATTGGGGAAGATACGGGGACTTACAACCAATAGCGCCAGTGTAGATTATTCCCTAAATGAGAAAATAAATAAACTTGAACGCCTAGAGAAAGTATTGGTAAGAATCAAACTACATGGACACTTGCTAACAGGGTACTTGAGATCGAACATCATCCCTACCGGACTCCAAGTCCGCAACGAACCGGCCATCTTTGTCGATAATCCTAAATTTAAAGAGGGCTTCAGTTTTGTGGCAAATAACTGCTCCCGGCACTGGATGGTGATGGGAGTGGAGACAGCTATAGATCAGGTGGAACAACTCACAAAGGAAATTGATGAACTCAAGGCTGAAATTGCCAGTCATTCGGCCTTTGCAGATGCCAAAGACACCTTGGAAAAACTGAAAAAAACTCTAAAAGACTTTGATGTGGAAACACAAACGAAAAAACTGGATAAACTAGCTAGAGACATTCAGTATTACGATAGGAAGAAGACAAACCCCTACCTACAGCCAGATTACTACAGGCAAGACCACCAGGGCCGGTTCTTTAACAGAGGGAGAGGAGGCTACAGAGGAACACAGAGATTCACCAACTTCTCGGATTCCTCATACAGTGGAGAAAGTGAGAACGAACAAACCACACCAGGCGGAAGCTATCAACAACAAGACCAATGGTACCAACTACCCCACCAACATATGAGCGGACCCCAATCGCCTTTTTTAGGGGACACCCAATGGAGACCACCGAGAGGCAGAGGCAGAGGAGGATCTTGGAACAGCCGCCCCAACCGGGGTCAGAACCAGCAGAACTGGGATGGCGGGAGGCAGCAAGGCCAGAATACCAAACAGGTCCGATTCCAACCAGAAGATCGCGGGGAGAGAAGCACCAGGAGGAAGACCTACAGATGGTAACTGGTGGACCACCTAGGACAAGGCCCAGCTCCAGCCCAATCATAAATCTGTCTAATCACACACTCACGCCGGAGGAGACCAGCATACTCTGCAAAGGATTATCGTTCGTACCCACTTCTCATCCCAACAGATTCAATATACAAGCGGAACTCACCAGGTTCTTCAGAAAATTGAGATTGAAAAACTTTTTCAGTAACAAACCATCGACAGCCATGACGGCTTTCACAAAATCTACAACCCCCCTCTACCTTCATGCCCACTATGGCATCAGTCTCTCACAAAATATTGATGTATGAAAGCGTGGTGTTGAGGAACGTTCTCAAAACACTTGGAAACAGATCCTATGTGAAACATAACATTACCGCAGGAGAGAGGGCAGCATTGGACTCACTTAAAAACAACAAGTCAGTGGTTATTAAACCGGCGGACAAAGGGGGATCCATTGTCATGCTGAATGTAGAGGATTATAAGACAGAGATCTACTCGCAATTGACTGACGGCATCAGCTACAGACCAGTAGCACAAGACCCCACGCAGGAGACACGGAAGGAGATTGTGGCCCTCACCAACAAAGCCCTTGAGATGGGATTCCTGACGAAGAAGGAACTCCAATACCTCAATGTAGAACAACCCAGGACACCTACCATATACGTACTGCCTAAGGTACATAAGAATCCAGTGAAACCACCAGGACGCCCGATCATTTCAGGCTGTGGATCACTCATAGAACCACTCTGTAAATATGTGGATGTCTTCCTAAAACCGCTAGCAGAAGTAACTCCGACGTACCTCAGAGATACCATGCAAGTCATCAATCTTATAGACCAGACACCTTTCAACAAAAATAGCCAGATCCTGGTAACAATGGACATGGTCTCGTTATACACCAGCATCCCCCAGAGACCGGCATTGGAGTGTATCAAAAGAGTTCTCAACAGACGTGAACAACCAGTTGGAGTCCCAACAGAATTCATTGTTGGCTTACTAGAAATTGCAATGACTAAAAATGTCTTCATGTTCCAGAACAAATTTTACATCCAAAGCAAAGGAGTTGCCATGGGCACTGTATTCGCTCCGGACCTGGCTATCCTATACATGTCGGAATACGAACACTATTGCATTCTATCACAAGAGAATCCATACCGTGACATGATTTCCACCCGGCATCGATATATAGATGACGTCCTCATGACATGGACAGGTGACGAAGATGCCCTACACGCCTTCATGGAATGGCTAAACAATCAATCAGATGATATAAAATTTACAATGCACATGAGTAAAGAGTCCATTGACTTTCTTGATATCAGCATAAAAGTGAGTGAAGGAAACCTCTACACCACCCTCTTTGGGAAACCTTCAGAAAGAAACTCCCTTCAGAGATACACAAGCCACCACACCAGAGGACTAAGGGACAACCTACCCTTTGGTCAATTTCTCCGCATACGGAGAAATTGTTCCCTCAAGGAAGACTTCTTTAAAGAATCCGAAGACCTGATTAATCGCTTGATAGACAGAGGATACCCCAAGCGACTCGTAAAAAGATCGCGAAAACGAGCATGGTTCCAAGACAGATCAACACTACTGGTACCGAAAAAACGTACAACTTCCCAAGAACGTATGATCTGTGTAACAACATTTTGCACTAAAAGCAATGAAATACGAAAAATTGTCAACAAACATTGGGAACTGATTGCGGATACTCTAGAGAGCCCTGATCCACCGATGCATGCCTTTAAAAAGGCGAAAAGTGTAAGGGACCATGTGGTACGATCATTGCTGGACACGCCGCAGGCACCAACCATTCAAAGATTATGGAATCTACCTGAGGTGGTGGGCCATTTTAAATGCACGAAATGTAAAGCATGCCCCACATGCTGGGAAACCAAGAAAATAGTTCACAACAACCTCACTATAGATTTGAAATCTTTCACAAATTGCAACACGAGTGGTGTGATTTATGCTATCCTGTGCCCATGCGACCTGATGTATGTTGGGCAAACAAAACAAAAAGTAAAAAATCGAATATTCCAACATTGTAGCAGAATCCGCTGCTTAACGGCGGGGGCACCACTAGTGGACCACTTTAAAGACAAGAACCACACCCCAGAGTCCATCAGATGGTTGGTACTGGAAAAGATCTCCTTGGGACCACGTGGAGGCAATTTGAATTCCATTCTAAATATCAGAGAATGCAAATGGATGCACATATTCAAAACTATCACCCGAGGGCTTAATGAACTAGATGCTAATTTTGTCCAAATGGCTCGCATAAACCCAGAATGAGCACCCTGCATTAAGGATTGTTCCCTCCTTAACTTGATTCATTATAGTACAGGGTCTCCAATCAGAATGAATTCTTATGTTGCCTTAGTCCCCAACATGTTTCCAACATTTCCACCAGATATGAGAAGGTATTGTCCTACCTTTGCTAAATATGCATCCCGACTACTAAATGATAACTACAATTTTATGCTGCATGTTATCTTGATATAACATTGTGTTGTGTATGATGCTTGATAACGATAATGTGCTTTGTGAAATTCTCATATTACATGTTATATACCATTCTTCTGACCCTATCGACCATGTGTCTCATCCATGCAAATGACCTACAGCAAAGAACTCTCCACCACCGAGTGATATTACCATTTTCACTCACTCCCTTAGCTTTTCCGAAGTATCCGACTTGTTGTTAGACGCTCCCTTGCTCACGCTTCGCTGATGAGCCCATTTTTTACAACTAGCCCCCAGCGGCTGCACCGCGAGCACCGACAGATGCAGCAAGGCAGCTAGGAGCATTGACGGCCACAGCCTCACCACGATGAGGTAAGCGACCATACCAGGAGTTGTTTAATGTGAAGAGTACCCTTATGCAATATCCATTACGGGACTTTAACACGATCTTTAGTCCCCGTTCGAGTTTAATTTTAAATGGCGTTCATGTCACTTTTCTCAGACCTGTGCTCACAGCGTTTCCCATGCGATCCTTGAGCTCTCTGACTACCGTAATGTGGGCTTGTAATTCACGGGACTTTAATCTAACTATTAGTCCCGTCGAGTGTTAATTGAGGATCTTTTTTAATTTTTATAGAACGGCGCGCTAAGCGCTTTTCACCGCCATTGATGATTTGTTAAAACTTGCCCGCATATATTACTGATGACGGGACTGCAACAACAGCCCCAGTCCCGCTGTATATTTAATGGCGGCTCTTGTTAACTTTCCTAGAACGCCGCACTGAGTTTTTGAATACCAGGAGTGAACCCTGATACGGCAATCGACACAAGGATGTCCATTCATCAATAAGGAATAGTGTCCAAGTAAGTCCTCCCCTCCAAATATCTTTTTTGATTCAGTCTGGCCTCACAGCTACACAGTCCTTTGAGATCTCTCGCTCCCATAAATTATGTATTACAGAATACACAGGAGCACGCCCAGGCCCACTTTTTGACGGTACAGATGACGACCGTCCATTGATGTATGTAACTCCTTTTTATAATCAGTTCTTTCACCACAAAGTCAGTTCACTATTACAATCTAACCTTAGCCTGCGTATTATTTTTATAGGCTCTCCACTTTACTGTCCTGATGAAGACCCCAACATGAGGCAATAATAACCCTTTAGCGTACATGGGAGTCGAAACGTAGACTACGCCATCTGAACACACCATAGGATACAAAGGAATATATTGATTTAACCCATGTGGGATATAATTTTGGAACCTCTTGTTCATTTCGATTGTAAAGGCGTGCTTTGATTTTAACGTGATGTCCTCAAAAAAGTCACACCACCTTTACCCGGTCCCTCACAACTTTTGCACTTCCCTTCTTCCCCTTCTCACTGAGAGCACTCCGAATGTAATGATTTTGTAATTACATTGAAGTATTGTTTTTGAATATTTGATATACAACTGGTTGAACAACGTACGCAAATACTAATATTGCATAAATAAATGCAATTTTCATTTTGAATACTATTTTTTCTTTATTGATTCTTTTTGAATTGTTGCAAATGAATCTGTGGTGTATGTCTGTATGATATGATACAGAATTGATTTTGCATATTAGTCACATCGCAACTCGGACCTTTTCTTCTTTGTATTGTTCAGGTGCTGTGCGTCTTGTGGAAAAAAGCGTCTTTTTGTGGAAGATAAGCATGAAAGCTGTATCTATTGCTTATACCCTGACCACAAGGCCACAGACTGCAAAATTTGTAGAACCTTCTCTACTAAGACACTTCGTGACAGAGAGGGACGGCTTTTGACCTGGCTTCAAAAAATGAATACTCGGAAGGAGGTTCTCTCATCGGATGAAGAGGATTCAACATCTCTGGCTTCCTCTCACAGATCCAAGAAGAGGGGTAGGTCTCCTCCTGGTTCTTCTTCAGCTGAGCACCCTTCTAAGGCCCCTCATAAGATCTGACAGGTCTGAGAGGGCTAGTCCCCTTAAATCTCCTCACGGAAGTGAAAAGGAGAGGTAGGGACAGGCTGCTGGATTAGTTACAGCCTCTAAGGACAAAAAGGAGGTTTCTATCTCTTCTCCTCCGTCCAATAAGGAAAGGACTGGTGACAAACACTCTACAGGCACTCCAGGGACCGTGCCTGAGAAAAAACAGCATCCGTCGACGACAAAAACATCAGGTACGTCGATTACTTCTGTGAAAATTCCCGCTGCTTCCTTGGCTCAGTCGACGGGCTCGTCGTCGGTAGCGGTTTCAGCGTTGACGACTTCGTTGTCGTTCAAGGTTCCTGGTCTGTCGACGATAACTTCTTCAACGTCGACGATGGTGGTCTCAGGAAAGCTGCTGTCGACGGCATCGTTGACGACGAAAACTACGTCGACGACGACAACGACGACAATGATGGTGATGATGACGAGTTAGTCTACGAGACCATCGACGATCATCCCGTCGACGACGACCAAGACTCCGTCGACGAGCTCTTCTGTGCCGTCGACTACTCCGTCGACAATACCGTAGACTATCTCTGCACCGTCAATGATGGCTCCGTCGACGAGGCCGTCGACGGGTCAAAAACTGCAATTTCCGCTGCCATCGTGCCTTCAAACCTCGGGCCACGCCCACTTTAGAGACCAAGCCCAATTATCCCTGGACCTATAAAATCGCGCTGATCCACTAGCATGCCCACAGACCTGAAGTACTCCTGAGGCGGAAGCCGGGAGAATCTGCTCGTTGTTTTAAAAAAACTGAAATTGTTTCTTGTGTGTTTTTAACCCACCCTGCACCTTTCCTGAGCACTTTTCCCCTGGTAGCAGCTGGAGAATCACTCACACAGCGGATTTTAGCGCTGATGCAGGTGGGCTGCTGCCATCGCGCCTTCAAACCTCGGGCCACGCCCACTGTAGAGACCACGCCCAATTATCCCTGGACCTATAAAATCGCGCTGATCCACTAGCGCGCCCACAGACCTGAAGTACTCCTGAGGCGGAAGCCGGGAGAATCTGCTTGCTGTTTTAAAAAACTGAAATTGTTTGTGTGTTTTTAACTCACCCTGCACCTTTCTTGAGCACTTTTCCCCTGGTAGCAGCTGGAGAATCACTCGCACAGCGGATTTTAGCGCTGATGCAGGTGGGGAACCGCGCTGTCGCCATCGCGCCTTCAAACCTCAGGCAACGCCCACTTTAGAGACCTCGCCTCCCACCTTTCTACATCAATGTGCTTTCTCCGGAAGCGCAGCTGGCGCGCCGTCATCGCGCCGAAGTCGCGCCTGAGTCAAGCCCGTCTGCGCCCGTCCGCGATTGTACGCGGACCAGGGCCAGACCCTATGTCCCTCGGGTGGGACACATACGGTGGAGCAGGCAGGAGCTGATGGCTTTCCGCAGTACCACTGCCAACATATGCTTGCATACTACGCGAGTGGAGGATAATATGGCCTGTGAACACTGCCACTTTTCCTATGATCCAGGCAGAGAGGTTGCCTCGGGAAACCTTATCCTGGCCTGTGGCCTGCTCAACGTACGCTCCCTGCGGAAGCACAAACTAGACCTTTACGATCTACTCACTGAGAAACAGTGGGATCTTTTGTTTCTCACTGAGACATGGCTGGATGAAGGCTCTACCCCTTATGCTTTAGAAGCACTACCAGAGGGCTATAATATGCTTAGGCAGGATAGACCCATTGGTAGAGGAGGGGGAATCGCGATTATAGCTAAGCAAAGCCTACGATGTCAACTGGATCTTTCCCCCACTTTAGATAGTGAGGCGGGGAACTTTACCATCAAAGTAAATGAAGGCTGCACGCTGAAGGGCCTCCTGATTTATAGACCCCCAGGCCCTATTGCCCGGTTTGGGGAGAGTCTAGTAGAAGGCATTACGGAGGTTGCGCTGCGCAGAGATAAACTCTTGGTACTGGGGGATCTTAATCTTCATTTGATTAACCCCACAGACAACGCTACCAGGGACCTCTGCCAGGCGCTAGGAGCCCTCCAACTGAGTCAGATAGTAGGTGGTCCCACTCACCAGCTGGGACGATTGTTAGACCCCCATATTCGTCAACTGGGGGGAAGTAGAAGCCATGACTCCTATTCCTATCCCATGGTCGGATCACTATCTGGTTCCATTCTCCATACGTATTCCTGGGGCAAGACTATTGGTGCCAGCACCATTATACCATTCTAGGCGGAGATGGGCAAACTTCTCCCAGGCAATATTCTGTGCGGCACTTATCAAAGGAGGGAGTCCTGGGGGGGATGATGCGGACACTGCCAATACCAACCTTTGCAAACGTATCACTGAGGCGCTTGACTGCACGGCCCCACTCTGTCGCGGCAAATTAGGCGGCCGCATTCAAAAATCAGCCCCGTTGTTCAGTGATGAGCTGCGGGTTGCAAAAGCAGCATTGAAGCGAGCAGAAAGGCAATGGCGAGAGGCCTTTTCCATGGAAACTAGGGAGCTCTACCTAACTGAGCGGCGACTATCATGGACTAATTAGAAAGTCCAAAGCTGCACATTATGCCACCAGAATCAGTGAAGCTGGCAACTCCATGAAGGAGCTTTTTCTGCTTTATAAATCTCTCTCAAGTGGGAAACCAGCTACTGCCCCAGATGACTGCTCGGTGGAATCTTGTGATAAGATCGCAAACTTTTTCGCCGAGAAGGTAGCTCAAATCTACTCAGCATTTCCTAGTCACCCCACAGCAGGGACTGAGTTCGTGGAAATCCCAATGGATTGGGGGGATAGACACATACTGACCAACTTTGTCACTCCGCCCCCGGAACACCTTCTAAAGATCTGTAGATCTATCAAGTCTGGATCCCCTCGGGACCCCACCACGCCAAAACGGCTAGCCGATTGCTTGCCAGTATTGGAACCCTACATCAGGTACTTGCTAGACTTATCATTTAAGACTGGGACCGTACCTAGAGATTGGAAGCAGGTGGTGGTTCTACCTCTTAGGAAGAAAGCTAATATCAGCTTCGAAAAGTTAGAGAACCTCCGACCCATCTCCCTTCTGCCCCACCTGGCCAAAGTGGCAGAAAAAATGATTAACGCCCAACTGATGGATTTCGTGGAGGAGGCTGCCCTCGTGCATGACACCCAGTTTGGTTTCCGCCCCCATCACTCAACGGAATCGGCGCTTCTGATGGCTGTGGAGACCTTACGCCAGGGGGTGGACGAAGGACAGACCATGGCCCTCATACTACTGGACTTAAGTGCAGCATTCAACACTGTAGCTCATACCACCTTGCTACAGTGTCTGAATAATGGAGGAATATCGGGTTCTGCACTTGATTGGTTCCATTCCTTTCTGACAGGGAGAGGCTTCCAGGTCCGCCAGGGCGAATGCTATTCTGGGGAGATTTGTTTGGGACAGGGCATGCCCCAGGGTTCGTCCCTGAGCCCCACCCTTTTTAACTTATATGTCTCCCCAGTGGCCTCTATTGTGGAGGGTCATGGTCTGCAGATAGTATCCTACGCCGACGATACACAGCTGGTTATCTCCCTGTCGCGCGCGCCCGGTCTTGCGGTGGACAGATTCAGAACATGCATGCAGGAGTTGGCAACCTGGATGTCCACCAATTGCCTCAAACTAAATGGCAGTAAGAGCGAGGTGCTCGTGGTGGGGGGAGCCCATCTGTGTGGTCGTCGGCGTGGTGGCCCTCTTGCCTAGGCGAGGCTTCAGTTCCCTGTCGGGAAGCCAAGAACCTCAGAGTTTGGCTTGATGCTGATTTGTCCTATGATCCTCAGATAGGCCGTGTGGTGGGTGTTTGCTTCAGGGTCCTAAAAAGTCTGCGGAAGGTTTTAGATCTCCTTCCCACGTCTGCCCGTAGGAGGCTGGTGCATGCCCTCGTCACATCGCGCCTGGACTATGGCAACTTACTGTACCTGGGAGCAACCAGTAAGGTATTAAATCGCCTCCAGGTACTGCAGAATGCGGCAGCTCGCCTCATTCTGAAGTTTCCTAAAAGATCGGCCTCCAAAGCAGCCCTTCAGACTCTTCATTGGCTTCCAGTGAAGAGTAGGGTCGAGTTTAAGGCCCTTTGCACATGCCATCGAAGCCTTAATGGGAAAGCACCAGCACCACTCCAGAGTCTGGTTACCAGATACGAACCTATGCGTGCTCTGCGCTCCTCCCACGGTGGCCTACTAAAGGTCCCTAGGATAAGAAAGGCTCGCATGGGAGGCAGATCTTTTCGCTACTTGGTGGCGAAAGGCTGGAACGCTTTACCGCTGGATCTTCCCCTAGAACCGTCAGAAGCCGGCTTCAGGAAGAAGCTAAAAACACACCTCTACACACGTTAAACTGAGCTGACTCTGCGGCCTGCTGCATGAGTTCTTCTGTCTTAGCGCGGGGACACGCCATTTGAGCGTAACCAGGCGCTTTATAAAACTCCCTTATTATTATTATAGAGAATGAAAATGACACCTGAGATGACGTCTCCGACGAGTTTCGAAGCATTTACCGACAATGCTTCTGGATGACTATTCGGAGGAGGATGAGGAAAATGAAGGCCATTTTGGGGATGCCTACAGTCCCTCAGACTTAAATGTAAAATTGCCAAGAGACTGACACGGAGGAATACTATGAGCAATTTGACCAGCGGATGCATCAATATGTTCCACAAGGACTACGTCCACCTGGTTTAGGGCAGGACATGGTGGCTATGCCCGCCTCTTTAATTTCTGACCTGCAGTTGATGCTGCAGGACTATAGGAGCAGGTTTCCTTCGGAACAGTCAAAGCAGTCTACGAAACCTCCACCTCAGGCGTTGCCGCAAAAGCAACCAGTAGTCGAACTTCCTCCGTCACAAGTGGTGTCTCTCACACCACCAACGGTCATTTCTAGGGTCCTTTCCCGGACACCGGATCCCGGACCCTCCTCTCCTATTCAGCAGGATACCTCTTCGGATGACGAGGTACAGGTGGATCCCTTGACTTCCATTGCAGGACCCAGACTTGGATCAAGGAGACAGTGGGTTTCAAGATCCAGACGCCACTGGTCGGGATACTTCTATTTCCCCTCCAGTCGATATAGGGGGGTTCCATAACCTCATGGAGAGAGCTGCAAAGAGGTTTGGACTACCAATTTCGAATGAAAAGTCTCAATGTTTCCTGTATGATTTAAAGGATCAGTACAGAAGATTGGTCAAATCCATTCCTATTATTGAGCATGTGTGGGAGGAAGGTATGAAGATAAAGCAAAATCCAGCCACTGTGATTCTGGTTCTCCCCAGGTTGGAAAAGAAGTAGAAGGCTCCAGATGGCAGTCCAGCTTGTCTTCTTGGGCAGCCGAAGCCTGATTCCGTGATATCACAGGCTGCTCAAAGCAAGTCCAAGAACCCATCAACACCTTTGACTACGCCTCCGGACAAGGACGGTAGGCGCCTGGATAACGTGGGGAAGAGGTTTTCTTCCATGGCCAGCTTACTGGTTCGAGCAGCAAATTCTCTCGCCATTCTAGGCAGATACGATCGCCAGATGTGGTATGACATGGAGCCGTTTGTGGAACAACTGCCAGACTCAGCGAGGGAGGAGGCAAAGAGTTCTGATGGAGGGAGAAAAATCATCCTCTGAAGTTATCAACTGTGCTATAGACATAGCGTCCACGGCTTTTCGAGCATTGGCAGGGTCAGCTGTGCTTCGTCGACAAGGTTGGATGAGAGCCACCTGGTTTCGTCAGGAGGTCCAAAATAAGATCCTGGCCTCACCATTTGATGGAGAGATGCTTTTTGGTAAGCATGTTGATGATGCCCTGCAGAATATAAAAAAGGATACGGACACGGCGAAGTCTTTGGGATCACTCAAGTACCGTAAAGTCCCATTTAAAGGTGCTCGTGGCAGAGGTTTCTCTTCATATAGAGGCAACACCCAACAGAGATATTCCTCTCAGTCTTCGCAATCTTATAAGACTCAATATTCAAATCAAAGGCACGGACAATCGGCGTCTTACTCTCGCCAACCTCCGCGAGGACGTCAGAACCGTCAGGGACGCGACAACACTAAGAGACAATAGCGGCCTCCTGGCTCTACCTACTGTTCCTCCCCTCCCAGTCACATCAGTGGGGGGCAGGATATCATTTTGCCTGAACAGCTGGAAGTGTATAACATCGGACCAGTGGGTCCTGAATATTGTTCAGAGTGGCCATACGTTGGAGTTCCAAGACCTTCCTCCAACAAGAGCTCCGGGCGCCACCCGCACAAAACATCTGGGACTACTCCACCTCGAAGCCGACCAATTGTTCCTCAAGGGGGCAATAGAACCGGTACCTCTCTCTCAGAGGGGCAGAGGTTTTTATTCCAGGTTCTTAAGACGGCAGAGACTTGGCGCCCCATACTAGACCTACAAGCAAAACACTTATCTCATCAAACTCTCTTTTGGGATGGTCACTCTCCAAGAAATTCTTCCTCTTTTGAACCCAGGCGACTATTTGGCATCTCTGGATTTAGAAGATGCGTATTTCCACATTCCAATACACCCAGCTCATAGACAATATCTGCGATTCACAGTGGGAAAGAGCCATTTCCAATTCAAGGTGCTTCCGTTTGGCCTTCGGTCTGCACCTCGGGTATTCACCAAAGTGTTGGCACCAGTAGCAGCTTTTCTACGAAAACAATCCCTGGAGGTTTTCCCTTATTTGGACGACGAGCTCGTCAAGGCTCCATCTTTCAAGGAAACCTCTCAAGCTGTTTCGGCTTGCATTCAGTTGTTCAGTCACCTGGGCCTTCAGTTGAACAAACACAAGTCAGTTCTACAGCCCTCCAGATCCACAAGGTTCCTTGGGGCCATTTTAGACACAACGCAATGCACAGCTCGTCCTTCAGAAGAACGTCAACAGAAGTTGATCATATCGGCTCGCCAACTGTTCCACAAGAAATGCCTTTCAGTCCGACAATACAAGTCCCTGCTCGGGTCGATGTCATCCTGCATACCACTAATACCTCATTGCAGGCTGCGAATGCGTCCTCTGCAGGAAGAGCTAGACAAACAGTGGTGCCAAGCAGAGGGATCATTCAACGACAAGGTGTTGGTAACACCAGAAATGAGAAAGGCATGTGAATGGTGGCTAGTGCAGGACAATATCGCACAGGGTCTGACGTTCAGAGTTTCACCATCCCCTCTGATCATGACAACGGATGCCTCTTTGGAAGGCTGGGGAGCGGTGCTCCGAGAGCTTCAATTCAGCGGGCACTGGAGTCCAGAACAGGGTCAGTGCCCGCTGAAATTTTTTGGAGCTAGCGGCCATTCGTTTGGCTTTGCAGGCTTTCCTTCCCAGAGTCTGAAATCGCCAGTGATGGTCCGGACGGACAATACGACGGCCATGCACTACGTCAACAAGCAAGGAGGAACGAGATCGCAAACTCTGTCCAAAGAAGCTCAGGGGATCTGGGATTACGCGATTCTACACAACATCAGCTTGAGAGCCGAACATCTGGCAGGCTCTCTCAATGTCAGGGCGGATGCCCTGAGTAGCCAGACAGAGGTGAATCACGAATGGGAGTTTAATCAGTCCATTCTGGAGAGTGTGTTCTCGGTCTGGGGGACACCAACCATCGACCTTTTTGCCTCTCCGGTGAACGCCAAATGACGGTTTTCCGCAAGCAAACTTCACCATCAGGAATCTCTGGGGAACGCCCTTTCGATGGCCTGGTACAGCACATTCTTTTATGCTTTTCCGCCAATTCCCCTAATTCCTCGAATACTCAGGAAAATGAAAGCGGAACCTTGCAGGATGATTCTCATTGCACCAGCTTGGCCCGGCAATTTTGGTACACAGAACTCATTCTACTCTCCCAAACTCATCCAATTCTCTTGCGACCAATTCCTTCCCTATTGTCGAGGAATCAAGGACAAGTTTACCATCCGGATCCGAAATCACTGCACTTGACAGCGTGGCTCCTGAACACAGAGAGTTCCGTCATCTGAATCTCCCCTAGGAATGTAGAGAAGTTTTGTCCCAAGCTCGAGCACTAATAAAACTTACAAGGCTAAATGGAAGAGGTTCTGCCTGTGGTGTCAGAGACAAGATCTCCATCCTTACAAATCTCTGCCTCATCAACTTTTGCCATATATACTATCATTGGCAAAGTCTGGGTTGGCGCATTCATCTGTTAAGGTACATCTTGCAGCCATATCAAGGTTTAGGCGCAGTTCTTCAGGCCCTTCCTTATGGTCCTCTAGGATTGTTAAACAATTCTTAAAAGGCTTGTTTCGAATGTATCCTCCAGTTTGCCCTCCTCCACCAGTTTGGCAACTCAATCTTGTCCTGGCTAAACTCATGAAAGCTCAGTTTGAGCCGGTGCACAAGGCGGACTTGAAATTCCTGTCTTGGGAACTTGCCCTCCTCTTAGCTCTAACATCAGCGAGAAGGGTGAGTGAGCTCAAGCCCTCTCCACAGTGCATCCATTCGTGCAATTCAAAAAAGATGTACTTATCCTTCGCACCAATCTGAAATTTATTCCTAAGGTGCCATCTGAGTTCCACTTGAATGAACCTTTGATTTTAAAGTCTTTATTTCCGCGCCCTGCAACGCCTGCGGAACGCACATTACATTCTTTGGACGTTCAAAGATGCTTAAAATTCTACTTAGATTCAGAAAAGGGGGTGGTGATAGAGAGTATCTGAATTAAACAGAACACTCGTACCCAGTCAAGAGATCAGGGCTTGACCCATCACCGTTTTTTTAGCTCACTGCACCATCCCAGCTCAGAACCTGGCTACATGCAAATTAGTCTGTCCCTGGCCCAGTGCATCATGGGAACAGGGCAGACCAAACTACCAAGCCAATTCTTTTACTGGAAAGGAAACAAGCTTCCGGGAACCGGTTTCTGGCATTACACCTCAAGCGTGGAAGGGTATGCTCAGATGTGAGTCCCTTGCTCACTGCACCATCAGGATTCAAGCAAGCCGGGCCGAAGACGGCTGTAATGCCAGAAACCGGTCCCCGGAAGCTTGTTTCCTTTCCAGTAAAAGAATTGGCTTGGTAGTTTGGTCTGCCCTGTTCCCATGATGCACTGAGCCAGGGACAGACTAATTTGCATGTAGCCAGGTTCTGAGCTGGGATGGTGCAGTGAGCTCAAAAACGGTGATGGATCAAGCCCTGATCTGTTGACTGGGTACGAGTGTTCTGCTTAATTCAGATACTCTGTCCATCACCACCCCCTTTTCTGAATCGTTTTGTCCACCACAAGCGTGGAAGGGTATACTCAGATGTGAGTCCCTTGCTCACTGCACCATCAGGATTCAAGCAAGCCGGGCCGAAGACAGCTGTAATGCCAGAAACCGGTCCCCGGAACCTTGTTTCCTTTCCAGTAAAATAATTGGCTTGGTAGTTTGGTCTGCCCTGTTGCCATGATGCACTGGGCCAGGGACAGACTAATTTGCATGTAGCCAGGTTCTGAGCTGGGATGGTGCAGTGAGCTAAAAAACGGTGATGGATCAAGCCCTGATCTGTTGACTGGGTACAAGTGTTCTGCTTAATTCAGATACTCTGTCCATCACCACCCCCTTTTCTAAAATTCTACTTAGAGCGCACACAACCCTTTCGGAAATCATCCCAATTGTTTGTGTCCTACAGCGCACCACGAAAGGGGTTTCCTTTGGCAAAGAGTGGCATTTCCCGCTGGATCTCCAGTGCGATTCGATTCTGCCATCAGGAGGCGGGCAAGCCTTTGGACAGAAAAGTCTGTGCACATTCCACAAGGTCTGTGGCATCGTCGGTGGCTCTTTTCTCTGGAGTCGCCATTAAGGACATATGCAGGGCA
This sequence comes from Lissotriton vulgaris, assembly GCF_964263255.1. Lineage (NCBI taxonomy): Eukaryota > Metazoa > Chordata > Amphibia > Caudata > Salamandridae > Lissotriton > Lissotriton vulgaris. Next base: position 229,660 of record NW_028244477.1, read on the forward strand.
GCAACGTGGAGCAGTACACATACCTTCACGAAGCACTACTGCCTGGAGTCTGCAGGACGAGACGACGCGGCTGTTGGTCAAGCAGTTCTGCGGAATCTTTTCCATTGAGAGGTGAGCTTTCCCTACAAGCCCTGCATCCTGGTGAGCACATTTTGCTTTCTTTTTTGCTATGCCATAAGTTTATATGCTTTATGGTTATGTGATGCCATGTATCTACAAAATGTGTCTTGGTTATTACTCCTAGCTACTCTGATACAAAGCTTGGGAATCTATGAAAGTTCCAATACTGGGGCAAGAAAACAAGTTACTTACCTGTAACTTTGGTTCCCCAGTATTGGTAACTTTCATAGATTCCCATGCGCCCACCCTCCTCCCCTGGGAAAGCTCAGTTTTTTGACAGAGATAGTGGCGGTTTGCACAACGGCTACGAAAATCTGAGGCTCTGAGCTCTCTCAGGAAGGTTCTAGGGGGTGAGGCTGCTCTGATTGGTCCTGACAAAAGTTTGGTCTTTTTTACACAAAGAGGGTGATAGGATACAAAAGGAGATGAGGCCTAGGCCTATTTTTTCTATGGTTGTGATACTACCGAAGCTCCCATTCCGACGACGGGGAATGATACAAAGCATGGGAATCCATGAAAGTTACCAATACTGGGGAACCAAAGTTACAGGTAAGTAACTTCTTTTCATATATTGAGAATTGTGTGTTCAGTAAGTGCTGTGGGGGAAGGGGGGGAAGAGTTTATGAACGTTCTTTGTAGACGAAAGAGACGGGGAGAAAATGGAAAATTGCTCTCCTTTATTGTTTCTACTTTACAACATAAGATGATAACATTGTAACGAAATTGGAAACTGGTTGTATGTATATGATTGGAATATTGATGCAACAATAAAAACATTTAAAAAAAAATACTCTGCCGACAGAGCTGTGTCCCACTCTACTCTCTGCGGACCGAGCTGTGTACCACTCTACTCTCTACAGATAGAGCTGCATCCCGCTCTACTCTCTGCGGACACTAATCCCACGAGTTAACTGAAAATACCATTGTTAGTCCCAGTATTGTTCAGTGTTGCTTTTACAGAAAGTGTGATCAGGTGAGATTTAATTTTTTTCTTTGTATCTCTTCTTCACCAAATAAAAATCAAGAATGTTTCTTTTCTTTTAATCCAAATTGTGCTCGCCTCCAACTGTGTATCCTGGTGCATCATGTTGCTTTGCTTTGTGTACGCAAGTGAGCAATCTCTGGAAACAAACACTTTTCTAACTTTGAAAATACTGTTATCTGTTTTTCTTCTTTACTGCTAGTCGGGTCTTCTATCAAAAGTCCTTCACACTTTCAGCGCCCTTCTATGTTTTCTCCCTGTGTGTTCGCTGATGACTTTGTAGGTCTGACAATCGACTAAAGCTCTTCCCACATTCATTGCACTTGAATCGTTTTTCTCCTGTGTGAGTTTGCTGATGATTCCTTAATGCTGAAGAGTCACAAAAACTACGGTCACATTCACTACAATGATAGGGTTTTCCCCTGTGTGTTCGCTGATGACTTTGTAGGTATGATAATCGACTATAGCTCTTCACACATTCACTGCACTTGAATGGTTTTTCTCCTGTGTGTGTTCGCTGATGATTCCTTAATGCTGAAGAGTCACGAAAACTACTGTCACATTCACTACAATGATAGGGTTTTTCCCCTGTGTGTGTTCGCTGATGTATTTGAAGCACTGATAATCGACTATAGCTCTTCACACATTCACTGCATTTAAATGGCTTTTCCCCCGTGTGTGTTAGCTGATGTCTTCGAAGGCTTGATAACTCACTAAAGCACTTTGCACATTCAGTGCACTTGAATGGTTTTTCCCCCGTGTGTGTTCGCTGATGGCTTTGAAGCACTGATAATCGACTAAAGCTCTTCACACATTCACTGCAAATGAATGGCTTTTCCCCTGTGTGTGTTCGCTGATGTCTTCGTAGGTTTGATAACTGTCTAAAGCTCTTCCCACATTCACTGCACTTGAATGGGTTTTCTCCTGTGTGTATTCGCTGATGAGTTTGAAGGCTTGATAACACACTAAAGCTCTTCACACATTCACTGCACTTGAATGGCTTTTCCCCTGTGTGTGTTCGCTGGTGTCTTTGTAGATCTAATAACTTACTAAAGTACTTTGCACATTCAGTGCACTTGAATGGTTTTTCCCCCATGTGTGTTCGCAGATGACTTTGAAGCACTGATAATCGCCTAAAGCTCTTTACACATTCACTGCACTTGAATGGTTTTTCCCCTGTGTGTGTTCGCTGATAAATTTGGAGGTTTGATAAGTGACTAAAGCGCTTTACACATTCACTGCACTTGAAAGGTTTTTGTCCTGTGTATGTGTGCTGATGAAGCTCGAGTAGTGATGACAAACTAAAGCTCTTGCTGCATGTGTATGAGTCTTCTTTCTTGGTTAGTGTTTGTGGGTCGGGTATATATTTGTCTATATCCCTTGACTTTATTTCCTAATGGGCCAACATGGCTGATAAAGCACTAGTGTTTTTCTCACACACTTTATATGTGTGCGGTATTTTACACATTTGATTTCTGTTTTAACAATAAAATGCAATAGCCACCAAACATTTGCCACACTTCTAATACGTAGAAGGTGTCTTTGTAGGTGATTGTGCCTTTAGATTGGATTATGGCTATGCACGCTTGCGGGTTAAGATGTATCTTCCTTTTGGCCAGTGCAAATTGCGATAGTCTGTTGAATTGTAGATACAAGAACTCCTCTTTCCTTTACCTGTCAATTGTCTGGCTCCGCTCGGTTGTGCCTTTCTATGGCTGTTGTGAGTTACCCAGAAAGAGTTTACAATTTACCTAGAGTACTAAATGATAGCTTGTCATTATATTAGAAAACAGAGCACTGCCGTAATCACATCATACTGATCCCACGATCAAAGCTGGAGTTGGACACTTGTTTATACAGGAGGTTGTTGGTTATTGTTGTTGCCTTAATTTTGTAGAGGTAATTTCTTTGTCGCGTGGAGGTGCACAGCTCAGCTTCTTACAATCACCGAACTGCCCTTGATGCTTCATCCGGGATCTGTCTGTTTGTGTGCAGGTTACTCTGTCGCTGACTGCACTGATGTTTTGCTGAATACTGTAGCTCATTATTTCTGCTATTATTGAAGACTTACAAAATTAGCTTCATTATAGATGGTCATTTCATACATTCAAGGATGGTTTTCTGTTGGATGAAAAGATATTTAAAATTACTACCATCCAATGAGAGTGGAAGAAAAGAACAATACGTGACACGCACTGCACAGAAGTGTAAATAAATCTACCATTATCATTCCATGTACCATTGTCCTACTGATGTTTCCACATGGATGTTATGCCGTCTATCAAAGCAGATTCTTCGTTGAAAATCTTACTCAACAGTTTGTTTTTCACCAAGCCCTTGCCACTGTACCTCGCATCAACAAGACCACCATGGGAGGTAGATCCTTCTCCTACCTGGCAGCTAAAACCTGGAACTCTCTTCCCACTCACCTTCGCCTTACCCAGAACCACCTAACATTCAGAAAGCAACTCAAAACTTGGATATTTGACAAGTAACTCCCCACCCCTTCTCAAGCGCCTTGAGACCCTCCGGGTATGTAGTGCGCTATATAAATCCTTTGACTTGACTTGACTTGACTTTCTGACCTTACAATATCTCTGGCAGACATGTTGTGCTGTTTGTTGCTACATAAATAGGAAGTAGATTCAAACTGCAGGAAGAGTGCAGTGTCCTTGCAGTCAGAGGCCAGGCACGAGGACAATCTGGCGCAAACAAAGCAATAACACAGGTCAGGCACTAGAAGGATTTTATGCAAACAATGCAATGCAACAATTCAATACAATGGAGAAAGGAGTTGGCCTAATGGCTAGCGAGGTCGACCTCAAATCTGGGGAACCAGGTTTAAGTCTCGGCAAGGACGCGCAACATCCTGTGATTCTGAGCAAATCACTTAATCTCCCCGTGCCTAACAAAAATTAATGTGTCCTCATGTAATGCAACTGGTGTTCGTGTAAAGCGCTCTGATACCCGATACCTTCGGGTCAAGTTTGCGCTATATAAAACTGCTAAAAAAACAAAAATGCAATAACATAGGCCAGGGACTTGGCGAATCTGATGCAAACAATGCAATAAAATGGGCCAAGCACTAGGAGAGTCTTATGTAAACAATGCAATAATAAAGGCCAGGCACGAGGAGAATCTGATGCAAACAATGCAATAACACAGGTCGGGCACAAGGAGAATCTTATGCAAACAACGCAATAACACAGGCCAGGCACTAGGGTTGATGCAAACAATGCAATAACACAGGCCATGCTCTTGGTGAATCTTATGCAAACAATGCAATAACACAGGCCAAGCACAAGGATTGATGCAAACAATGCAATGACATAGGCCAGGCGCTATGATTGATGTAAACAATGCAATAACACGGACCAGGCACTAGAAGAGTCTGATGCAAACAATGCAATAACACATGCGAGGCACTAGGGTTGATGCATACAATGCAATAACACAGGTCAGGCACTAGAGGAATCTTGTGCAAACAATGCAATAACATGGGCCAGGCACTAGAAGAATCTGATGCAAACAATGCAATAACACAGGCCAGGAACTAGGAGAATCTTATGCAAACAATGCAATAACACAGGCCAGGCACTAGGAAAACATGACACAAACAATGCAATAACACAAGCCAGGCACTAGAATAGTCTGATGAAACAATGCAACAACACAGGCCAGGCACTAGGATTGATGCTAACAATGCAATAACACGGACCAGGCACTAGAAGAATCTGATGCAAACAATGCAATAACACAGGCCAGGCACTAGGAAAATGTGATGCAAACAATGCAATAACACAGGCCAGGTACTAGGGTTTATGCAAACAATGCAATAACACAGGCCAGGCATTATGGTTGGTGGAAACAATTCAATAACATAGGCCAAGCACTAGGATTGATGCAACCAATACAATACCACGGGCCAGGCAATAGGAGAATCTAATGCAAGCAATGCAATAACACAGGCCAGGCACCAATAGGATTGCACCCAGTGGAGTTACTAACAGAAAGTGTTCAGTGTCCACCAGCAAGAAAACTTCTATTCTGTCTGTAAGTTCTCTTGACAGGTGAGCATGTAATAGCTGGCGGGATCCAGGGTACTGTGTGGACAAGAGGGTGGGAGGGCAAAGACTAGTTTCATATGGACTGAAGCATGGGCAAAATGAGCAATATTTTAGGAATGTATTACCATATAGTAAATCATGCAGGACCCAGGTTTTTTTTGGGGGCAGGTATGGGATATTACGTACCAAGTGGTGTCAGAGAGATTATAATCCTCCCTACAAGTGGCATTTGCTTTACAAAGAATTTCAGTACAAGGAGTTACTCTAAAAAAGCAGCGGCAGGGCATGCAGTGAGAGGAGAGAATGCAGATTGTCACTAATGTCATGGAGCAGCGCACAACTTTAGAGGGTACGTAGATACAGGGGAGACACCTGAAATGGGCTCGCCACCTCACATGAATCCAGTACACGAAAGCGCCTTTACACACAGACACACAGACCAAACATCCTTGGTGGGTTCAGAGGGGAGAAGGAGGGGCTCAGAACACAAACATAGGAGGAAGAGCTAGTAGGTGTTCAGGGACACGTTACTAGACACTGACTACTCTAGTTAGTAGTGTCATGGACAGCTTTTGCTCCACAACAAAAATAAAAGGTCTCAACCTTCTTACATGGAAATATTGGTGGGAAGGCCCTTATAAATATGCTCAATACATCTAGCACATGATGTAAAAAAAACCTTTGCAAAACCCTTAACGAGGTGGGCAATTCACTGTTGGCGTTCAACGTTGATTTTTTTAAGCCCAGCTGCTGTGTTTGCATGAAGGAGATATTTAGATATGCCTTCGTATAAAGAGATGCAGAAATCCATTCTTGATAGAATCAGGACTAGACTCAGGTCTTTCCTAGATGAAGCTGGGATTGATAACGTTCAGCATTTCGGAGCTTGTAGAACAGGTGATTTTCACCTCCTTTGCAACCCCAACCTAAAAGGACAGGCCTCACCTCCTCTGCACCTCTGGACAAGCCTCAACTCCTCTGCACTGCTGGACAGGCCTCACCTCCTCTGCACCCCTGGACAGGCCTCTCCTCTGCACCCCTGGACAGGCCTCACCTCCTTTGCACACCCGGACAGGCCTCACATCCTCTGACCCCCTGGACAGGCCTCAGCCCCTCTGCCCCCCTGGACAGGCCTCACCTCCTCTGCACCCCTCCACCCCTGGACAGGCCTCCCCTCCTCTGCACCCCTGGACGACAGGCCTCTCCTCCTCTGCACCCTGGACAGACCTCTTCTCCTCTGCACCTCTGGACATGCCTCACCACCGCTGCAGCCCTGGACAGACCTCACCTGTGTACCTCTGGACAGGCCTCACCTCCTCTACACCACTGGACAGGCCTCGCCTCCTCTACACCCCTGCAAAGGCCTCACCTCCTCTACACCCCTGGACAGGCCTCACCTCCTCTACACCCCTGGACATGCCTCACCACCGCTGCACCCCTGGACAGGCCTCACATCCTGTGTACCTCTGGACTGGTATCACCTCCTCTGCACCCCTGGACAGCCCTCTCCTCCTCTGCACCCTGGACAGACCTCTCCTCCTCTGCACCCCTGGACATGCCTCACCACCGCTGCACCCTGGACAGGCCTCACCTCCTCTGCACAGCCCTCTCCTCCTCTGCATCCCTGGACAGGCCTCTCCTCCTATGCCCCCCTCGACAGGCCTCACCTCCTCTGCACCCTTGGACAGGCCTCTCCTCCTCTGCACCCCTGGACAGGCCTCACCTCCTCTACACCCCTGGGCAGACCTCACCTCCTCTGCACCCCTGGACAGGCGTCTCCTCCTCTGCACCCCTGGACAGGCGTCTCCTCCTCTGCACCCCTGGACAGGCGTCTCCTCCTCTGCACCCCTGGACAGGCGTCTCCTCCTCTGCAATCCTGGACAGGCCTTACCTCCTCTGCTCCCCTTGGACAGGCCTCTCCTCCTCTGCTCCCCTTGGACAGGCCTCACCTCCTCTGCACCCCTGGACAGGCCTCTCCTCCTCTGACCCCTGGACAGGCCTCTCCTCCTCTGCACTCCTGGACATGCCTCTCCTCCTACGCACTCCTGGACATGCCTCACCTCCTCTGCACTCCTGGACAGGCCTTATCTCCTCTGCACACCTGGTCAGGCCTCTCCTCCTCTGCCGCTCCTCTGGACAGGCCTCACCTCCTCTGCACCCCTGGACAGGCCTCTCCTCCTCTGATCCCCTGGACAGACCTCCCCTCCTCTGCACCACTGGGCAGGCCTCTCCTCCTCGGACCCCTGGACAGGCGTCTCCTCCTCTGCCGCTCCTCTGGACAGGCCTCACCTCCTCTGCACCCCTGGACAGGCCTCTCCTCCTCTGCACCCCCATGGACAGGCCTCTCCTCCTCTGTACCACTGGACAGGCCTCTCCTCCTCTGCACCCCTGGACAGGCCTCTCCTCCTCTGCAACCCTGGACAGGCCTCTCCTCCTCTGCACAGCCCTCTCCTCCTCTGCACCCCTGGACAGGCCTCTCCTCCTATGCCCCCCTGGATAGGCCTCCCCTTCTCTGCACCACTTGACAGGCCTCTCTTCCTCTGCACCCCTGGACAGGCCTCTGCCACTCCTCTGGACAGGCCTCTCCTCCTCTGCCCCTCCTCTGGACAGGCCTCACCTCCTCTGCACCCTAGGACAGGCCTTACCTCCTCTGCTCCCCTGGACAGGCCACTCGTCCTCTGCACCCCTGGACAGGCCTCGCCTCCTCTGCCCCTTCCCTGGACAGGCCTCTCCACTGCATCCCTGGACAGGCCTCTCCTCCTCTACACCCCTCTCTTCCTCTGCACCCCCATGGACAGGCCTCGCCTCTGTACCCCTGGACAGGCCTCTCTTCCTCTGCACCCCTGGACAGGCCTCTCCTCCTCTGCACCCCTGGACAGGCCTCTCCTCCTCTGCTGCTCCACTGGACAGGCCTCATCTCCTCTGCACCCCTGGACAGGCCTCTCCTCCTCTGACCCCTGGACAGGCCTCTCCTCCTCTGCACCCCTGGACAGGCCTCTCCTCCTCTGTACCCCTGGACAGGCCTCTCCTCCTCTGCCGCTCCTCTGGACAGGCCTCATCTCCTCTGCACCCCTGGACAGGCCTCCCCTCCTCTGACCCCTGGACAGGCCTCTCCTCCTCTGCACTCCTGGACATGCCTCTCGTCCTACGTACTCCTGGACATGCCTCACCTCCTCTGCACCCCTGGACAGGCCTCGCCTCCTCTGCACACCTGGACAGGCCTCTCCTCCTCTGCCGCTCCTCTGGACAGGCCTCTCCTCCTCTGATCCCCTGGACAGACCTCCCCTCCTCTGCACCACTGGGCAGGCCTCTCCTCCTCGGACCCCTGGACAGGCGTCTCCTCCTCTGCCGTTCCTCTGGACAGGCCTCACCTCCTCTGCACCCCTGGACAGGCCTCTCCTCCTCTGCACCCCCATGGACAGCCCTCTCCTCCTCTGTACCACTGGACAGGCCTCTCCACCTCTGCACCCCTGGACAGGCCTCTCCTCCTCTGCACCCCTGCACAGCCCTCTCCTCCTCTGCACCCCTGGACAGGCCTCTCCTCCTATGCCCCCCTGGGTAGGCCTCCCCTTCTCTGCACCACTTGACAGGCCTCTCTTCCTCTGCACCTCTGGACAGGCCTCTGCCCCTCCTCTGGACAGGCGTCTACTCCTCTGCCACTCCTCCGGACAGGCCTCACCTCCTCTGCGCCCCTGGACAGGCCTCTCCTCCTCTGCACCCCCATGGACAAGCCTCTCCTCCTCTGTACCACTGGACAGACCTCTCCTCCTCTGCACCTCTGGACAGGCCTCTCCTCCTCTGCACCCCTGCACAGCCCTCCCCCCTCTGCACCCCTGGACAGGCCTCTCCTCCTGAGCCCCCTAGATAGGCCTCCCCTTCTCTGCACCACTTGACAGGCCTCTCTTCCTCTGCACCTCTGGACAGGCCTCTGCCCCTCCTCTGGACAGGCCTCTCCTCCTCTGGCCCTCCTCTGGACAGGCCTCACCTCCTCTGCACCCCTGGACAGGCCTCACCTCCTCTGCACCCTGGACAGGCCTCACCTCCTCTGCACCCCAGGACAGGCCTTACCTCCTCTGCTGTCCCTGGACAGGCCACTCCTCCTTTGCACCCCTGGACAGGCCTCGCCTCCTCTGCCCCTTCCCTGGACAGGCCTCTCTGCTGCATCCCTGGACAGGCCTCTCCTCCTCTACACGCCTCTCCTCCTCTTCACCCCCCTGGACAGGCCTCTCCTCCTCTACACCCTTCTCTTCCTCTGCACCCCCATAGACAGGCCTCGCCTCTGTACCCCTGGACAGGCCTCTCTTCCTCTGCACCCCTGGACAGGCCTCTCCTCCTCTGCCGCTCCACTGGACAGGCCTCATCTCCTCTGCACCCCTGGACAGGCCTCTCCTCCTCTGACCCCTGGACAGGCCTCTCCACCTCTGCACCACTGGGCAGGCCTCTCCTCCTCGGAACCCTGGACAGGCGTCTACTCCTCTGCCGCTCCTCTGGACAGGCCTCACCTCCTCTGCACCCCTGGACAGGCCTCACCTCCTCTGCACCCCTGGACAGACCTCACCTCCTCTGCAACCCTGGACAGGCCTCACCTCCTCTGCACCTCTGGATAGGCCACTCCTCCTCTGCACCCCAGGACAGGCCTTACCTCCTCTGCTCCCCCTTGACAGGTCACTCCTCCTCTGCATCCCTGGACAGACCTCGCCTCCTCTGCCCCTTCCCTAGACAGGCCTCTCCGCTACATCCCTGGACAGGCCTCTCCTCCTCTACACCCCTCTCCTCCTCTGCACCCTCCTGAACAGGCCTCTCCTCCTCTGCACCCCTGGACAGGCCTCTCCTCCTCTGCACCCCTGCACAGCCCTCTCCTCCTCTGCACCCCTGGACAGGCCTCTCCTCCTATGCCCCCTGGATAGGCCTCCCCTTCTCTGCACCACTTGACAGGCCTCTCTTCCTCTGCACCTCTGGGCAGGCCTCTGCCCCTTCTCTGGACAGGCCTCTCCTCCTCTGCCCCTCCTCTGGACAGGCCTCACCTCCTCTGCTCCCCCTGGACAGGCCAATCCTCCTCTGCACCCCTGGACAGGCCTCGCCTCCTCTGCCCCTTCCCTGGACAGGCCTCTCCGCTGCATCCATGGACAGGCCTCTCCTCCTCTACACGCCTTTCCTCCTCTTCACCCCCCTGGACAGGCCTCTCCTCCTCTACACCCCTCTCCTCCTCTGCACCCCCCTGGACAGGCCTCTCCTCCTCTACAACCCTCTCTTCCTCTGCACCCCATGGACAGGCCTCTCCTCTGTACCCCTGGACAGGCCTCTCTTCCTTTGCACCCCTGGACAGGCCTCTCCTCCTCTGCACCCCTGGACAGGCCTCTCTTCCTCGGATGCTCCTCTGGACAGGCCTCATCTCCTCTGCACCCCTGGACAGGCCTCTCCTTCTCTGACCCCTGGACAGGCCTCTCCTCCTCTGCACTCCCGGACAGGCCTCTCCTCCTCTGCACTCCCGGACAGGCCTCACCTCCTATGCACCCCTGGACAGGCCTCTCCTCCTCTGCACCACTGGGCAGGCCTAACCTCTGCACCACTGGACAGGCGTCTCCTCCTCTGCCGCTCCTCTGGACAGGCCTCACCTCCTCTGCACCCCTGGACAGGCCTCACCTCCTATGCACCCCTGGACAGGCCTGACCTCCTCTACACCCCAGGACAGGCCTTACCTCCTCTGCTCCCCCTGGACAGGCAACTCCTCCTCTGCACCCCTGGACAGGCCTCGCCTCCTCTGCGCCTTCCCTGGACAGGCCTTTCCGCTGCATCCCTGGACAGGCCTCTCCTCCTCTACATGCCTCTGCTCCTCTTCACCCCCCTGGACAGGCCTCTCCTCTACACCCCACTCTTCCTCTGCACCCCCATGGACAGGCCTCGCCTCTGTACCCCTGGACAGGCCTCTCTTCCTCTGCACCCCTGGACAGGCCTCTCCTCCTCTGCACCCCTGGACAGGCCTCTCCTCCTCTGCCGCTCCACTGGACAGGCCTCATCTCCTCTGCACCCCTGGACAGGCCTCTCCTCCTCTGACCCCTGGACAGGCCTCTCCTCCTCTGCACTTCTGGACAGGCCTCACCTCCTCTGCACCCCTGGACAGGCCTCTCCTCCTCTGCACCCCTGCACAGCCCTCTCCTCCTCTGCACCCCTGGACAGGCCTCTCCTCCTATGCCCCGCTGGATAGGCCTCCCCTTCTCTGCACCACTTGACAGGCCTCTCTTCCTCTGCACCCATGGACAGGCCTCACCTCCTCTACACCCCAGGACCGGCCTCGCCTCCTCTGCCCCTTCCCTGGACAGGCCTCTCCGCTGCATCCCTGGACAGGCCTCTCCTCCTCTACACGCCTTTTCTCCTCTTCACCCCCCTGGACAGGCCTCTCCTCCTCTACACCCCTCTCCTCCTCTGAACCCCCCTGGACAGGCCTCTCCTCCTCTAACACCCTCTCTTCCTCTGCACCCCATGGACAGGCCTCTCCTCTGTACCCCTGGACAGGCCTCTCTTCCTTCGCACCCCTGGACAGGCCTCTCCTCCTCTGCACCCCTGGACAGGCCTCTCCTCCTCGGATGCTCCTCTGGACAGGCCTCATCTCCTCTGCACCCCTGGACAGGCCTCTCCTTCTCTGACCCCTGGACAGGCCTCTCCTCCTCTGCACTCCTGGACAGGCCACATCTCCTCTGTACCACTGGGCAGGCCTCACCTCCTCTGCACCACTGGGCAGGCCTCACCTCCTCTGCACCACTGGACAGGCCTCACCTCCTCTGCACCACTGGACAGGCGTCTCCTCCTCTGCCGCTCCTCAGGACAGGCCTCACCTCCTCTGCACCCCTCTCCTCCTCTGATCCCCTGGACAGGCATCCCCTCCTCTGCACCACTGGGCAGGCCTCTCCTCCTCGGACCCCTGGACAGGCGTCTCCTTCTCTGCCTCTCCTCTGGACAGGCCTCACCTCCTCTGCGCCCCTGGACAGGCCTCTCCCCCTCTGCACCCCTGGACAGACCTCACCTCCTCTGCAACCCTGGACAGGCCTCACCTTCTCTGCACCTCTGGATAGGCCTCTCCTCCTCTGCCCCTCCTTTGGACAGGCCTCTCCTCCTCTGCCCCTCCTCTGGACAGGCCTCACCTCTTCTGCCCCTCTTCTGGACAGGCCTCCCCTCCTCTGCACCTCTGGACAGGCCTCTCATCCTCTGCACCTCTGGACAGGCCTCTCTTCCTCTGCACCTCTGGACAGGCCTCTCCTCCTCTGGACAGGCCTCACCTCCTCTGCACCCTTGGACAGGCCTCTCCTCCTCCGCAGCCCTGGACAGGCCTCTCCTCTGCAGCCCTGGACAGGCCTCTCCTCCTCTGCACCCCCTGGACAGGCCTCTCCTCCTCTGCACCCACTGGACAGGCCTCTCTTCCTCTGACCCCTTGACAGGCCTCTCCTCCTCTGCCCCTCCCTTGGACAGGCCTCACCTCCTCCGCACCCCTGGACAGGCCTCTCCTCCTCTCCACCCCTGGACAGGCCTCACCTCTTCTGCTCCTATGGACAGGCCTCTCCTCCTCTGACCCTCCTCTGGACAGGCCTCTCCTCCTCTGGACAGGCCTCACACCTCCTCTGCACCCCTGGACAGGCCTCACCTCCTCTGCCCCTTCCCTGGACAGGCCTCTCCTCTGCATCCATGGACAGGCCTCTCCTCCTCCACCCCTCCTCAGGACAGGCCTTTCCCCCTCTGCCCCTCCTCTGGACAGGCCTCACCTCCTCTGCACCCCAGGACAGGCCTCACCTCATCTGCACCCCTGGACAGGCCTCACCTCCTCTGCACCCCTGGACAGGCCTCACCTCCTCTGTCCCTCCTCTGGACAGGCCTCACCTCTGCACCCCTAGACACTGCACCTCTGGACAGGCCTCACCTCCTCTGCACCTCTGGACAGGCTTAACCTCCTCTGCACCCCTGGAAAGGATTTACCTCCTATGCACCCCTGGAAAGGCCTCACCTCCAATGCCCCTTCCCTGGACAGGCATCTCCTCTGCACCCCTGGACAGGCCTCTCCTCTGCATCCCTGGACAGGCCTCCCCTCCTCTGCACCAAAGGACAGGCCTCCCCCCTCTGCACCAAAGGACAGGCCTCACCTCCTCTGCACCAAAGGACAGGCCTCTCCACCGCTGACCCCTGGACAGGCCTCCCCTCCTCTGCACCAAAGGACAGGCCTTCCCTCCTCTGCACCAAAGGACAGGCCTCCCCTCCTCTGCACCAAAGGACAGGCCTCCCCTCCTCTGCACCAAAGGACAGGCCGCACCTCCTCTGCATCCCTGGACAAGCCTCTCCTCCTCTGCACCCCTGGACAGGCCTAACCTACTCTGCACCCCAGGACAGGCCTTACCTCCTCTGCACCCCAGGACAGGCCTTACCTCCTCTGCACCCCAGGACAGGCCTCTCCTCTGCCGCTCTTCGGGACAGGCCTCACCTCCTCTGCACCCCTGGACAGGCCTTTCCTCCTCTGCACCCCAGGACAGCCCTTACCTCCTCTCCTTCCCCTGGACAGGCCACTTCTCCTCTACACCCCTGGACAGGCCTCTCTTCCTCTGCACCCCTTGACAGGCCTCTCCTCCTCTGCACCCCTGGACAGGCCTCTCCTACTCTGCACCCCTGGACAGGCCTATCCTCCTCTGCCGCTCCTCTGGACAGGCCTCTCCTCCTCTGCCCCTCCTCTGGACAGGCCTCTCCTCCTCTGGACAGATCTCACCTCCTCTGCACCTCTGGACAAGCCTCACCTCTGCACCCCTGGACAGGCCTCACCTCTGTATCCCAGGACAGGCCTCACCTCCTCTGTACCCCAGGACAGGCCTCTCCTCCTCTGCCCCCCTGGACAGGCCTCACCTCCTCTGCACCTCTGGACAGGCTTCACCTCCTCTGCACCCCTGGACAGGCCTTACCTCCTCTGCTCCCCCTGGACAGGCCACTCCTCCTCTGTACCCCTGGACAGGCCTCACCTCCTCTGCCCCTTCCCTGGACAGGCCTATCCTCTGCACCCCTGGACAGGCCTCTCCTTCTCTGCACCCCTGGACAGGCCTCCCCTCCTCTGCACCAAAGGACAGGCCTCACCTCCTCTGTCCCTTCCCTGGACAGGCCTCTCCTCTGCATCCTTGGACAGGCCTCTCCTCCTCTGCACCCCTGGACAGGCCTCTCCTCCTCTGCACCCCTGGACAGGCCTCTCTTCCTCTGCACCCCTGGAAAGGCCTCTCCTCCTCTGCACCCCTGGACAGAACTCTCCTCCTCTGTACCCCTGGACAGGCCTCTCCTCCTCTGCCGCTCCTCTGGACAGGCCTCATCTCTTCTGCACCCCTGGACAGGCCTCTCCTCCTCTGACCCCTGGACAGGCCTCTCCTCCTCTGCACTCCTGGACATGCCTCTCCTCCTACGCACTCCTGGACATGCCTCACCTCCTCTGCACTCCTGGACAGGCCTCATCTCCTCTGCAGACCTGGTCAGGCCTCTCCTCCTCTGCCGCTCCTCTGGACAGGCCTCACCTCCTCTGCACCCCTGGACAGGCCTCTCCTCCTCTGATCCCCTGGACAGACCTCCCCTCCTCTGCACCACTGGGCAGGCCTCTCCTCCTCGGACCCCTGGACAGTCGTCTCCTCCTCTGCCGCTCCTCTGGACAGGCCTCACCTCCTCTGCACCCCTGGACAGGCCTCTCCTCCTCTGCACCCCCATGGACAACCCTCTCCTCCTCTGTACCACTGGACAGGCCTCTACTCCTCTGCACTCCTGGACATGCCTCTCCTCCTACGCACTCCTGGACATGCCTCACCTCCTCTGCACTCCTGGACAGGCCTTATCTCCTCTGCACACCTGGTCAGGCCTCTCCTCCTCTGCCGCTCCTCTGGACAGGCCTCACCTCCTCTGCACCCCTGGACAGGCCTCTCCTCCTCTGATCCCCTGGACAGACCTCCCCTCCTCTGCACCACTGGGCAGGCCTCTCCTCCTCGGACCCCTGGACAGGCGTCTCCTCCTCTGCCGCTCCTCTGGACAGGTCTCACCTCCTCTGCACCCCTGGACAGGCCTCTCCTCCTCTGCACCCCCATGGACAGGCCTCTCCTCCTCTGTACCACTGGACAGGCCTCTCCTCCTCTGCACCCCTGGACAGGCCTCTCCTCCTCTGCAACCCTGGACAGGCCTCTCCTCCTCTGCACAGCCCTCTCCTCCTCTGCACCCCTGGACAGGCCTCTCCTCCTATGCCCCCCTGGATAGGCCTCCCCTTCTCTGCACCACTTGACAGGCCTCTCTTCCTCTGCACCCCTGGACAGGCCTCTGCCACTCCTCTGGACAGGCCTCTCCTCCTCTGCCCCTCCTCTGGACAGGCCTCACCTCCTCTGCACCCTAGGACAGGCCTTACCTCCTCTGCTCCCCCTGGACAGGCCACTCCTCCTCTGCACCCCTGGACAGGCCTCGCCTCCTCTGCCCCTTCCCTGGACAGGCCTCTCCACTGCATCCCTGGACAGGCCTCTCCTCCTCTACACCCCTCTCTTCCTCTGCACCCCCATGGACAGGCCTCGCCTCTGTACCCCTGGACAGGCCTCTCTTCCTCTGCACCCCTGGACAGGCCTCTCCTCCTCTGCACCCCTGGACAGGCCTCTCCTCCTCTGCTGCTCCACTGGACAGGCCTCATCTCCTCTGCACCCCTGGACAGGCCTCTCCTCCTCTGACCCCTGGACAGGCCTCTCCTCCTCTGCACCCCTGGACAGGCCTCTCCTCCTCTGTACCCCTGGACAGGCCTCTCCTCCTTTGCCGCTCCTCTGGACAGGCCTCATCTCCTCTGCACCCCTGGACAGGCCTCTCCTCCTCTGACCCCTGGACAGGCCTCTCCTCCTCTGCACTCCTGGACATGCCTCTCGTCCTACGTACTCCTGGACATGCCTCACCTCCTCTGCACCCCTGGACAGGCCTCGCCTCCTCTGCACACCTGGACAGGCCTCTCCTCCTCTGCCGCTCCTCTGGACAGGCCTCTCCTCCTCTGATCCCCTGGACAGACCTCCCCTCCTCTGCACCACTGGGCAGGCCTCTCCTCCTCGGACCCCTGGACAGGCGTCTCCTCCTCTGCCGCTCCTCTGGACAGGCCTCACCTCCTCTGCACCCCTGGACAGGCCTCTCCTCCTCTGCACCCCCATGGACAGCCCTCTCCTCCTCTGTACCACTGGACAGGCCTCTCCACCTCTGCACCCCTGGACAGGCCTCTCCTCCTCTGCACCCCTGCACAGCCCTCTCCTCCTCTGCACCCCTGGACAGGCCTCTCCTTCTATGCCCCCCTGGGTAGGCCTCCCCTTCTCTGCACCACTTGACAGGCCTCTCTTCCTCTGCACCTCTGGACAGGCCTCTGCCCCTCCTCTGGACAGGCGTCTACTCCTCTGCCACTCCTCCGGACAGGCCTCACCTCCTCTGCGCCCCTGGACAGGCCTCTCCTCCTCTGCACCCCCATGGACAAACCTCTCCTCCTCTGTACCACTGGACAGACCTCTCCTCCTCTGCACCTCTGGACAGGCCTCTCCTCCTCTGCACCCCTGCACAGCCCTCCCCCCTCTGCACCCCTGGACAGGCCTCTCCTCCTGAGCCCCCTAGATAGGCCTCCCCTTCTCTGCACCACTTGACAGGCCTCTCTTCCTCTGCACCTCTGGACAGGCCTCTGCCCCTCCTCTGGACAGGCCTCTCCTCCTCTGGCCCTCCTCTGGACAGGCCTCACCTCCTCTGCACCCCTGGACAGGCCTCACCTCCTCTGCACCCTGGACAGGCCTCACCTCCTCTGCACCCCAGGACAGGCCTTACCTCCTCTGCTGTCCCTGGACAGGCCACTCCTCCTTTGCACCCCTGGACAGGCCTCGCCTCCTCTGCCCCTTCCCTGGACAGGCCTCTCTGCTGCATCCCTGGACAGGCCTCTCCTCCTCTACACGCCTCTCCTCCTCTTCACCCCCCTGGACAGGCCTCTCCTCCTCTACACCCTTCTCTTCCTCTGCACCCCCATAGACAGGCCTCGCCTCTGTACCCCTGGACAGGCCTCTCTTCCTCTGCACCCCTGGACAGGCCTCTCCTCCTCTGCCGCTCCACTGGACATGCCTCATCTCCTCTGCACCCCTGGACAGGCCTCTCCTCCTCTGACCCCTGGACAGGCCTCTCCACCTCTGCACCACTGGGCAGGCCTTTCCTCCTCGGAACCCTGGACAGGCGTCTACTCCTCTGCCGCTCCTCTGGACAGGCCTCACCTCCTCTGCACCCTAGGACAGGCCTTACCTCCTCTGCTCCCCCTGGACAGGCCACTCCTCCTCTGCACCCCTGGACAGGCCTCGCCTCCTCTGCCCCTTCCCTGGACAGGCCTCTCCACTGCATCCCTGGACAGGCCTCTCCTCCTCTACACCCCTCTCTTCCTCTGCACCCCCATGGACAGGCCTCGCCTCTGTACCCCTGGACAGGCCTCTCTTCCTCTGCACCCCTGGACAGGCCTCTCCTCCTCTGCACCCCTGGACAGGCCTCTCCTCCTCTGCTGCTCCACTGGACAGGCCTCATCTCCTCTGCACCCCTGGACAGGCCTCTCCTCCTCTGACCCCTGGACAGGCCTCTCCTCCTCTGCACCCCTGGACAGGCCTCTCCTCCTCTGTACCCCTGGACAGGCCTCTCCTCCTCTGCCCCTCCTCTGGACAGGCCTCACCTCCTCTGCACCCTAGGACAGGCCTTACCTCCTCTGCTCCCCCTGGACAGGCCACTCCTCCTCTGCACCCCTGGACAGGCCTCGCCTCCTCTGCCCCTTCCCTGGACAGGCCTCTCCACTGCATCCCTGGACAGGCCTCTCCTCCTCTACACCCCTCTCTTCCTCTGCACCCCCATGGACAGGCCTCGCCTCTGTACCCCTGGACAGGCCTCTCTTCCTCTGCACCCCTGGACAGGCCTCTCCTCCTCTGCACCCCTGGACAGGCCTCTCCTCCTCTGCTGCTCCACTGGACAGGCCTCATCTCCTCTGCACCCCTGGACAGGCCTCTCCTCCTCTGACCCCTGGACAGGCCTCTCCTCCTCTGCACCCCTGGACAGGCCTCTCCTCCTCTGTACCCCTGGACAGGCCTCTCCTCCTTTGCCGCTCCTCTGGACAGGCCTCATCTCCTCTGCACCCCTGGACAGGCCTCTCCTCCTCTGACCCCTGGACAGGCCTCTCCTCCTCTGCACTCCTGGACATGCCTCTCGTCCTACGTACTCCTGGACATGCCTCACCTCCTCTGCACCCCTGGACAGGCCTCGCCTCCTCTGCACACCTGGACAGGCCTCTCCTCCTCTGCCGCTCCTCTGGACAGGCCTCTCCTCCTCTGATCCCCTGGACAGACCTCCCCTCCTCTGCACCACTGGGCAGGCCTCTCCTCCTCGGACCCCTGGACAGGCGTCTCCTCCTCTGCCGCTCCTCTGGACAGGCCTCACCTCCTCTGCACCCCTGGACAGGCCTCTCCTCCTCTGCACCCCCATGGACAGCCCTCTCCTCCTCTGTACCACTGGACAGGCCTCTCCACCTCTGCACCCCTGGACAGGCCTCTCCTCCTCTGCACCCCTGCACAGCCCTCTCCTCCTCTGCACCCCTGGACAGGCCTCTCCTCCTATGCCCCCCTGGGTAGGCCTCCCCTTCTCTGCACCACTTGACAGGCCTCTCTTCCTCTGCACCTCTGGACAGGCCTCTGCCCCTCCTCTGGACAGGCGTCTACTCCTCTGCCACTCCTCCGGACAGGCCTCACCTCCTCTGCGCCCCTGGACAGGCCTCTCCTCCTCTGCACCCCCATGGACAAACCTCTCCTCCTCTGTACCACTGGACAGACCTCTCCTCCTCTGCACCTCTGGACAGGCCTCTCCTCCTCTGCACCCCTGCACAGCCCTCCCCCCTCTGCACCCCTGGACAGGCCTCTCCTCCTGAGCCCCCTAGATAGGCCTCCCCTTCTCTGCACCACTTGACAGGCCTCTCTTCCTCTGCACCTCTGGACAGGCCTCTGCCCCTCCTCTGGACAGGCCTCTCCTCCTCTGGCCCTCCTCTGGACAGGCCTCACCTCCTCTGCACCCCTGGACAGGCCTCACCTCCTCTGCACCCTGGACAGGCCTCACCTCCTCTGCACCCCAGGACAGGCCTTACCTCCTCTGCTGTCCCTGGACAGGCCACTCCTCCTTTGCACCCCTGGACAGGCCTCGCCTCCTCTGCCCCTTCCCTGGACAGGCCTCTCTGCTGCATCCCTGGACAGGCCTCTCCTCCTCTACACGCCTCTCCTCCTCTTCACCCCCCTGGACAGGCCTCTCCTCCTCTACACCCTTCTCTTCCTCTGCACCCCCATAGACAGGCCTCGGCTCTGTACCCCTGGACAGGCCTCTCTTCCTCTGCACCCCTGGACAGGCCTCTCCTCCTCTGCCGTTCCACTGGACATGCCTCATCTCCTCTGCACCCCTGGACAGGCCTCTCCTCCTCTGACCCCTGGACAGGCCTCTCCACCTCTGCACCACTGGGCAGGCCTTTCCTCCTCGGAACCCTGGACAGGCGTCTACTCCTCTGCCGCTCCTCTGGACAGGCCTCACCTCCTCTGCACCCCTGGACAGGCCTCACCTCCTCTGCACCCCTGGACAGACCTCACCTCCTCTGCAACCCTGGACAGGCCTCACCTCCTCTGCACCTCTGGATAGGCCAGTCCTCCTCTGCACCCCAGGACAGGCCTTACCTCCTCTGCTCCCCCTTGACAGGTCACTCCTCCTCTGCATCCCTGGACAGACCTCGCCTCCTCTGCCCCTTCCCTAGACAGGCCTCTCCGCTACATCCCTGGACAGGCCTCTCCTCCTCTACACCCCTCTCCTCCTCTGCACCCTCCTGAACAGGCCTCTCCTCCTCTGCACCCCTGGACAGGCCTCTCCTCCTCTGCACCCCTGCACAGCCCTCTCCTCCTCTGCACCCCTGGACAGGCCTCTCCTCCTATGCCCCCTGGATAGGCCTCCCCTTCTCTGCACCACTTGACAGGCCTCTCTTCCTCTGCACCTCTGGACAGGCCTCTGCCCCTTCTCTGGACAGGCCTCTCCTCCTCTGCCCCTCCTCTGGACAGGCCTCACCTCCTCTGCACCCCTGGACAGGCCTCACCTCCTCTGCACCCCTGGACAGGCCTCACCTCCTCTGCACCCCAGGACAGGCCTTACCTCCTCTGCTCCCCCTGGACAGGCCAATCCTCCTCTGCACCCCTGGACAGGCCTCGCCTCCTCTGCCCCTTCCCTGGACAGGCCTCTCCGCTGCATCCATGGACAGGCCTCTCCTCCTCTACACGCCTTTCCTCCTCTTCACCCCCCTGGACAGGCCTCTCCTCCTCTACACCCCTCTCCTCCTCTGCACCCCCCTGGACAGGCCTCTCCTCCTCTACAACCCTCTCTTCCTCTGCACCCCATGGACAGGCCTCTCCTCTGTACCCCTGGACAGGCCTCTCTTCCTTTGCACCCCTGGACAGGCCTCTCCTCCTCTGCACCCCTGGACAGGCCTCTCTTCCTCGGATGCTCCTCTGGACAGGCCTCATCTCCTCTGCACCCCTGGACAGGCCTCTCCTTCTCTGACCCCTGGACAGGCCTCTCCTCCTCTGCACTCCCGGACAGGCCTCTCCTCCTCTGCACTCCCGGACAGGCCTCACCTCCTATGCACCCCTGGACAGGCCTCTCCTCCTCTGCACCACTGGGCAGGCCTAACCTCCTCTGCACCACTGGACAGGCGTCTCCTCCTCTGCCGCTCCTCTGGACAGGCCTCACCTCCTCTGCACCCCTGGACAGGCCTCACCTCCTATGCACCCCTGGACAGGCCTGACCTCCTCTACACCCCAGGACAGGCCTTACCTCCTCTGCTCCCCCTGGACAGGCAACTCCTCCTCTGCACCCCTGGACAGGCCTCGCCTCCTCTGCGCCTTCCCTGGACAGGCCTTTCCGCTGCATCCCTGGACAGGCCTCTCCTCCTCTACATGCCTCTGCTCCTCTTCACCCCCCTGGACAGGCCTCTCCTCTACACCCCACTCTTCCTCTGCACCCCCATGGACAGGCCTCGCCTCTGTACCCCTGGACAGGCCTCTCTTCCTCTGCACCCCTGGACAGGCCTCTCCTCCTCTGCACCCCTGGACAGGCCTCTCCTCCTCTGCCGCTCCACTGGACAGGCCTCATCTCCTCTGCACCCCTGGACAGGCCTCTCCTCCTCTGACCCCTGGACAGGCCTCTCCTCCTCTGCACTTCTGGACAGGCCTCACCTCCTCTGCACCCCTGGACAGGCCTCTCCTCCTCTGCACCCCTGCACAGCCCTCTCCTCCTCTGCACCCCTGGACAGGCCTCTCCTCCTATGCCCCGCTGGATAGGCCTCCCCTTCTCTGCACCACTTGACAGGCCTCTCTTCCTCTGCACCCATGGACAGGCCTCACCTCCTCTACACCCCAGGACCGGCCTCGCCTCCTCTGCCCCTTCCCTGGACAGGCCTCTCCGCTGCATCCCTGGACAGGCCTCTCCTCCTCTACACGCCTTTTCTCCTCTTCACCCCCCTGGACAGGCCTCTCCTCCTCTACACCCCTCTCCTCCTCTGAACCCCCCTGGACAGGCCTCTCCTCCTCTAACACCCTCTCTTCCTCTGCACCCCATGGACAGGCCTCTCCTCTGTACCCCTGGACAGGCCTCTCTTCCTTCGCACCCCTGGACAGGCCTCTCCTCCTCTGCACCCCTGGACAGGCCTCTCCTCCTCGGATGCTCCTCTGGACAGGCCTCATCTCCTCTGCACCCCTGGACAGGCCTCTCCTTCTCTGACCCCTGGACAGGCCTCTCCTCCTCTGCACTCCTGGACAGGCCACATCTCCTCTGTACCACTGGGCAGGCCTCACCTCCTCTGCACCACTGGGCAGGCCTCACCTCCTCTGCACCACTGGACAGGCCTCACCTCCTCTGCACCACTGGACAGGCGTCTCCTCCTCTGCCGCTCCTCAGGACAGGCCTCACCTCCTCTGCACCCCTCTCCTCCTCTGATCCCCTGGACAGGCATCCCCTCCTCTGCACCACTGGGCAGGCCTCTCCTCCTCGGACCCCTGGACAGGCGTCTCCTTCTCTGCCTCTCCTCTGGACAGGCCTCACCTCCTCTGCGCCCCTGGACAGGCCTCTCCCCCTCTGCACCCCTGGACAGACCTCACCTCCTCTGCAACCCTGGACAGGCCTCACCTTCTCTGCACCTCTGGATAGGCCTCTCCTCCTCTGCCCCTCCTCTGGACAGGCCTCTCCTCCTCTGCCCCTTCTCTGGACAGGCCTCACCTCTTCTGCCCCTCTTCTGGACAGGCCTCCCCTCCTCTGCACCTCTGGACAGGCCTCTCATCCTCTGCACCTCTGGACAGGCCTCTCTTCCTCTGCACCTCTGGACAGGCCTCTCCTCCTCTGGACAGGCCTCACCTCCTCTGCACCCTTGGACAGGCCTCTCCTCCTCCGCAGCCCTGGACAGGCCTCTCCTCTGCAGCCCTGGACAGGCCTCTCCTCCTCTGCACCCCCTGGACAGGCCTCTCCTCCTCTGCACCCACTGGACAGGCCTCTCTTCCTCTGACCCCTTGACAGGCCTCTCCTCCTCTGCCCCTCCCTTGGACAGGCCTCACCTCCTCCGCACCCCTGGACAGGCCTCTCCTCCTCTCCACCCCTGGACAGGCCTCACCTCTTCTGCTCCTATGGACAGGCCTCTCCTCCTCTGACCCTCCTCTGGACAGGCCTCTCCTCCTCTGGACAGGCCTCACACCTCCTCTGCACCCCTGGACAGGCCTCACCTCCTCTGCCCCTTCCCTGGACAGGCCTCTCCTCTGCATCCATGGACAGGCCTCTCCTCCTCCACCCCTCCTCAGGACAGCCCTTTCCCCCTCTGCCCCTCCTCTGGACAGGCCTCACCTCCTCTGCACCCCAGGACAGGCCTCACCTCATCTGCACCCCTGGACAGGCCTCACCTCCTCTGCACCCCTGGACAGGCCTCACCTCCTCTGTCCCTACTCTGGACAGGCCTCACCTCTGCACCCCTAGACACTGCACCTCTGGACAGGCCTCACCTCCTCTGCACCTCTGGACAGGCTTAACCTCCTCTGCACCCCTGGAAAGGATTTACCTCCTATGCACCCCTGGAAAGGCCTCACCTCCAATGCCCCTTCCCTGGACAGGCATCTCCTCTGCACCCCTGGACAGGCCTCTCCTCTGCATCCCTGGACAGGCCTCCCCTCCTCTGCACCAAAGGACAGGCCTCCCCCCTCTGCACCAAAGGACAGGCCTCACCTCCTCTGCACCAAAGGACAGGCCTCTCCGCCGCTGACCCCTGGACAGGCCTCCCCTCCTCTGCACCAAAGGACAGGCCTTCCCTCCTCTGCACCAAAGGACAGGCCTCCCCTCCTCTGCACCAAAGGACAGGCCTCCCCTCCTCTGCACCAAAGGACAGGCCGCACCTCCTCTGCATCCCTGGACAAGCCTCTCCTCCTCTGCACCCCTGGACAGGCCTAACCTACTCTGCACCCCAGGACAGGCCTTACCTCCTCTGCACCCCAGGACAGGCCTTACCTCCTCTGCACCCCAGGACAGGCCTCTCCTCTGCCGCTCTTCGGGACAGGCCTCACCTCCTCTGCACCCCTGGACAGGCCTTTCCTCCTCTGCACCCCAGGACAGCCCTTACCTCCTCTCCTTCCCCTGGACAGGCCACTTCTCCTCTACACCCCTGGACAGGCCTCTCTTCCTCTGCACCCCTTGACAGGCCTCTCCTCCTCTGCACCCCTGGACAGGCCTCTCCTACTCTGCACCCCTGGACAGGCCTATCCTCCTCTGCCGCTCCTCTGGACAGGCCTCTCCTCCTCTGCCCCTCCTCTGGACAGGCCTCTCCTCCTCTGGACAGATCTCACCTCCTCTGCACCTCTGGACAAGCCTCACCTCTGCACCCCTGGACAGGCCTCACCTCTGTATCCCAGGACAGGCCTCACCTCCTCTGTACCCCAGGACAGGCCTCTCCTCCTCTGCCCCCCTGGACAGGCCTCACCTCCTCTGCACCTCTGGACAGGCTTCACCTCCTCTGCACCCCTCGACAGGCCTTACCTCCTCTGCTCCCCCTGGACAGGCCACTCCTCCTCTGTACCCCTGGACAGGCCTCACCTCCTCTGCCCCTTCCCTGGACAGGCCTATCCTCTGCACCCCTGGACAGGCCTCTCCTTCTCTGCACCCCTGGACAGGCCTCCCCTCCTCTGCACCAAAGGACAGGCCTCACCTCCTCTGTCCCTTCCCTGGACAGGCCTCTCCTCTGCATCCTTGGACAGGCCTCTCCTCCTCTGCACCCCTGGACAGGCCTCTCCTCCTCTGCACCCCTGGACAGGCCTCTCTTCCTCTGCACCCCTGGAAAGGCCTCTCCTCCTCTGCACCCCTGGACAGAACTCTCCTCCTCTGTACCCCTGGACAGGCCTCTCCTCCTCTGCCGCTCCTCTGGACAGGCCTCATCTCTTCTGCACCCCTGGACAGGCCTCTCCTCCTCTGACCCCTGGACAGGCCTCTCCTCCTCTGCACTCCTGGACATGCCTCTCCTCCTACGCACTCCTGGACATGCCTCACCTCCTCTGCACTCCTGGACAGGCCTCATCTCCTCTGCAGACCTGGTCAGGCCTCTCCTCCTCTGCCGCTCCTCTGGACAGGCCTCACCTCCTCTGCACCCCTGGACAGGCCTCTCCTCCTCTGATCCCCTGGACAGACCTCCCCTCCTCTGCACCACTGGGCAGGCCTCTCCTCCTCGGACCCCTGGACAGTCGTCTCCTCCTCTGCCGCTCCTCTGGACAGGCCTCACCTCCTCTGCACCCCTGGACAGGCCTCTCCTCCTCTGCACCCCCATGGACAACCCTCTCCTCCTCTGTACCACTGGACAGGCCTCTCCTCCTCTGCACCCCTGGACAGGCCTCTCCTCCTCTGCACAGCCCTCTCCTCCTCTGCACCCCTGGACAGGCCTCTCCTCCTATGCCCCCCTGGATAGGCCTCCCCTTCTCTGCACCACTTGACAGGCCTCTCTTCCTCTGCACCTCTGGACAGGCCTCTGCCCCTCCTCTGGACAGGCCTCTCCTCCTCTGCCCCTCCTCTGGACAGGCCTCACCTCCTCTGCACCCCTGGACAGGCCTCACCTCCTCTGCACCCCAGGACAGGCCTTACCTCCTCTGCTCCCCCTGGACAGGCCACTCCTCCTCTGCACCCCTGGACAGGCCTCGCCTCCTCTGCCCATTCCCTGGACAGGCCTCTCCGCTGCATCCCTGGACAGGCCTCTCCTCTACACCCCTCTCTTCCTCTTCACCCCCATCTTCAGGCCTCGCCTCTGTACCCCTGGACAGGCCTCTCTTCCTCTGCACCCCTGGACAGGCCTCTCCTCCTCTGCACCCCTGGACAGGCCTCTCCTCCTCTGCTGCTCCACTGGACAGGCCTCTCTTCCTTTGCACCCCTGGACAGGCCTCTCCTCCTCTGCACCCCTGGACAGGCCTCTCCTCCTCTGCTGCTCCACTGGACAGGCCTCATCTCCTCTGCAACCCTGGACAGGCCTCTCCTCCTCTGACCCCTGGACAGGCCTCTCCTCCTCTGTACCCCTGGACAGGCCTCTCCTCCTCTGCCGCTCCTCTGGACAGGCCTCATCTCCTCTGCACCCCTGGACAGGCCTCTCCTCCTCTGACCCCTGGACAGGCCTCTCCTCCTCTGCACTCCCGGACATGCCTCTCGTCCTACGCACTCCTGGACATGCCTCACCTCCTCTGCACCCCTGGACAGGCCTCGCCTCCTCTGCACACCTGGACAGGCCTCTCCTCCTCTGCCGCTCCTCTGGACAGGCCTCACCTCCTCTGCACCCCTGGACAGGCCTCTCCTCCTCTGATCCCCTGGACAGACCTCCCCTCCTCTGCACCACTGGGCAGGCCTCTCCTCCTCGGACCCCTGGACAGGCGTCTCCTCCTCTGCTGCTCCTCTGGACAGGCCTCACCTCCTCTGCACCCCTGGACAGGCCTCTCCTCCTCTGCACCCCCATGGACAGCCCTCTGCTCCTCTGTACCACTGGACAGGCCTCTCCTCCTCTGCACCCCTGGACAGGCCTCTCCTCCTCTGCACCCCTGCACAGCCCTCTCCTCCTCTGCACCCCTCGACAGGCCTCTCCTCCTATGCCCCCCTGGATAGGCCTCCCCTTCTCTGCACCACTTGACAGGCCTCTCTTCCTCTGCACCTCTGGACAGGCCTCTGCCCCTCCTCTGGACAGGCGTCTCCTCCTCTGCCACTCCTCTGGACAGGCCTCACCTCCTCTGCACCCCTGGACAGGCCTCTCCTCCTCTGCACCCCCATGGACAAGCCTCTCCTCCTCTGTACCACTGGACAGACCTCTCCTCCTCTGCACCCCTGGACAGGCCTCTCCTCCTCTGCCCCCCTGGATAGGCCTCCCCTTCTCTGCACCACTTGACAGGCCTCTCTTCCTCTGCACCTCAGGACAGGCCTCTGCCCCTCCTCTGGACAGGCGTCTCCTCCTCTGCCACTCCTCTGGACAGGCCTCACCTCCTCTGCACACCTGGACAGGCCTCACCTCCTCAGCACCCTGGACAGGCCTCACCTCCTCTGCACCCCAGGACAGGCCTTACCTCCTCTGCTGTCCCTGGACAGGCCACTCCTCCTCTGCACCCCTGGACAGGCCTCGCCTCCTCTGCCCCTTCCCTGGACAGGCCTCTCCGCTGCATCCCTGGACAGGCCTCTCCTCCTCTACACGCCTCTCCTCCTCTTCACCCCCCTAGACAGGCCTCTCCTCCTCTACACCCCTCTCTTCCTCTGCACCCCCATGGACAGGCCTCTTCTCTTCTGTACCCCTGGACAGGCCTCTCTTCCTCTGCACCCCTTGACAGGCCTCTCCTCCTCTGCACCCCTGGACAGGCCTCTCCTACTCTGCACCCCTGGACAGGCCTCTCCTCCTCTGCCGCTCCTCTGGACAGGCCTTTCCTCCTCTGCCCCTCCTCTGGACAGGCCTCTCCTCCTCTGGACAGATCTCACCTCCTCTGCACCTCTGGACAAGCCTCACCTCTGCACCCCTGGACAGGCCTCACCTCTGTACCCCAGGACAGGCCTCACCTCCTCTGTACCCCAGGACAGGCCTCACCTCCACTGCACCTCTGGACAGGCCTCTCCTCCTCTGCCCCCCTGGACAGGCCTCACCTCCTCTGCACCTCTGGACAGGCTTCACCTCCTCTGCACCCCTAGACAGGCCTTACCTCCTCTGCTCCCCCTGGACAGGCCACTCCTCCTCTGTACCCCTGGACAGACCTCACCTCCTCTGCCCCTTCCCTGGACAGGCCTATCCTCTGCACCCCTGGACAGGCCTCTCCTTCTCTGCACCCCTGGACAGGCCTCCCCTCCTCTGC
Source organism: Lissotriton vulgaris (assembly GCF_964263255.1). Lineage (NCBI taxonomy): Eukaryota > Metazoa > Chordata > Amphibia > Caudata > Salamandridae > Lissotriton > Lissotriton vulgaris. The sequence continues at coordinate 257,247 of NW_028244477.1, forward strand.
ACCAAAGGACAGGCCTCACCTCCTCTGCCCCTTCCCTGGACAGGCCTCTCCTCTGCATCCCTGGACAGGCCTCTCCTCCTCTGCACCCCTGGATAGGCCTCTCCTCCTCTGCCGCTCCTCTGGACAGGCCTTTCCTCCTCTGCCCCTCCTCTGGACAGGCCTCTCCTCCTCTGGACAGATCTCACCTCCTCTGCACCTCTGGACAAGCCTCACCTCTGCACCCCTGGACAGGCCTCACCTCTGTACCCCAGGACAGGCCTCACCTCCTCTGTACCCCAGGACAGGCCTCACCTCCACTGCACCTCTGGACAGGCCTCTCCTCCTCTGCCCCCCTGGACAGGCCTCACCTCCTCTGCACCTCTGGACAGGCTTCACCTCCTCTGCACCCCTAGACAGACCTTACCTCCTCTGCTCCCCCTGGACAGGCCACTCCTCCTCTGTACCCCTGGACAGGCCTCACCTCCTCTGCCCCTTGCCTGGACATGCCTATCCTCTGCACCCCTGGACAGGCCTCTCCTTCTCTGCACCCCTGGACAGGCCTCCCCTCCTCTGCACCAAAGGACAGGCCTCACCTCCTCTGCCCCTTCACTGGACAGGCCTCTCCTCTGCATCCCTGGACAGGCCTCTCTTCCTCTGCACCCCTGGACAGGCCTCTCCTCCTCTGCACCCCTGGACAGGCCTCTCTTCCTCTGCACCCCTGGACAGAACTCTCCTCCTCTGTACCCCTGGACAGGCCTCTCCTCCTCTGCCGCTCCTCTGGACAGGCCTCATCTCTTCTGCACCCATGGACAGGCCTCTCCTCCTCTGACCCCTGGACAGGCCTCTCCTCCTCTGCACTCCTGGACATGCCTCTCCTCCTACGCACTCCTGGACATGCCTCACCTCCTCTGCACCCCTGGACAGGCCTCCCTCCTCTGCACACCTGGACAGGCCTCTCCTCCTCTGCCGCTCCTCTGGACAGGCCTCACCTCCTCTGCACCCCTGGACAGGCTTTTCCTCCTCTGATCCCCTGGACAGACCTCCCCTCCTCTGCACCACTGGGCAGGCCTCTCCTCCTTGGACCCCTGGATAGGCGTCTCCTCCTCTGCCGCTCCTCTGGACAGGCCTCACCTCCTCTGCACCCCTGGACAGGCCTCTCCTCCTCTGCACCCCCATGGACAACCCTCTCCTCCTCTGTACCACTGGACAGGCCTCTCCTCCTCTGCACCCCTGGACAGGCCTCTCCTCCTCTGCACAGCCCTCTCCTCCTCTGCACCCCTGGACAGGCCTCTCCTCCTATGCCCCCCTGGATAGGCCTCCCCTTCTCTGCACCACTTGACAGGCCTCTCTTCCTCTGCACCTCTGGACAGGCCTCTGCCCCTCCTCTGGACAGGCCTCTCCTCCTCTGCCCCTCCTCTGGACAGGCCTCACCTCCTCTGCACCCCTGGACAGGCCTCACCTCCTCTGCACCCCAGGACAGGCCTTACCTCCTCTGCTCCCCCTGGACAGGCCACTCCTCCTCTGCACCCCTGGACTGGCCTCGCCTCCTCTGCCCCTTCCCTGGACAGGCCTCTCCGCTGCATCCCTGGACAGGCCTCTCCTCTACACCCCTCTCTTCCTCTTCACCCCCATGTTCAGGCCTCACCTCTGTACCCCTGGACAGGCCTCTCTTCCTCTGCACCCCTGGACAGGCCTCTCCTCCTCTGCACCCCTGGACAGGCCTCTCCTCCTCTGCTGCTCCACTGGACAGGCCTCTCTTCCTTTGCACCCCTGGACAGGCCTCTCCTCCTCTGCACCCCTGGACAGGCCTCTCCTCCTCTGCTGCTCCACTGGACAGGCCTCATCTCCTCTGCAACCCTGGACAGGCCTCTCCTCCTCTGACCCCTGGACAGGCCTCTCCTCCTCTGTACCCCTGGACAGGCCTCTCCTCCTCTGCCGCTCCTCTGGACAGGCCTCATCTCCTCTGCACCCCTGGACAGGCCTCTCCTCCTCTGACCCCTGGACAGGCCTCTCCTCCTCTGCACTCCCGGACATGCCTCTCGTCCTACGCACTCCTGGACATGCCTCACCTCCTCTGCACCCCTGGACAGGCCTCGCCTCCTCTGCACACCTGGACAGGCCTCTCCTCCTCTGCCGCTCCTCTGGACAGGCCTCACCTCCTCTGCACCCCTGGACAGGCCTCTCCTCCTCTGATCCCCTGGACAGACCTCCCCTCCTCTGCACCACTGGGCAGGCCTCTCCTCCTCGGACCCCTGGACAGGCGTCTCCTCCTCTGCTGCTCCTCTGGACAGGCCTCACCTCCTCTGCACCCCTGGACAGGCCTCTCCTCCTCTGCACCCCCATGGACAGCCCTCTGCTCCTCTGTACCACTGGACAGCCCTCTGCTCCTCTGTACCACTGGACAGGCCTCTCCTCCTCTGCACCCCTGGACAGGCCTTCCTCCTCTGCACCCCTGCACAGCCCTCTCCTCCTCTGCACCCCTGGACAGGCCTTTCCTCCTATGCCCCCCTGGATAGGCCTCCCCTTCTCTGCACCACTTGACAGGCCTCTCTTCCTCTGCACCTCTGGACAGGCCTCTGCCCCTCCTCTGGACAGGCGTCTCCTCCTCTGCCACTCCTCTGGACAGGCCTCATCTCCTCTGCACCCCTGGACAGGCCTCTCCTCCTCTGCACCCCCATGGACAAGCCTCTCCTCCTCTGTACCACTGGACAGACCTCTCCTCCTCTGCACCCCTGGACAGGCCTCTCCTCCTCTGCCCCCCTGGATAGGCCTCCCCTTCTCTGCACCACTTGACAGGCCTCTCTTCCTCTGCACCTCTGGACAGGCCTCTGCCCCTCCTCTGGACAGGCGTCTCCTCCTCTGCCACTCCTCTGGACAGGCCTCACCTCCTCTGCACACCTGGACAGGCCTCACCTCCTCTGCACCCTGGACAGGCCTCACCTCCTCTGCACCCCAGGACAGGCCTTACCTCCTCTGCTGTCCCTGGACAGGCCACTCCTCCTCTGCACCCCTGGACAGGCCTCGCCTCCTCTGCCCCTTCCCTGGACAGGCCTCTCCGCTGCATCCCTGGACAGGCCTCTCCTCCTCTACACGCCTCTCCTCCTCTTCACCCCCCTAGACAGGCCTCTCCTACTCTACACCCCTCTCTTCCTCTGCACCCCCATGGACAGGCCTCTTCTCTTCTGTACCCCTGGACAGGCCTCTCTTCCTCTGCACCCCTTGACAGGCCTCTCCTCCTCTGCACCCCTGGACAGGCCTCTCCTACTCTGCACCCCTGGACAGGCCTCTCCTCCTCTGCCGCTCCTCTGGACAGGCCTTTCCTCCTCTGCCCCTCCTCTGGACAGGCCTCTCCTCCTCTGGACAGATCTCACCTCCTCTGCACCTCTGGACAAGCCTCACCTCTGCACCCCTGGACAGGCCTCACCTCTGTACCCCAGGACAGGCCTCACCTCCTCTGTACCCCAGGACAGGCCTCACCTCCACTGCACCTCTGGACAGGCCTCTCCTCCTCTGCCCCCCTGGACAGGCCTCACCTCCTCTGCACCTCTGGACAGGCTTCACCTCCTCTGCACCCCTAGACAGGCCTTACCTCCTCTGCTCCCCCTGGACAGGCCACTCCTCCTCTGTACCCCTGGACAGGCCTCACCTCCTCTGCCCCTTCCCTGGACAGGCCTATCCTCTGCACCCCTGGACAGGCCTCTCCTTCTCTGCACCCCTGGACAGGCCTCCCCTCCTCTGCACCAAAGGACAGGCCTCACCTCCTCTGCCCCTTCCCTGGACAGGCCTCTCCTCTGCATCCCTGGACAGGCCTCTCCTCCTCTGCACCCCTGGACAGGCCTCTCCTCCTCTGCCGCTCCTCTGGACAGGCCTTTCCTCCTCTGCCCCTCCTCTGGACAGGCCTCTCCTCCTCTGGACAGATCTCACCTCCTCTGCACCTCTGGACAAGCCTCACCTCTGCACCCCTGGACAGGCCTCACCTCTGTACCCCAGGACAGGCCTCACCTCCTCTGTACCCCAGGACAGGCCTCACCTCCACTGCACCTCTGGACAGGCCTCTCCTCCTCTGCCCCCCTGGACAGGCCTCACCTCCTCTGCACCTCTGGACAGGCTTCACCTCCTCTGCACCCCTAGACAGACCTTACCTCCTCTGCTCCCCCTGGACAGGCCACTCCTCCTCTGTACCCCTGGACAGGCCTCACCTCCTCTGCCCCTTGCCTGGACAGGCCTATCCTCTGCACCCCTGGACAGGCCTCTCCTTCTCTGCACCCCTGGACAGGCCTCCCCTCCTCTGCACCAAAGGACAGGCCTCACCTCCTCTGCCCCTTCCCTGGACAGGCCTCTTCTCTGCATCCCTGGACAGGCCTCTCTTCCTCTGCACCCCTGGACAGGCCTCTCCTCCTCTGCACCCCTGGACAGGCCTCTCTTCCTCTGCACCCCTGGACAGAACTCTCCTCCTCTGTACCCCTGGACAGGCCTCGCCTCCTCTGCCGCTCCTCTGGACAGGCCTCATCTGTTCTGCACCCATGGACAGGCCTCTCCTCCTCTGACCCCTGGACAGGCCTCTCCTCCTCTGCACTCCTGGACATGCCTCTCCTCCTACGCACTCATGGACATGCCTCACCTCCTCTGCACCCCTGGACAGGCCTCCCTCCTCTGCACACCTGGACAGGCCTCTCCTCCTCTGCCGCTCCTCTGGACAGGCCTCACCTCCTCTGCACCCCTGGACAGGCCTCTCCTCCTCTGATCCCCTGGACAGACCTCCCCTCCTCTGCACCACTGGGCAGGCCTCTCCTCCTAGGACCCCTGGATAGGCGTCTCCTCCTCTGCCGCTCCTCTGGACAGGCCTCACCTCCTCTGCACCCCTGGACAGGCCTCTCCTCCTCTGCACCCCCATGGACAGCCCTCTCCTCCTCTTTACCACTGGACAGGCCTCTCTTCCTCTGCACCCCTGGACAGGCCTCTCCTGCTCTGCACCCCTGGACAGGCCTCTCCTCCTCTGCACAGCCCTTTCCTCCTCTGCACCCCTGGACAGGCCTCTCCTCCTATGCCCCCCTGGATAGGCCTCCCCTTCTCTGCGCCACTTGACAGGCCTCTCTTCCTCTGCACCTCTGGACAGGCCTCTGCCCCTCCTCTGGACAGGCCTCTCCTCCTCTGCCCCTCCTGTGGACAGGCCTCACCTCCTCTGCACCCCTGGACAGGCCTCACCTCCTCTGCACCCCAGGACAGGCCTTACCTCCTCTGCTCCCCCTGGACAGGCTACTCCTCCTCTGCACCCCTGGACAGGCCTCGCCTCCTCTGCCCCTTCCCTGGACAGGCCTCTCCGCTGCATCCCTGGACAGGCCTCTCCTCCTCTACACACCTCTCCTCCTCTTCACCCCCCTGGACAGGCCTCTCCTCCTCTACACCCCTCTCTTCCTCTGCACCCCCATGGACAGGCCTCGCCTCTGTACCCCTGGACAGGCCTCTCTTCCTCTGCACCCCTGGACAGGCCTCTCCTCCTCTGCACCCCTGGACAGGCCTCTCCTCCTCTGCCGCTCCACTGGACAGGCCTCATCTCCTCTGCACCCCTAGACAGGCCTCTACTCCTCTGACCCCTGGACAGGCCTCTCCTCCTCTGCAGCCCTGGACAGGCCTCTCCTCCTCTGTACCCCTGGATAGGCCTCTCCTCCTCTGCCGCTCCTCTGGACAGGCCTCATCTCCTCTGCACCCCTGGACAGGCCTCTCCTCCTCTGACCCCTGGACAGGCCTCTCCTCCTCTGCCGCTCCACTGGACAGGCCTCAACTCCTCTGCACCCCTGGACAGGCCTCTCCTCCTCTGACCCCTGGACAGGCCTCTCCTCCTCTGCAGCCCTGGACAGGCCTCTCCTCCTCTGTACCCCTGGATAGGCCTCTCCTCCTCTGCCGCTCCTCTGGACAGGCCTCATCTCCTCTGCACCCCTGGACAGGCCTCTCCTCCTCTGACCCCTGGACAGGCCTCTCCTCCTCTGCACCCCTGCACAGCCCTCTCCTCCTCTGCACCCCTGGACAGGCCTCTCCTCCTATGCCCCCCTGGATAGGCCTCCCCTTCTCTGCACCACTTGACAGGCCTCTCTTCCTCTGCACCTCTGGACAGGCCTCTGCCCCTCCTCTGGACAGGCGTCTCCTCCTCTGCCACTCCTCTGGACAGGCCTCACCTCCTCTGCACCCCTGGACAGGCCTCTCCTCCTCTGCACCCCCATGGACAAGCCTCTCCTCCTCTGTACCACTGGACAGACCTCTCCTCCTCTGCACCCCTGGACAGGCCTCTCCTCCTCTGCACCCCTGCACAGCCCTCTCCTCCTCTGCACCCCTGGACAGGCCTCTCCTCCTGAGCCCCCTGGATAGGCCTCCCCTTCTCTGCACCACTTGACAGGCCTCTCTTCCTCTGCACCTCTGGACAGGCCTCTGCCCCTCCTCTGGACAGGCCTCTCCTCCTCTGCCCCTCCTCTGGACAGGCCTCACCTCCTCTGCACCCCTGGACAGGCCTCACCTCCTCTGCACCCTGGACAGGCCTCACCTCCTCTGCACCCCAGGACAGGCCTTACCTCCTCTGCTGTCCCTGGACAGGCCACTCCTCCTCTGCACCCCTGGACAGGCCTCGCCTCCTCTGCCCCTTCCCTGGACAGGCCTCTCCGCTGCATCCCTGGACAGGCCTCTCCTCCTCTACACGCCTCTCCTCCTCTTCACCCCCCTGGACAGGCCTCTCCTCCTCTACACCCCTCTCTTCCTCTGCACCCCCATGGACAGGCCTCTTCTGCTCTGTACCCCTGGACAGGCCTCTCTTCCTCTGCACCCCTTAACAGGCCTCTCCTCCTCTGCACCCCTGGACAGGACTCTCCTCTGCCGCTCCTCTGGACAGGCCTTTCCTCCTCTGCCCCTCCTCTGGACAGGCCTCTCCTCCTCTGGACAGATCTCACCTCCTCTGCACCTCTGGACAAGCCTCACCTCTGCACCCCTGGACAGGCCTCACCTCTGTACCCCAGGACAGGCCTCACCTCCTCTGTACCCCAGGACAGGCCTCACCTCCACTGCACCTCTGGACAGGCCTCTCCTCCTCTGCCCCCCTGGACAAGCCTCACCTCCTCTGCACCTCTGGACAGGCTTCACCTCCTCTGCACCAAAGGACAGGCCTCACCTCCTCTGCATCCCTGGACAGGCCTCTCCTCCTCTGCACCCCTGGACAGGCCTCTCCTCCTCTGCACCCCTGGACAGGCCTCTCTTCCTCTGCACCCCTGGACAGAACTCTCCTCCTCTGTACCCCTGGACAGGCCTCTCCTCCTCTGCCGCTCCTCTGGACAGGCCTCATCTCTTCTGCACCCATGGACAGGCCTCTCCTCCCCTGACCCCTGGACAGGCCTCTCCTCCTCTGCACTCCTGGACATGCCTCTCCTCCTACGCACTCCTGGACATGCCTCACCTCCTCTGCACCCCTGGACAGGCCTCCCTCCTCTGCACACCTGGACAGGCCTCTCCTCCTCTGCCGCTCCTCTGGACAGGCCTCACCTCCTCTGCAACCCTGGACAGGCCTCTCCTCCTCTGATCCCCTGGACAGACCTCCCCTCCTCTGCACCACTGGGCAGGCCTCTCCTCCTCGGACCCCTGGACAGGCGTCTCCTCCTCTGCCGCTCCTCTGGACAGGCCTCACCTCCTCTGCACCCCTGGACAGGCCTCTCCTCCTCTGCACCCCCATGGAAAGCCCTCTCCTCCTCTTTACCACTGGACAGGCCTCTCCTCCTCTGCACCCCTGGACAGGCCTCTCCTGCTCTGCACCCCTGGACAGGCCTCTCCTCCTCTGCACAGCCCTTTCCTCCTCTGCACCCCTGGACAGGCCTCTCCTCCTATGCCCCCCTGGATAGGCCTCCCCTTCTACGCACCACTTGACAGGTCTCTATTCCTCTGCACCTCTGGACAGGCCTCTGCCCCCCCTCTGGACAGGCCTCTGCCCCTCCTCTGGACAGGCCTCTCCTCCTCTGCCCCTCCTCTGGACAGGCCTCACCTCCTCTGCACCCCTGGACAGGCCTCACCTCCTCTGCACCCCAGGACAGGCCTTACCTCCTCTGCTCCCCCTGGACAGGCTACTCCTCCTCTGCACCCCTGGACAGGCCTCGCCTCCTCTGCCCCTTCCCTGGACAGGCCTCTCCGCTGCATCCCTGGACAGGCCTCTCCTCCTCTACACACCTCTCCTCCTCTTCACCCCCCTGGACAGGCCTCTCCTCCTCTACACCCCTCTCTTCCTCTGCACCCCCATGGACAGGCCTCGCCTCTGTACCCCTGGACAGGCCTCTCCTCCTCTGACCCCTGGACAGGCCTCTCCTCCGCTGCACTCCTGGACATGCCTCTCCTCCTACACACTCCTGGACATGCCTCACCTCCTCTGCACCCCTGGACAGGCCTCACCTCCTCTGCACACCCGGACAGGCCTCTCCTCCTCTGCCGCTTGTTAGACGGACCGGGAGGGTCGGCCGAGGATAAGGGGAGAGGTCTCCGGGGAGAGCCGTCTCCAGCGATCGTACAGACAAGTAACTTCCCCCCCACAGACGGACACCACACAAGGTTAAAGTTCAACGAGACTTTATAGGCAATTCTTTAAGTTTACGATGAAATGGTACAAGGAGGTCTGGACTCAGGGGTCCCCTCGATTCTGGTCTCTGGTTTGGGGAAAGGGTAGCGGGACAGTCTTATTACCAAAAAGGTGGAAATAGCTCTCAATCCTCGAGCTCGGCGTTCTAGATGATCGGGCCGCGGCGGAGCCAGCAGGTCCCGAGATGGACGAAGGAAACGACGGTCCGCGGCGGAGCCAGCAGGTCCCGATGAAGATGATGGTTACAAACGGTCCGCGGCCACGCCAGCAGGTCCCGACGACGATGAAGGATATGAAGGTTACGAAGGTTGCGGCAGCGCCAGCAGGCAAGACGATGGTGCACAAGACAGAGCTACGGCAGCGCCAGTAGTCCGTCTAGGATGAGTTCTTCTTTGCGTCTCTCGACTCGCCTTCCTGCTCTGGAGCTGCCCCAGTTATAGGGCTGGTGTTCTTTGATGTCCGGACCCTCGCACTTGGAGGTCGGGAGGTCCGGGATGAGGGAGTCCAGACACCCAGCAGGGGGGTGGAGCCAGCGCCCGGGGAGGCGATGGGCAAGCGGCACTTGAGCCATCGACACCTCTTTCTCCCATTGACTTGCCAAGTAGCCCGCTCACCTCCTGGGTGGATGGTGGTGCCGGGATGTCTGAGGCCTGGCCAGGCCCAGGGTTGAGGTCGATCGGGGGCCAGGCGGCCTCGTGGTGGAGTGTCCAAGATGGCGCCCCAGGATGGGCGCGCGGGCCGGCAGTGGATCGGGCCCACGAGGTCGACATGTTCGAGGGCAGGGGTCCCTGAGGGGACGGAGGACGTGCAATGGTGGTGTGTGGTACCTGCGTGACCGGGCTCGGGCCTGGTCGGGCCGGGGGAGAGCGGCCTTTCATGTGGCCTGTCCAACATGCGTCCCCCCCAGCTGAAGGCGGGGAGAGTTACCCATCCTCTTGGGGACTCTCCTCGTCGAGGCGGAAGAACCGGGACAGGCCATCCGCGTTGGCGTGATCTGGCCCAGGCCGGTGTTCAACTGTGAAGTCCATCCCTTGTAGGGAGATGGACCAACGTAGTAACTTCGGGTTTTCCCCCCGCATCTGCATCAGCCACTGCAGGGGTCGGTGGTCGGTCTGCACCCGAAAGTGTGTGCCAAAGAGGTAGGGCCGGAGCTTCTTGAGGGCCCATACCACAGCGAAGGCCTCCCTCTCTATGGTGCTCCAGCGTTGTTCTCGTGGTAGGAGTCGCCTGCTGATGAAGGCCACTGGTTGATCAAGGCCTTCGGTGTTCACTTGAGACAGGACTGCCCCAATGCCATGGTCGGAGGCATCCGTCTGGACGACGAACTCCCGGCTGTAGTCGGGGGCCTGGAGCACAGGGGCGGAACACATGGCGGCTTTCAATTGTTCGAATGCTGTTTGACACTCTGGGGTCCAGTTGACTTTCTTGGGTTGATTCTTTGACGTGAGTTCTGTGAGGGGCCCCACTATAGTACCATAGTCTTTCACGAACCTTCGGTAATAGCCCGTGAGGCCCAGGAAGGCTCGTACCTCGGTCTGGGTGATGGGGGGCTGCCAGGACTGGATGGCGGCAATTTTGAGCTGCAGAGGGGCCACCAGGCCGCTTCCCACCTGGTGCCCGAGGTAGGTTACAGACCCTTGACCAATTTGACATTTGCTGGCCTTGATCGTGAGGCCAGCTCGCTGAAGGGCTTGCAGCACTGCTCGGAGGTGGTGGAGGTGCTCGGACCAATGGTGGCTGTATACAGCGATGTCGTCTAGGTAGGCGGCGCTGAACCCTTCGAGCCCCGCCAGGACCTGATTGACGAGCCGCTGAAATGTTGCTGGGGCATTCTTCATGCCGAAGGGCATGACCGTGAAATGGTAATGGCCATCGGGGGTGGAAAAGGCAGAACGTTCTTGAGCCCGGGGTGTGAGGTCGATTTGCCAGTAGCCCGCCGTCAGGTCGAAAATACTGAGGTAGCGAGCAGCTCCCATGCGGTCGATTAGTTCATCTGCCCGGGGGATGGGATGTGCGTCTGTTCTGGTGACCGCATTCAAGCCCCGGTAGTCGACGCAGAACCGGAGTTCCGGTGTGGTGCCAGGGGCGGCCGCTTTGGGGACCAGTACTACAGGACTGGCCCAGGGGCTGTCTGAGGGCTCGATGACCCCGAGCGTGAGCATTTTTGCTACCTCTTCTTGGATGCAGGCCCGTACCCGATCTGGTACGCGGTAGGCCCGGTGGCGGATAGGGGGGCTGTCCCCCGTGTCCACATCGTGCACACACCAGGAAGTGACACCTGGGGTGAGGGAGAACAGGCTGGCGAACTGTGACAGGAGGACTCGACACTCCTGGCGTTGCTCTCTGGTGAGGGCCTCCGAGAGTCGGACCCCATCCACGGAGCCGTCTTTCTCCCGAGTCCGTAGGAGGTCAGGGAGGGGCTCGGAGTCTTCTTCAGCCCCATTGTCTGTGGCCATCAGGAGGCTGAGTTCTGTACGCACAAAGTGGGGTTTCAGTCTGTTAGCGTGGAGGACCCGGAGGGGGTTCCGGGAAGATTCCACGTCGATGAGATAGGTGGCAGGACCCTTGCGCTCGACTACTTTGAAGGGCCCCGTCCACTTGTCTTGCAGGGCGCAGGGCTCGGTGGGGGACATCACCCATACCTGTTGGCCAGGTTCAAATTCGATGGATGAGGCATTCCGGTCATACCACTTTTTCATGTCCTCTTGACTGGCCTCTAGGTTGGCTTTTGCCAGCTCTCTGAACCGCCGGGTCTGGTTGCGGAGGGGTAGGAGGTACCGGAAGACATCTGGTGGGTTCTTTAGAGGGGGCATCTCCCAGCCTTCCTTGACTAGGCTGAGCGGCCCCCGCACTGGGTGTCCATATAGCAGTTCAAACGGGCTGAAGCCCAGGGACTTCTGGGGAACCTCTCGATATGCGAAGAGGAGGCACGGCAGCAGCACATCCCACTGGCGACGGAGGGGCTCTTCCAACCCCCCGATCATCCCTTTGAGCGTGCGGTTGAACCGCTCAACGAGTCCGTTTCCTTGAGGGTGATAGGGGGTCGTGAATCGGTAGGTAACCCCGCACTGTTGCCAGAGGGACTTCATATATTTAGAAATAAAGTTCGTGCCTCTGTCGCTGACGACTTCTTGGGGGAAGCCCACACGGGAGAAGATCCCCATCAGAGCCCGGCCGACTACCGGGGCTGTCACAGTTCGCAGGGGAACAGCCTCGGGGTAGCGGGTGGCGTGGTCCACTAGCACCAAGATGAATCGATGGCCTTGTTTTGTGCGCGGGTCCAGGGGCCCCACGATGTCTATCCCGACCCTCTCGAACGGGGTGGTGACCACGGGAAAAGGTTGCAGGGGGGCTTTTAGTTTGCGGCCGCTCTTTCCACTGGCTTGGCACGTGGGGCAAGATCGGCAATGCTGGTGTACATCGTTCCTCATTTTGGGCCAGAAGAAGTGGGTCACCAGGCGACTGTAGGTTTTATCTTGACCCAGGTGTCCCGCCAGGGGGACATCGTGGGCCAGGTTTAGCAGAAAGTCTCTAAAACGGAGGGGCACCACTAGTACTCGGCTGCCCCCCAGCTCCGCGATTCTTTGCTCACTGTACAGCAGATCATTGTCCCAGTAGACCCAGTGAGTTCCGGAGGTATCCCCTGCGCTTTGGGCGAGCGCTTGCTGGCGGGGTCCCTCGAGGGAGGGACAGGTCTTCTGTTCTTGGCGAAATTGTTCTTGCGTGGGCCCCCCCTCTTGAGGCCACTGGTCGAGGTTAGCGAGGTCTGAAGGTTGAGCTGGTTCTGGGGGGACGTCACGGTCGGTGGTTTCGGCGGGGGCGACCGGAGGCGGTGGCGCCGGCCATTCGGGTTCCTCTGGGCGGTGGTTGGCACGGGCGGCCATGGACCGGGTGGTGACGCACGCCCAGTCCGGGACGCCTAACATCCCCAGGTGTTCTCTTCGTTCTACGGCTGCCCACGGAGAGCTTTCAAGGTCATTCCCCAGGAGGCAGTCCACGGGGGCATCGTCTCGGACCGTTACCTTCAACATGCCGGAGACCCCTCCCCATTTGAAGGGGACGCAGGCCATCCGACACAGACTTTCTGAGTTATCGGCTGAACGTACAGGGCAGAGAATGTTCGGTAGATACTGTTCTGGGGTCACCAGGTGACAGCGGACGGCTGTTACACTGGCCCCGGTGTCACGAAGGGCTTCGGCCTGGCGTCCATTGATGCTCACCCATTGGCTGTACTTCTGGGTGTTAGCGGGTAGGGGGACCCGCGGGACCATGTCTCTCCCCCCTAAGCAGGCTAGAGCCATGGCGGCTGGCTCCCATTCTTGGTGTTCCTGTTCATATTCCTCTTGTTCCTCTGAGATCTGTTCCTCCCCCAGAGCAGCAGCAGCTACTTGGCGGGGTCTTGGGCTCTGGTACTGGGGGCAGCTTGGGTCGTTTGCGTAGTGGCCGACTCGTTGGCATCGATGGCACGTAACATTGGCTCGGTAACCCGGTCGCGCCGGGGTGCTGCCCCGGTTGGCCGGGGGGGTGGTGCTGGTAGCGGGGGCGACCGGGGCGTTGTCTCTTCCGCGTCCTTGGCCTCCTCCTCCTCCTCGGGGACGGTGCTGACCATTGTTGTTCCGGTTCTGCTCGTAGGACCCATTCCGGCCCACTCTGGTGATTTCCCACCGGTCAGCTTCGGCTGCGAGCTGCCGGGGATCCGTTAACTTGCTGTCGAGGAGGTGCTGGCGGAGTTCAATGAAGCAATTGTTCGACAGATGCTCCCATACCATAAGATTGAACAGTTGTTCGTAGGTTGTGACCTTGCTTCCTTTGATCCAGCCCTCGAAGGCTCGGCTAAAGTAGTTTACATAGTCCACCCAAGTTGTACCCGGGATGCGGGTGCAGTCTCGAAACCTCTGACGGTACATCTCGGGTGTGAGGCCATAGCGTGTGAGGAGTGCAGCTTTCATATGGTCATAGGAGGTCATCTGGTGGTCCGGGAGCTGTAGCAGGGCGTCGCGGCCCTCATTGAGGAATCTCCCCCATAGACTGGCTCCCCAATCGCTTCTATCGATCCGGTGTGCAGTCATAGCGATTTCATAGGCCTTAAACCATTGCTGGATGTCGTCCTCTCGGAAGTATTCTCGAACGACATCCTTGGGGATGTGTACCTTTTTCTCTGTTGCCCCTGGGGTGTGGGGTTGCTCGGACACCCCTACTTCTTTATTCTGCTTGCGTAGGTCGATCTCAGCTAGTTTCCGCTCGTGTTCATACGCCAGTTTCTTTTCCTCGAGCTCCCTTTGTCTCTGTTTCTCCTCTCTTTCTTCTCGGAGACGCAGGTGCTCTAAGTTGATTTTTTGTTCGGCCAACTTAAGTTCAACGTCCATTTTGAGTCGGGCCATTTCCAGCTCGTGTAGTCGGGTTTTTTCTCTTTCCTGGATCTCGTCTTGCGAGAGACCCGTTCTTCGCTCTTCAGGGGCCGTGGTGGTTTTTGCTGCGGTGCTTTGATCGGGGGTTCCGGCAGCCCCGGTTTCTGCCCAAGACTCTAGGGCATGCTTAAAATCGTCTTTGGTACTTAGTCCGGTGGTAGCGATACCTAGTTCGATGCAGAATTGTTTTAGTTCATGATGGCTGTACTCGTCCAATTTCTCCATCTGGAACTTCTCGGTTCATCCGCTTTCTTTAGTTGTCATCGTGATTTCGTCGTGGGGTGAGCTACTCTCTGTACGATTATGCGGTGATTCGGATCGCGCCGCTGGCCACCAATGTTAGACGGACCGGGAGGGTCGGCCGAGGATAAGGGGAGAGGTCTCCGGGGAGAGCCGTCTCCAGCGATCGTACAGACAAGTAACTTCCCCCCCACAGACGGACACCACACAAGGTTAAAGTTCAACGAGACTTTATAGGCAATTCTTTAAGTTTACGATGAAATGGTACAAGGAGGTCTGGACTCAGGGGTCCCCTCGATTCTGGTCTCTGGTTTGGGGAAAGGGTAGCGGGACAGTCTTATTACCAAAAAGGTGGAAATAGCTCTCAATCCTCGAGCTCGGCGTTCTAGATGATCGGGCCGCGGCGGAGCCAGCAGGTCCCGAGATGGACGAAGGAAACGACGGTCCGCGGCGGAGCCAGCAGGTCCCGATGAAGATGATGGTTACAAACGGTCCGCGGCCACGCCAGCAGGTCCCGACGACGATGAAGGATATGAAGGTTACGAAGGTTGCGGCAGCGCCAGCAGGCAAGACGATGGTGCACAAGACAGAGCTACGGCAGCGCCAGTAGTCCGTCTAGGATGAGTTCTTCTTTGCGTCTCTCGACTCCAAGATACAACTGCCTTCCTGCTCTGGAGCTGCCCCAGTTATAGGGCTGGTGTTCTTTGATGTCCGGACCCTCGCACTTGGAGGTCGGGAGGTCCGGGATGAGGGAGTCCAGACACCCAGCAGGGGGGTGGAGTCAGCGCCCGGGGAGGCGATGGGCGAGCGGCACTTGGCGGGGGAGAGCCATCGACACCTCTTTCTCCCATTGACTTGCCAAGTAGCCCGCTCACCTCCTGGGTGGATGGTGGTGCCGGGATGTCTGAGGCCTGGCCAGGCCCAGGGTTGAGGTCGATCGGGGGCCAGGCGGCCTCGTGGTGGAGTGTCCAAGATGGCGCCCCAGGATGGGCGCGCGGGCCGGCAGTGGATCGGGCCCACGAGGTCGACATGTTCGAGGGCAGGGGTCCCTGAGGGGACGGAGGACGTGCAATGGTGGTGTGTGGTACCTGCATGACCGGGCTCGGGCCTGGTCGGGCCGGGGGAGAGCGGCCTTTCATGTGGCCTGTCCAACACCGCTCCTCTGGACAGGCCTCACCTCCTCTGCACCCCTGGACAGGCCTCTCCTCCCCTGATCCCCTGGACAGACCTCCCCTCCTCTGCACCACTGGGCAGGCCTCTCGTCCTCGGACCCCTGGACAGGCGTCTCCTCCTCTGCCGCTCCTCTGGACAGGCCTCACCTCCTCTGCACCCCTGGACAGGCCTCTCCTCCTCTGCACCCCAATGGACAGCCCTCTCCTCCTCTGTACCACTGGACAGGCCTATCCTGCTCTGCACCCCTGGACAGGCCTCTCCTCCTCTGCACAGCCCTCTCCTCCTCTGCACCCCTGGACAGGCCTCTCCTCCTATGCCCCCCTGGATAGGCCTCCCCTTCTCTGCACCACTTGACAGGCCTCTCTTCCTCTGCACCTCTGGACCGGCCTCTGCCCCTCCTCTGGACAGGCGTCTCCTCCTCTGCCGCTCCTCTGGACAGGCCTCTCCTCCTCTGCACCCCTGGACAGGCCTCTCCTCCTCTGCACCTCTGGATAGGCCTCTCCTCCTCTGCCCCTCCTCTGGACAGGCCTCTCCTCCTCTGCCCCTCCTCTGGACAGGCCTCACCTCTTCTGCCCCTCTTCTGGACAGGCCTCCCCTCCTCTGCACCTCTGGACAGGCCTCTCATCCTCTGCACCTCTGGACAGGCCTCTCTTCCTCTGCACCTCCGGACTGGCCTCTCCTCCTCTGGACAGGCCTCACCTCCTCTGCACCCTTGGACAGGCCTCTCCTCCTCCGCAGCCCTGGACAGGCCTCTCCTCTGCAGCCCTGGACAGGCCTCTCCTCCTCTGCACCTCCTGGACAGGCCTCACCTCCTCTGCACCCCTGGACAGGCCTCACCTCCTCTGCACCCTGGACAGGCCTCACCTCCTCTGCACCCCAGGACAGGCCTTACCTCCTCTGCAGTCCCTGGACAGGCCACTCCTCCTCTGCACCCCTGGACAGGCCTCGCCTCCTCTGCCCCTTCCTTGGACAGGCCTCTCCGCTGCATCCCTGGACAGGCCTCTCCTCCTCTACACGCCTCTCCTCCTCTTCACCCCCCTGGACAGGCCTCTCCTCCTCTACACCCCTCTCTTCATCTGCACCCCCATGGACAGGCCTCTTCTCCTCTGTACCCCTGGACAGGCCTCTCTTCCTCTGCACCCCTTGACAGGCCTCTCCTCCTCTGCACCCCTGGACAGGCCTCTCCTCTGCCGCTCCTCTGGACAGGCCTTTCCTCGTCTGCCCCTCCTCTGGACAGGCCTCTCCTCCTCTGGACAGATCTCACCTCCTCTGCACCTCTGGACAAGCCTCACCTCTGCACCCCTGGACAGGCCTCACCTCTGTACCCCAGGACAGGCCTCACCTCCTCTGTACCCCAGGACAGGCCTCACCTCCACTGCACCTCTGGACAGGCTTCACCTCCTCTGCACCCCTAGACAGGCCGTACCTCCTCTGCTCCCCCTGGACAGGCCACTCCTCCTCTGTACCCCTGGACAGGCCTCACCTCCTCTGCCCCTTCCCTGGACAGGCCTATCCTCTGCATCCCTGGAAAGGCCTCTCCTTCTCTGCACCCCTGGACAGGCCTCCCCTCCTCTGCACCAAAGGACAGGCCTCACCTCCTCTGCCCCTTCCCTGGACAGGCCTCTCCTCTGCATCCCTGGACAGGCCTCCCCTCCTCTGCACCCCTGGACAGGCCTCTCCTCCTCTGCACCCCTGGACAGGCCTCTCTTCCTCTGCACCCCAGGACAGAACTCTCCTCCTCTGTACCCCTGGACAGGCCTCTCCTCCTCTGCCGCTCCTCTGGACAGGCCTCATCTCTTCTGCACCCATGGACAGGCCTCTCCTCCTCTGCACTCCTGGACATGCCTCTCCTCCTACGCACTCCTGGACATGCCTCACCTCCTCGGGACCCCTGGACAGGCCTCCCTCCTCTGCACACCTGGACAGGCCTCTCCTCCTCTACCGCTCCTCTGGACAGGCCTCACCTCCTCTGCACCCCTGGGCAGGCCCCTCCTCCTCTGATCCCCTGGACAGCCCTCCCCTCCTCTGCACCACTGGGCAGGCCTCTCCTCCTCGGACCCCTGGACAGGCGTCTCCTCCTCTGCCGCTCCTCTGGACAGGCCTCACCTCCTCTGCACCCCTGAACAGGCCTCTCCTCCTCTGCACCCCCATGGACAGCCCTCTCCTCCTCTTTACCACTGGACAGGCCTCTCCTCCTCTGCACCCCTGGACAGGCCTCTCCTGCTCTGCACCCCTGGACAGGCCTCTCCTCCTCTGCACAGCCCTTTCCTCCTCTGCACCCCTGGACAGGCCTCTCCTCCTATGCCCCCCTGGATAGGCCTCCCCTTCTATGCACCACTTGACAGGCCTCTCTTCCTCTGCACCTCTGGACAGGCCTCTGCCCCTCCTCTGGACAGGCCTCTCCTCCTCTGCCCCTCCTCTGGACAGGCCTCACCTCCTCTGAACCCCTGGACAGGCCTCACCTCCTCTGCACCCCAGGACAGGCCTTACCTCCTCTGCTCCCCCTGGACAGGCTACTCCTCCTCTGCACCCCTGGACAGGCCTCGCCTCCTCTGCCCCTTCCCTGGACAGGCCTCTCCGCTGCATCCCTGGACAGGCCTCTCCTCCTCTACACACCTCTCCTCCTCTTCACCCCCCTGGACGGGCCTCTCCTCCTCTACACCCCTCTCTTCCTCTGCACCCCCATGGACAGGCCTCGCCTCTGTACCCCTGGACAGGCCTCTCCTCCTCTGACCCCTGGACAGGCCTCTCCTCCTCTGCACTCCTGGACATGCCTCTCCTCCTACACACTCCTGGACATGCCTCGCCTCCTCTGCACCCCTGGACAGGCCTCACCTCCTCTGCACCCCTGGACAGGCCTCTCCTCCTCTGATCCCCTGGACAGACCTCCCCTCCTCTGCACCACTGGGCAGGCCTCTCCTCCTCGGACCCCTGGACAGGCGTCTCCTCCTCTGCCACTCCTCTGGACAGGCCTCACCTCCTCTGCACCCCTGGACAGGCCTCTCCTCCTCTGCACCCCAATGGACAGCCCTCTCCTCCTCTGTACCACTGGACACAGGCCTCACCTCCTCTGCACCCCTGGACAGGCCTCTCCTCCTCTGATCCCCTGGACAGACCTCCCCTCCTCTGCACCACTGGGCAGGCCTCTCCTCCTCGGACCCCTGGACAGGCGTCTCCTCCTCTGCCGCTCCTCTGGACAGGCCTCACCTCCTCTGCACCCCTGGACAGGACTCTCCTCCTCTGCACCCCAATGGACAGCCCTCTCCTCCTCTGTACCACTGGACAAGCCTCTCCTGCTCTGCACCCCTGGACAGGCCTCTCCTCCTCTGCACAGCCCTCTCCTCCTCTGCACCCCTGGACAGGCCTCTCCTCCTATGCCCCCCTGGATAGGCCTCCCCTTCTCTGCACCACTTGACAGGCCTCTCTTCCTCTGCACCTCTGGACCGGCCTCTGCCCCTCCTCTGGACAGGCGTCTCCTCCTCTGCTGCTCCTCTGGACAGGCCTCTCCTCCTCTGCACCCCTGGACAGGCCTCTCCTCCTCTGCACCTCTGGATAGGCCTCTCCTCCTCTGCCCCTCCTCTGGACAGGCCTCTCCTCCTCTGCCCCTACTCTGGACAGGCCTCACCTCTTCTGCCCCTCTTCTGGACAGGCCTCCCCTCCTCTGCACCTCTGGACAGGCCTCTCATCCTCTGCACCTCTGGACAGGCCTCTCTTCCTCTGCACCTCTGGACAGGCCTCTCCTCCTCTGGACAGGCCTCACCTCCTCTGCACCCTTGGACAGGCCTCTCCTCCTCCGCAGCCCTGGACAGGCCTCTCCTCTGCAGCCCTGGACAGGCCTCTCCTCCTCTGCACCCCCTGCACAGGCCTCTCCTCCTCTGCACCCACTGGACAGGCCTCTCTTCCTCTGACCCCTTGACAGGCCTCTCCTCCTCTCCACCCCTGGACAGGCCTCTCTTCCTCTGCACCCCTGGAAAGGTCTCTCCTCCTCTGCACCCCTGGAAAGGTCTCTCCTCCTCTGCACCCCTGGACAGAACTCTCCTCCTCTGTACCCCTGGACAGGCCTCACCTCCTCTGCACCCCTGGACAGGCCTCTCCTCCTCTGCACCCCCATGGACAAGCCTCTCCTCCTCTGTACCACTGGACAGACCTCTCCTCCTCTGCACCCCTGGACAGGCCTCTCCACCTCTGCACCCCTGCACAGCCCTCTCCTCCTCTGCACCCCTGGACAGGCCTCTCCTCCTATGCCCCCCTGGATAGGCCTCCCCTTCTCTGCACAACTTGACAGGCCTCTCTTCCTCTGCACCTCTGGACAGGCCTCTGCCCCTCCTCTGGACAGGCATCTCCTCCTCTGCCACTCCTCTGGACAGGCCTCACCTCCTCTGCACCCCTGGACAGGCCTCTCCTCCTCTGCACCCCCATGGACAAGCCTCTCCTCCTCTGTACCACTGGACAGGCCTCACCTCCTCTGCCCCTTACCTGGACAGGCCTCTCCTCTGCATCCTTGGACAGGCCTCTCCTCCTCTGCACCCCTGGACAGGCCTCTCCTCCTCTGCACCCCTGGACAGGCCTCTCTTCCTCTGCACCCCTGGAAAGGTCTCTCCTCCTCTGCACCCCTGGACAGAACTCTCCTCCTCTGTACCCCTGGACAGGCCTCTCCTCCTCTGCCGCTCCTCTGGACAGGCCTCATCTCTTCTGCACCCCTGGACAGGCCTCTCCTCCTCTGACCCCTGGACAGGCCTCTCCTCTGCACTCCTGGACATGCCTCTCCTCCTACGCACTCCTGGACATGCCTCACCTCCTCTGCACTCCTGGACAGGCCTCATCTCCTCTGCACACCTGGTCAGGCCTCTCCTCCTCTGCCGCTCCTCTGGACAGGCCTCACCTCCTCTGCACCCCTGGACAGGCCTCTCCTCCTCTGATCCCCTGGACAGGCCTCTCCTCCTCTGATCCCCTGGACAGGCCTCTCCTCCTCTGCACCCCCATGGACAGCCCTCTCCTCCTCTTTACCACTGGACAGGCCTCTCCTCCTCTGCACCCCTGGACAGGCCTCTCCTGCTCTGCACCCCTGGACAGGCCTCTCCTCCTCTGCACAGCCCTTTCCTCCTCTGCACCCCTGGACAGGCCTCTCCTCCTATGCCCCCCTGGATAGGCCTCCCCTTCTCTGCACCACTTGACAGGCCTCTCTTTCTCTGCACCTCTGGACAGGCCTCTGCCCCTCCTCTGGACAGGCCTCTCCTCCTCTGCCCCTCCTCTGGACAGGCCTCACCTCCACTGCACCCCTGGACAGGCCTCACCTCCTCTGCACCCCAGGACAGGCCTTACCTCCTCTGCTCCCCCTGGACAGGCTCCTCCTCCTCTGCACCCCTGGACAGGCCTCGCCTCCTCTGCCCCTTCCCTGGACAGGCCTCTCCGCTGCATCCCTGGACAGGCCTCTCCACCTCTACACACCTCTCCTCCTCTTCACCCCCCTGGACAGGCCTCTCCTCCTCTACACCCCTCTCTTCCTCTGCACCCCCATGGACAGGCCTCGCCTCTGTACCCCTGGGCAGGCCTCTCTTCCTCTGCACCCCTGGACAGGCCTCTCCTCCTCTGCACCCCTGGACAGGCCTCTCCTCCTCTGCCGCTCCACTGGACAGGCCTCATCTCCTCTGCACCCCTGGACAGGCCTCTCCTCCTCTGACCCCTGGACAGGCCTCTCCTCCTCTGCACCCCTGGACAGGCCTCTCCTCCTCTGTACCCCAGGACAGGCCTCTCCTCCTCTGCCGCTCCTCTGGACAGGCCTCATCTCCTCTGCACCCCTGGACAGGCCTCTCCTCCTCTGACCCCTGGACAGGCCTCTCCTCCTCTGCACCCCTGCACAGCCCTCTCCTCCTCTGCACCCCTGGACAGGCCTCTCCTCCTATGCCCCCCTGGATAGGCCTCCCCTTCTCTGCACCACTTGCCAGGCCTCTCTTCCTCTGCACCTCTGGACAGGCCTCTGCCCCTCCTCTGGACAGGCGTCTCCTCATCTGCCACTCCTCTGGACAGGCCTCACCTCCTCTGCACCCCTGGACAGGCCTCTCCTCCTCTGCACCCCGATGGACAAGCCTCTCCTCCTCTGTACCACTGGACAGACCTCTCCTCCTCTGCACCCCTGGACAGGCCTCTCCTCCTCTGCACCCCTGCACAGCCCTCTCCTCCTCTGCACCCCTGGACAGGCCTCTCCTCCTGAGCCCCCTGGATAGGCCTCCCCTTCTCTGCACCACTTGACAGGCCTCTCTTCCTCTGCACCTCTGGACAGGCCTCTGCCCCTCCTCTGGACAGGCCTCTCCTCCTCTGCCCCTCCTCTGGACAGGCCTCACCTCCTCTGCACCCCTGGACAGGCCTCACCTCCTCTGCACCCTGGACAGGCCTCACCTCCTCTGCACCCCAGGACAGGCCTTACCTCCTCTGCTGTCCCTGGACAGGCCACTCCTCCTCTGCACCCCTGGACAGGCCTCGCCTCCTCTGCCCCTTCCCTGGACAGGCCTCTCCGCTGCATCCCTGGACAGGCCTCTCCTCCTCTACACGCCTCTCCTCTTCACCCCCATGGACAGGCCTCTCCTCCTCTACACCCCTCTCTTCCTCTGCACCCCCATGGACAGGCCTCTTCTCCTCTGTACCCCTGGACAGGCCTCTCTTCCTCTGCACCCCTTGACAGGCCTCTCCTCCTCTGCACCCCTGGACAGGCCTCTCCTACTCTGCACCCCTGGACAGGCCTCTCCTCCTCTGCCGCTCCTCTGGACAGGCCTTTCCTCCTCTGCCCCTCCTCTGGACAGGCCTCTCCTCCTCTGGACAGATCTCACCTCCTCTGCACCTCTGGACAAGCCTCACCTCTGCACCCCTGGACAGGCCTCACCTCTGAACCCCAGGACAGGCCTCACCTCCTCTGTACCCCAGGACAGGCCTCACCTCCACTGCACCTCTGGACAGGCCTCTCCTCCTCTGCCCCCCTGGACAGGCCTCACCTTCTCTGCACCTCTGGACAGGCTTCACCTCCTCTGCACCCCTAGACAGGCCTTACCTCCTCTGCTCCCCCTGGACAGGCCACTCCTCCTCTGTACCCCTGGACAGGCCTCACCTCCTCTGCCCCTTCCCTGGACAGGCCTATCCTCTGCACCCCTGGACAGGCCTCTCCTTCTCTGCACCCCTGGACAGGCCTCCCCTCCTCTGCACCAAAGGACAGGCCTCACCTCCTCTGCCCCTTCCCTGGACAGGCCTCTCCTCTGCATCCCTGGACAGGCCTCCCCTCCTCTGCACCCCTGGACAGGCCTCTCCTCATCTGCACCCCTGGACAGGCCTCTCTTCCTCTGCACCCCTGGACAGAACTCTCCTCCTCTGTACCCCTGGACAGGCCTCTCCTCCTCTGCCGCTCCTCTGGACAGGCCTCATCTCTTCTGCACACATGGACAGGCCTCTCCTCCTCTGACCCCTGGACAGGCCTCTCCTCCTCTGCACTCCTGGACATGCCTCTCCTCCTACGCACTCCTGGACATGCCTCACCTCCTCTGCACCCCTGGACAGGCCTCCCTCCTCTGCACACCTGGACAGGCCTCTCCTCCTCTGCCGCTCCTCTGGACAGGCCTCACCTCCTCTGCACCCCTGGACAGGCCTCACCTCCTCTGCACCCCAGGACAGGCCTTACCTCCTCTGCTCCCCCTGGACAGGCTACTCCTCCTCTGCACCCCTGGACAGGCCTCGCCTCCTCTGCCCCTTCCCTGGACAGGCCTCTCCGCTGCATCCCTGGACAGGCCTCTCCTCCTCTACACACCCCTCCTCCTCTTCACCCCCCTGGACAGGCCTCTCCTCCTCTACACCCCTCTCTTCCTCTGCACCCCCATGGACAGTCCTTGCCTCTGTACCCCTGGACAGGCCTCTCTTCCTCTGCACCCCTGGACAGGCCTCTCCTCCTCTGCACCCCTGGACAGGCCTCTCCTCCTCTGCTGCTCCACTGGACAGGCCTCATCTCCTCTGACCCCTGGACAGGCCTCTCCTCCTCTGCACCCCTGGACAGGCCTCTCCTCCTCTGTACCCCTGGACAGGCCTCTCCTCCTCTGCCGCTCCTCTGGACAGGCCTCATCTCCTCTGCACCCCTGGACAGGCCTCTCCTGCTCTGACCCCTGGACAGGCCTCTCCTCCTCTGCACTCCTGGACATGCCTCTCCTCCTACACACTCCTGGACATGCCTCACCTCCTCTGCACCCCTGGACAGGCCTCACCTCCTCTGCACACCCGGACAGGCCTCTCCTCCTCTGCCCCTCCTCTGGACAGGCCTCACCTCCTCTGCACCCCTGGACAGGCCTCTCCTCCTCTGATCCCCTGGACAGACCTCCCCTCCTCTGCACCACTGGGCAGGCCTCTCCTCCTCGGACCCCTGGACAGGCGTCTCCTCCTCTGCAGCTCCTCTGGACAGGCCTCACCTCCTCTGCACCCCTGGACAGGCCTCTCCTCCTCTGCACCCCCATGGACAGCCCTCTCCTCCGCTGTACCACTGGACAGGCCTCTCCTGCTCTGCACCCCTGGACAGGCCTCTCCTCCTCTGCACAGCCCTCTCCTCCTCTGCACCCCTGGACAGGCCTCTCCTCCTATGCCCCCCTGGATAGGCCTCCTCTTCTCTGCACCACTTGACAGGCCTCTCTTCCTCTGCACCTCTGGACCGGCCTCTGCCCCTCCTCTGGACAGGCCTCTCCTCCTCTGCCCCTCCTCTGGACAGGCCTCACCTCCTCTGCACCCCTGGACAGGCCTCACTTCCTCTGCACCCCAGGACAGGCCTTACCTCCTCTGCTGTCCCTGGACAGGCCACTCCTCCTCTGCACCCCTGGACAGGCCTCGCCTCCTCTGCCCCTTCCCTGGACAGGCCTCTCTGCTGCATCCCTGGACAGGCCTCTCCTCCTCTGCACCCCTGGACAGGCCTCTCCTCCTCTGCACCCCTGCACAGGCCTCTCCTCCTCTGCACCCCTGCACAGCCCTCTCCTCCTCTGCACCCCTGGACAGGCCTCTCCTCCTATGCCCCCTGGATAGGCCTCCCCTTCTCTGCACCACTTGACAGGCCTCTCTTCCTCTGCCCCTCTGGACAGGCCTCTGCCCCTCCTCTGGACAGGCCTCTCCTCCTCTGCCCCTCCTCTGGACAGGCCTCACCTCCTCTGCACCCCTGGACAGGCCTCACTTCCTCTGCACCCCAGGACAGGCCTTACCTCCTCTGCTGTCCCTGGACAGGCCACTCCTCCTCTGTACCCCTGGACAGGCCTCGCCTCCTCTGCCCCCTTCCCTGGACAGGCCTCTCTGCTGCATCCCTGGACAGGCCTCTCCTCCTCTACACGCCTCTCCTCCTCTTCACCCCCATGGACAGGCCTCTCCTCCTCTACACCCCTCTCTTCCTCTGCACCCCCATGGACAGGCCTCTTCTCCTCTGTACCCCTGGACAGGCCTCTCTTCCTCTGCACCCCTTGACAGGCCTCTCCTCCTCTGCACCCCGGGACAGGCCTCTCCTACTCTGCACCCCTGGACAGGCCTCTCCTCCTCTGCCGCTCCTCTGGACAGGCCTTTCCTCCTCTGCCCCTCCTCTGGACAGGCCTCTCCTCCTCTGGACAGATCTCACCTCCTCTGCACCTCTGGACAAGCCTCACCTCTGCACCCCTGGACAGGCCTCACCTCTGTACCCCAGGACAGGCCTCACCTCCTCTGTACCCCAGGACAGGCCTCACCTCCACTGCACCTCTGGACAGGCCTCTCCTCCTCTGCCCCCCTGGACAGGCCTCACCTCCTCTGCACCTCTGGACAGGCTTCACCTCCTCTGCACCCCTAGACAGGCCTTACCTCCTCTGCTCCCCCTGGACAGGCCACTCCTCCTCTGTACCCCTGGACAGGCCTCACCTCCTCTGCCCCTTCCCTGGACAGGCCTATCCTCTGCACCCCTGGACAGGCCTCTCCTTCTCTGCACCCCTGGACAGGCCTCCCCTCCTCTGCACCAAAGGACAGGCCTCACCTCCTCTGCCCCTTCCCTGGACAGGCCTCTCCTCTGCATCCCTGGACAGGCCTCCCCTCCTCTGCACCCCTGGACAGGCCTCTCCTCATCTGCACCCCTGGACAGGCCTCTCTTCCTCTGCACCCCTGGACAGAACTCTCCTCCTCTGTACCCCTGGACAGGCCTCTCCTCCTCTGCCGCTCCTCTGGACAGGCCTCATCTCTTCTGCACACATGGACAGGCCTCTCCTCCTCTGACCCCTGGACAGGCCTCTCCTCCTCTGCACTCCTGGACATGCCTCTCCTCCTACGCACTCCTGGACATGCCTCACCTCCTCTGCACCCCTGGACAGGCCTCCCTCCTCTGCACACCTGGACAGGCCTCTCCTCCTCTGCCGCTCCTCTGGAAAGGCCTCACCTCCTCTGCACCCCTGGACAGGCCTCTCCTCCTCTGATCCCCTGGACAGACCTCCCCTCCTCTGCACCACTGGGCAGGCCTCTCCTCCTCGGACGCCTGGACAGGCGTCTCCTCCTCTGCCGCTCCTCTGGACAGGCCTCACCTCCTCTGCACCCCTGGACAGGCCTCTCCTCCTCTGCACCCCCATGGACAGCCCTCTCCTCCTCTTTACCACTGAACAGGCCTCTCCTCCTCTGCATCCCTGGACAGGCCTCTCCTGCTCTGCACCCCTGGACAGGCCTCTCCTCCTCTGCACAGCCCTTTCCTCCTCTGCACCCCTGGACAGGCCTCTCCTCCTATGCCCCCCTGGATAGGCCTCCCCTTCTCTGCACCACTTGACAGGCCTCTCTTCCTCTGCACCTCTGGACAGGCCTCTGCCCCTCCTCTGGACAGGCCTCTCCTCCTCTGCCCCTCCTCTGGGCAGGCCTCACCTCCTCTGCACCCCTGGACAGGCCTCACCTCCTCTGCACCCCAGGACAGGCCTTACCTCCTCTGCTCCCCCTGGACAGGCTACTCCTCCTCTGCACCCCTGGACAGGCCTCACCTCCTCTGCCCCTTCCCTGGACAGGCCTCTCCGCTGCATCCCTGGACAGGCCTCTCCTCCTCTACACACCCCTCCTCCTCTTCACCCCCCTGGACAGGCCTCTCCTCCTCTACACCCCTCTCTTCCTCTGCACCCCCATGGACAGTCCTCGCCTCTGTACCCCTGGACAGGCCTCTCTTCCTCTGCACCCCTGGACAGGCCTCTCCTCCTCTGCACCCCTGGACAGGCCTCTCCTCCTCTGCCGCTCCACTGGACAGGCCTCATCTCCTCTGACCCCTGGACAGGCCTCTCCTCCTCTGCACCCCTGGAAAGGCCTCTCCTCCTCTGTACCCCTGGACAGGCCTCTCCTCCTCTGCCGCTCCTCTGGACAGGCCTCATCTCCTCTGCACCCCTGGACAGGCCTCTCCTGCTCTGACCCCTGGACAGGCCTCTCCTCCTCTGCACTCCTGGACATGCCTCTCCTCCTACACACTCCTGGACATGCCTCACCTCCTCTGCACCCCTGGACAGGCCTCACCTCCTCTGCACACCCGGACAGGCCTCTCCTCCTCTGCCCCTCCTCTGGACAGGCCTCACCTCCTCTGCACCCCTGGACAGGCCTCTTCTCCTCTGATCCCCTGGACAGACCTCCCCTCCTCTGCACCACTGGGCAGGCCTCTCCTCCTCGGACCCCTGGACAGGCGTCTCCTCCTCTGCAGCTCCTCTGGACAGGCCTCACCTCCTCTGCACCCCTGGACAGGCCTCTCCTCCTCTGCACCCCCATGGACAGCCCTCTCCTCCGCTGTACCACTGGACAGGCCTCTCCTGCTCTGCACCCCTGGACAGGCCTCTCCTCCTCTGCACAGCCCTCTCCTCCTCTGCACCCCTGGACAGGCCTCTCCTCCTATGCCCCCCTGGATAGGCCTCCTCTTCTCTGCACCACTTGACAGGCCTCTCTTCCTCTGCACCTCTGGACCGGCCTCTGCCCCTCCTCTGGACAGGCGCCTCCTCCTCTGCCGCTCCTCTGGACAGGCCTCTCCTCCTCTGCACCCCTGGACAGGCCTCTCCTCCTCTGCACCCCTGCACAGGCCTCTCCTCCTCTGCACCCCTGCACAGCCCTCTCCTCCTCTGCACCCCTGGACAGGCCTCTCCTCCTCTGCACCCCTGGACAGGCCTCTCCTCCTATGCCCCCTGGATAGGCCTCCCCTTCTCTGCACCACTTGACAGGCCTCTCTTCCTCTGCACCTCTGGACAGGCCTCTATGCCTCTGCCCCTCCTCTGGACAGGCCTCTCCTCCTCTGCCCCTCCTCTGGACAGGCCTCACCTCCTCTGCACCCCTGGACAGGCCTCACTTCCTCTGCACCCCAGGACAGGCCTTACCTCCTCTGCTCCCCCTGGACAGGCCACTCCTCCTCTGCACCCCTGGACAGGCCTCGCCTCCTCTGCCCCTTCCCTGGACAGGCCTCTCTGCTGCATCCCTGGACAGGGCTCTCCTCCTCTACACGCCTTTCCTCCTCTTCACCCCCCTGGACAGGCCTCTCCTCCTCTACACCCCTCTCTTCCTCTGCACCCCCATGGACAGGCCTCGCCTCTGTACCCCTGGACAGGCCTCTCTTCCTCTGCACCCCTGGACAGGCCTCTCCTCCTCTGCACCCCTGGACAGGCCTCTCCTCCTCTGCCGCTCCACTGGACAGGCCTCATCTCCTCTGCACCCCTGGACAGGCCTCTCCTCCTCTGACCCCTGGACAGGCCTCTCCTCCTCTGCACTCCTGGACAGACCTCTCCTCCTCTGGACAGGCCTCACCTCCTCTGCACCCTTAAACAGGCCTCTCCTCCTCCGCAGCCCTGGACAGGCCTCTCCTCCTCTGCAGCCCTGGGCAGGCCTCTCCTCCTCTGCACCCCCTGGACAGGCCTCTCCTCCTCTGCACCCACTGGACAGGCCTCTCTTCCTCTGACCCCTGGACAGGCCTCTCCTCCTCTGCCCCTCCTTTGGACAGGCCTCACCTCCTTCGCACCCCTGGACAGGCCTCTCCTCCTCTCCACCCCTGGACAGGCCTCACCTCTTCTGCACCTATGGACAGGCCTCTCCTCCTCTGACCCTCCTCTGGACAGGCCTCTGCTCCTCTGGACAGGCCTCACACCTCCTCTGCACCCCTGGACAGGCCTCACACCTCCTCTGCACCCCTGGACAGGCCTCACCTCCTCTGCACCTCTGGACAGGCCTCACCTTCTCTGCACCCCTGGACAGGCCTCACCTCCTCTGCACCCCTGGACAGGCCTCACCTCCTCTGCACCCCAGGACAGGCCTCACCTCCTCTGCCCCTTCCCTGGACAGGCCTCTCCTCTGCATCCATGGACAGGCCTCTCCTCCTCTACCCCTCCTCAGGACAGGCCTTTCCTCCTCTGCCCCTCCTCTGGACAGGCCTCACCTCCTCTGCACCCCAGGACAGGCCTCACCTCCTCTGCACCCCTGGACAGGCCTCACCTCTTCTGCACCCCTGGACAGGCCTCACCTCCTCTGTCCCTCCTCTGGACAGGCCTCACCTCCTCTGCACCCCTAGACACTGCACCTCTGGACAGGCCTCACCTCCTCTGCACCTCTGGACAGGCCTCACCTCCTCTGCACCCCTGGAAAGGACTCACCTCCTATGCACCCCTGCAAAGGCCTCACCTCCAATGCACCCCAGGACAGGCCTTACCTCCTCTGCACCCCAGGACAGGCTTCTCCTCTGCCGCTCTTTGGGACAGGCCTCATCTCCTCTGCACCCCTGGACAGGCCTTTCCTCCTCTGCACCCCAGGACAGCCCTTACCTCCTCTCCTTCCCCTGGACAGGCCACTTCTCCTCTACACCCCTGGACAGGCCTCACCTCCTCTGCCCCTTCCCTGGACAGGCCTCTCCTCTGCATCCCTGGACAGGCCTCTCCTCCTCTACACCCCTATCTTCCTCTGCACCCCCATGGACAGGCCTCTTCTCCTCTGTACCCCTGGACAGGCCTCTCTTCCTCTGCACCCCTTGACAGGCCTCTCCTCCTCTGCACCCCTGGACAGGCCTCTCCTACTCTGCACCCCTGGACAGGCCTCTCCTCCTCTGCCCCTCCTCTGGACAGGCCTCTCCTCCTCTGGACAGATCTCACCTCCTCTGCACCTCTGGACAAGCCTCGCCTCTGCACTCCTGGACAGGCCTCACCCCTGTACCCCAGGACAGGCCTCACCTCCTCTGTACCCCAGGACAGGCCTCACCTCCACTGCACCTCTGGACAGGCCTCTCCTCCTCTGTCCCCCTGGACAGGCCTCACCTCCTCTGCACCTCTGGACAGGCTTCACCTCCTCTGCACCCCTGGACAGGCCTTACCTCCTCTGCTCCCCCGGGACAGGCCACTCCTCCTCTGTACCCCTGGACAGGCCTCACCTCCTCTGCCCCTTCCCTGGACAGGCCTATCCTCTGCACCCCTGGACAGGCCTCTCCTTCTCTGCACCCCTGGACAGGCCTCCCCTCCTCTGCACCAAAGGACAGGCCTCACCTCCTCTGCCCCTTCCATGGACAGGCCTCTCCTCTGCATCCCTGGACAGGCCTCTCCTCCTCTGCACACCTGGACAGGCCTCTCCTCCTCTGCACCCCTGGACAGGCCTCTCTTCCTCTGCACCCCTGGAAAGGCCTCTCTTCCTCTGCACCCCTGGAAAGGCCTCTCCTCCTCTGCACCCCTGGACAGGCCTTTCCTCCTCTGTACCCCTGGACAGGCCTCTCCTCCTCTGCCGCTCCTCTGGACAGGCCTCATCTCCTCTGCATCCCTGGACAGGCCTCTCCTCCTCTGACCCCTGGACAGGCCTCTCCTCCTCTGCACTCCTGGACATGCCTCTCCTCCTACGCACTCCTGGACATGCCTCACCTCCTCTGCACCCCTGGACAGGCCTCACCTCCTCTGCACACCTGGACAGGCCTCTCCTCCTCTGCCGCTCCTCTGCACAGGCCTCACCTCCTCTGCACCCCTGGACAGGCCTCTCCTCCTCTGATCCCCTGGACAGACCTCCCCTCCTCTGCACCACTGGGCAGGCCTCTCCTCCTCAGACCCCTGGACAGGCGTCTCCTCCTCTGCTGCTCCTCTGGACAGGCCTCACCTCCTCTGCACCCCTGGACAGGCCTCTCCTCCTCTCCACCCCCATGGACAGCCCTCTCCTCCTCTGTACCACTGGACAGGCCTCTCCTCCTCTGCACCCCTGGACAGGCCTCTCCTCCTCTGCACCCCTGGACAGTCCTCTCCTCCTCTGCACAGCCCTCTTCTCCTCTGCACCCCTGGACAGGCCTCTCCTCCTATGCCCCCCTGGATAGGCCTCCCCTTCTCTGCACCACTTGACAGGCCTCTCTTCCTCTGCACCTCTGGACAGACCTCTGCCCCTCCTCTGGACAGGCCTCTCCTCCTCTGCCCCTCCTCTGGACAGGCCTCACCTCCTCTGCACCCCTGGACAGGCCTCACCTCCACTGCACCCCAGGACAGGCCTTACCTCCTCTGCTCCCCCTGGACAGGCCACTCCTCCTTTGCACCCGTGGACAGGCCTCGCCTCCTCTGCCCCTTCCCTGGACAGGCCTCTCCGCTGCATCCCTGGACAGGCCTCTCCTCCTCTACACGCCTGGACAGGCCTCACCTCTTCTGCACCCCTGGACAGGCCTCACCTCCTCTGTCCCTCCTCTGGACAGGCCTCACCTCCTCTGCACCCCTAGACACTGCACCTCTGGACAGGCCTCACCTCCTCTGCACCTCTGGACAGGCCTCACCTCCTCTGCACCCCTGGAAAGGCCTCACCTCCTATGCACCCCTGGAAAGGCCTCACCTCCAATGCACCCCAGGACAGGCCTTACTTCCTCTGTACCCCTGGACAGGCCGCACCTCCTCTGCATCCCTGGACAAGCCTCTCCTCCTCTGCACCCCTGGACAGGCCTAACCTACTCTGCACCCCAGGA
Source organism: Lissotriton vulgaris (assembly GCF_964263255.1). Taxonomy (NCBI): domain Eukaryota; kingdom Metazoa; phylum Chordata; class Amphibia; order Caudata; family Salamandridae; genus Lissotriton; species Lissotriton vulgaris. The sequence goes on from NW_028244477.1 coordinate 288,565, forward strand.
CAGGCCTTACCTCCTCTGCACCCCAGGACAGGCCTTACCTCCTCTGCACCCCAGGACAGGCTTCTCCTCTGCCACTCTTCGGGACAGGCCTCACCTCCTCTGCACCCCTGGACAGGCCTTTCCTCCTCTGCACCCCAGGACAGCCCTTACCTCCTCTCCTTCCCCTGGACAGGCCACTTCTCCTCTACACCCCTGGACAGGCCTCACCTCCTCTGCCCCTTCCCTGCACAGGCCTCTCCTCTGCATCCCTGGACAGGCCTCTCCTCCTCTACACCCCTATCTTCCTCTGCACCCCCATGGACAGGCCTCTTCTCCTCTGTACCCCTGGACAGGCCTCTCTTCCTCTGCACCCCTTGACAGGCCTCTCCTCCTCTGCACCCCTGGACAGGCCTCTCCTACTCTGCACCCCTGGACAGGCCTCTCCTCCTCTGCCCCTCCTCTGGACAGGCCTCTCCTCCTCTGGACAGATCTCACCTCCTCTCCACCTCTGGACAAGCCTCGCCTCTGCACTCCTGGACAGGCCTCACCTCTGTACCCCAGGACAGGCCTCACCTCCTGTGTACCCCAGGACAGGCCTCACCTCCACTGCACCTCTGGACAGGCCTCTCCTCCTCTGCACCCCTGGACAGGCCTCACCTCCTCTGCACCTCTGGACAGGCTTCACCTCCTCTGCACCCCTGGACAGGCCTTACCTCCTCTGCTCCCCCTGGACAGGCCACTCCTCCTCTGTACCCCTGGACAGGCCTCACCTCCTCTGCCCCTTCCCTGGACAGGCCTATCCTCTGCACCCCTGGACAGGCCTCTCCTTCTCTGCACCCCTGGACAGGCCTCTCTTCCTCTGCACCCCTGGAAAGGCCTCTCTTCCTCTGCACCCCTGGAAAGGCCTCTCCTCCTCTGCACCCCTGGACAGGCCTCTCCTCCTCTGTACCCCTGGACAGGCCTCTCCTCCTCTGCCGCTCCTCTGGACAGGCCTCATCTCCTCTGCACCCCTGGACAGGCCTTTCCTCCTCTGCACCCCAGGACAGCCCTTACCTCCTCTCCTTCCCCTGGACAGGCCACTTCTCCTCTACACCCCTGGACAGGCCTCACCTCCTCTGCCCCTTCCCTGCACAGGCCTCTCCTCTGCATCCCTGGACAGGCCTCTCCTCCTCTACACCCCTATCTTCCTCTGCACCCCCATGGACAGGCCTCTTCTCCTCTGTACCCCTGGACAGGCCTCTCTTCCTCTGCACCCCTTGACAGGCCTCTCCTCCTCTGCACCCCTGGACAGGCCTCTCCTACTCTGCACCCCTGGACAGGCCTCTCCTCCTCTGCCCCTCCTCTGGACAGGCCTCTCCTCCTCTGGACAGATCTCACCTCCTCTTCACCTCTGGACAAGCCTCGCCTCTGCACTCCTGGACAGGCCTCACCTCTGTACCCCAGGACAGGCCTCACCTCCTGTGTACCCCAGGACAGGCCTCACCTCCACTGCACTTCTGGACAGGCCTCTCCTCCTCTGCACCCCTGGACAGGCCTCACCTCCTCTGCACCTCTGGACAGGCTTCACCTCCTCTGCACCCCTGGACAGGCCTTACCTCCTCTGCTCCCCCTGGACAGGCCACTCCTCCTCTGTACCCCTGGACAGGCCTCCCCTCCTCTGCCCCTTCCCTGGACAGGCCTATCCTCTGCACCCCTGGACAGGCCTCTCCTTCTCTGCACCCCTGGACAGGCCTCTCTTCCTCTGCACCCCTGGAAAGGCCTCTCTTCCTCTGCACCCCTGGAAAGGCCTCTCCTCCTCTGCACCCCTGGACAGGCCTCTCCTCCTCTGTACCCCTGGACAGGCCTCTCCTCCTCTGCCGCTCCTCTGGACAGGCCTCATCTCCTCTGCACCCCTGGACAGGCCTCTCCTCCTCTGACCCCTGGACAGGCCTCTCCTCCTCTGCACTCCTGGACATGCCTCTCCTCCTACACACTCCTGGACATGCCTCACCTCCTCTGCACCCCTGGACAGGCCTCACCTCCTCTGCACACCTGGACAGGCCTCTCCTCCTCTGCCGCTCCTCTGCACAGGCCTCACTTCCTCTGCACCCCTGGACAGGCCTCTCCTCCTCTGATCCCCTGGACAGACCTCCCCTCCTCTGCACCACTGGGCAGGCCTCTCCTCCTCAGACCCCTGGACAGGCGTCTCCTCCTCTGCTGCTCCTCTGGACAGGCCTCACCTCCTCTGCACCCCTGGACAGGCCTCTCCTCCTCTCTACCCCCATGGACAGCCCTCTCCTCCTCTGTACCACTGGACAGGCCTCTCCTCCTCTGCACCCCTGAACAGGCCTCTCCTCCTCTGCACCCCTGGACAGTCCTCTCCTCCTCTGCACAGCCCTCTTCTCCTCTGCACCCCTGGACAGGCCTCTCCTCCTATGCCCCCCTGGATAGGCCTCCCCTTCTCTGCACCACTTGACAGGCCTCTCTTCCTCTGCACCTCTGGACAGGCCTCTGCCCCTCCTCTGGACAGGCCTCTCCTCCTCTGCCCCTCCTCTGGACAGGCCTCACCTCCTCTGCACCCCTGGACAGGCCTCACCTCCTCGGCACCCCAGGACAGGCCTTACCTCCTCTGCTCCCCCTGGACAGGCCACTCCTCCTCTGCACCCCTGGACAGGCCACGCCTCCTCTGCCCCTTCCCTGGACAGGCCTCTCCGCTGCATCCCTGGACAGGCCTCTCCTCCTCTACACGCCTCTCCTCCTCTTCACACCCCTGGACAGGCCTCTCCTCCTCTACACCCAAGTCAAGTCAAGTCAAGTCAGAATTTATATAGCGCACTACATACCCAGAGGGTCTCAAGGCGCTTAGGAAGGGGAGGAGGAATATTTGTCAAATATCCACGTTTTAAGTTGCTTTCTGAATGCTAGGTGGTTCTGGGTAAGGCGAAGGTAAGTAGGGAGTGAGTTCCATGTTTTAGCGGCCAGGTATGAGAAGGATCTGCCTCCCATGGTGGTCGTGTTGAAGCGAGGTACAGTGACGAGGGCTTGGCTGGAAGAACGTAGTTGGCGGGAGGGGGTGTAGAAGGACAGTCGTGAGTTGAGGCATTCTGGTCCGATGTCGTAGAGTGATTTGTGTGCGTGGGTTAGCAGTCGGAAAGTGATTCTCTTATTGACGGGTAGCCAGTGGAGGTCTTTCAGATGACCAGAGATGTGTTCGTTGCGCGGGATGTCTAATATGATCCTGGCTGAGGCGTTTTGGATTCGTTGGAGTTTCTTCTGGAGTTTAGCGGTTGTACCTGCGTAGAGGGTGTTTCCGTAGTCCAGTCGGCTCGTTACCAGAGCATGGGTGACTGTTTTCCTGGTTTCGGTGGGGATCCAGCGAAATGTTTTTTTGAGCATCCGAAGAATGTTGAAGCAGGATGAGGATACGGCGCTGACTTGTCTGTTCATTGAGAGTGAAGAATCCAGGATGACGCCTAGGTTCCGTGCGTGGTCTGTCGGGATGGGTGCTTGTCCAAGGGCTTCCGGCCACCAAGAGTCGTCCCATGCAGAGGGGGATGTACCTAATATGAGGACTTCTGTTTTATCAGAGTTCAATTTCAGACGGCTGAGTTTCATCCATTCGCCACCTTCTTTCATTCCTTCGTGTAGGTTAGTTTTGGCGGTGCTGGGGTCATTGGTGAGAGAGAGGATTAGTTGAGTGTCATCCGCGTAAGAGATGATGTTGAGGTTGTGTTGGCGGGCGATGGTCGCGAGGGGGCTCATGTATACGTTGAAGAGGGTGGGGCTGAGTGAGGATCCTTGTGGTACGCCACAGATGACTTCAGTGGCCTCGGACTTGAATGGTGGAAGGCGGACTCTCTGGGTTCTTCCGGTGAGAAACGAGGTGATCCATTCAAGTGCTTTTCCTTGTATTCCGATGTTACTGAGGCGTTGTAAAAGGGTGCTGTGGCAGACTGTGTCGAATGCTGCAGAGAGGTCGAGGAGGATGAGGGCGACTGTGTCTCCATTGTCCAGTAGAGTTCGAATGTCGTCTGTTGCTGCGATGAGAGCGGTCTCAGTGCTGTGTTTTGCTCGGAAGCCAGATTGTGAGGAGTCGAGGGATTTGTTGGCTTCGAGGAAAGCGGCGAGCTGGTTGTTGACAGCTTTCTCGATTACTTTGGCCGGGAATGGAAGGAGCGAGATGGGGCAGTAATTTTTGAGTTCTATGGGGTCCGCTGTGGGTTTTTTCAGAAGGGCGGTGAGTTCAGCGTGTTTCCAGCTTTCCGGGAAGGTAGCGGAGTTGAAGGAGCAGTTGATGACGTCTCGGAGGTGCGGTGCTATGACGGAGTCTGCTTTGTTGAAGATGTGGTGAGGGCATGGGTCTGTGGGGGATCCTGAGTGGATGGAGTTCATCAGGCGGATGGTGTCCTCAGTGGAGATTGGGTTCCAGTCGTTAAGGGTGTTCACGGGGGGAGAATGTTCAGCATGTGGTTGGGTGGGTTGGTCTCCGGGTTGGTTGACGAAGCTGTTGTGGATGTCTGCAATCTTGTTGTGGAAGAATGAGGCTAGGGAGTCGCAGAGGGCTTGAGAGGGGGTGATGTCGTTGGAGTTGGCCGAGGGATTGGAAAATTCCTCTCTTCCTCTGCACCCCATGGACAGGCCTCGCCTCTGTACCCCTGGACAGGCCTCTCTTCCTCTGCACCCCTGGACAGGCCTCTCCTCCTCTGCACCCCTGGAAAGGCCTCTCCTCCTCTGCCGCTCCACTGGACAGGCCTCATCTCCTCTGCACCCCTGGACAGGCCTCTCCTCCTCTAACCCCTGGACAGGCCTCTCCTCTTCTGCACTCCTGGACAGGCCTCACCTCCTCTGCACCCCTGGACAGGCCTCTCCTCCTCTGCACCCCTGGACAGGCCTCTCCTCCTCTGCCGCTCCTCTGGACATGCCTCACCTCCTCTGCACCCCTGGACAGGCCTCCTCCTCTGATCCCCTGGACAGGCCTCCCCTCCTCTGCACCACTGGGCAGGCCTCTCCTCCTCGGACCCCTGGACAGGCGTCTACTGCTCTGCCGCTCCTCTGGACAGGCCTCACCTCCTCTGCACCCCTGGACAGGCCTCACCTCCTCTGCACCCCTGGACAGACCTCACCTCCTCTGCAACCCTGGACAGGCCTCACCTCCTCTGCACCTCTGGATAGGCCTCTCCTCCTCTGCACCCCAGGACAGGCCTTACCTCCTCTGCTCCCCCTGGACAGGCCACTCCTCCTCTGCATCCCTGGGCAGACCTTGCCTCCTCTGCCCCTTCCCTAGACAGGCCTCTCCGCTGCATCCCTGGACAGGCCTCTCCTCCTCTACACCCCTCTCCTCCTCTGCACCCCCCTGGACAGGCCTCTCCTCCTCTACAACCCTCTCTTCCTCTGCACCCCGGGACAGGCCTCTCCTCCTCTGCACCCCTGGACAGGCCTCTCCTCCTCGGATGCTCCTCTGGACAGGCCTCATCTCCTCTGCACCCCTGGACAGGCCTCTCCTCCTCTGACCCCTGGAAAGGCCTCTCCTCCTCTGCACTCCTGGACAGGCCTCTCCTCCTCTGCACCCCTGGACAGGCCTCTCCTCCTCTGCACCCCTGGACAGGCCTCTCCTCCTCGGATGCTCCTCTGGACAGGCCTCATCTCCTCTGCACCCCTGGACAGGCCTCTCCTCCTCTGCACCCCTGGGCAGGCCTCTCCTCCTCTGCACCCCTGGACAGGCCTCTCCTCCTCTGCACCCCTGGACAGGCCTCTCCTCCTCTGCACCCCTGGGCAGGCCTCTCCTCCTCTGCACCCCTGGACAGGCCTCTCCTCCTCTGCACCCCTGGGCAGGCCTCTCCTCCTCTGCACCCCTGGAGGACAGGCCTCTCCTCCTCTGCACCCCTGGGCAGGCCTCTCCTCCTCTGCACCCCTGGACAGGCCTCTCCTCCTCTGCACCCCTGGGCAGGCCTCTCCTCCTCTGCACCCCTGGACAGGCCTCTCCTCCTCTGCACCCCTGGACAGGCCTCTCCTCCTCGGATGCTCCTCTGTACAGGCCTTTCCTCCTCTGCACCCCTGGACAGGCCTCTCATCCTCTGCACACCCCTGGACAGGCCTCTCCTCCTCTGCACCCCTGGGCAGGCCTCTCCTCCTCTGCACCCCTGGACAGGCCTCTCCTCCTCTGCACCCCTGGACAGGCCTCTCCTCCTCTGCACCCCTGGACAGGCCTCTCCTCCTCTGCACCCCTGGACAGGCCTTTCCTCCTCAGCACCCCTGGACAGGCCTCTCCTCCTCTGCACCCCTGGACAGGCCTCTCCTCCTCTGCACCCCTGGGCAGGCCTTTCCTCCTCTGCACCTCTGGACAGGCCTCTCCTCCTCTGCACCCCTGGACAGGCCTCTCCTCCTCTGCACCCCTGGACAGGCCTCTCCTCCTCTGCACCCCTGGGCAGGCCTCTCCTCCTCTGCACCCCTGGACAGGCCTTTCCTCCTCAGCACCCCTGGACAGGCCTCTCCTCCTCTGCACCCCTGGGCAGGCCTCTCCTCCTCTGCACCTCTGGACAGGCCTCTCCTCATCTGCACCCCTGGACAGGCCTCTCCTCCTCTGCACCCCTTGGCAGGCCTCTCCTCCTCTGCACCCCCACAGAACAGGTCTCAACTCTTCTGCACCCGCTTCGCAGGCCTCATCACCTCTGCACACATGGGCAGGCCTCTCCTCCTCTGCACCTCTGGACAGGCCTCTCCTCCTCTGACCCCTGGACAGGCCTCTCCTCCTCTGCACCCCTGGACAGGCCTCTCCTCCTCTGTACCCCTGGACAGGCCTCTCCTCCTCTGCCGCTCCTCTGGACAGGCCTCATCTCCTCTGCACCCCTGGACAGGCCTCTCCTCCTCTGACCCCTGGACAGGCCTCTCCTCCTCTGCACTCCTGGACATGCCTCTCGTCCTACGTACTCCTGGACATGCCTCACCTCCTCTGCACCCCTGGACAGGCCTCTCCTCCTCTGCACCCCTGGGCAGGCCTCTCCTCCTCTGCACCCCTGGACAGGCCTTTCCTCCTCAGCACCCCTGGACAGGCCTCTCCTCCTCTGCACCCCTGGACAGGCCTCTCCTCCTCTGCACCCCTGGGCAGTCCTCTCCTCCTCTGCACCCCTGGACAGGCCTCTCCTCCTCTGCACCCCTTGGCAGGCCTCTCCTCCTCTGCACCTCTGGACAGGCCTCTCCTCCTCTGCACCCACATCTCTTGCTGATACATATATAACTGGAACTCTATGTTGCTGTAGGTTAACCACACTGTCGACCTATTGGTCACACTTTGGCAGCTTTATTGACAGCTACAATTATGTAGAGCTTACATAAATACTCTCCTTCCATTAATGTCCAAAATGTATTTTAATAAAATGTGCTCCCGGCATTCTGCAGCTTGATAATTAATAGCACGGCAGGGTAGCATAAGCACTGGGTAGCATAAGCACTGAGAAAGGGGGGTCCCAGCAAGGAGAAACAATTTCACAAAATAAGTTAATAATATAAGAAAATGTAATTAGCCTGCATTGTTATTTATTCACAATGTAGGTATCTGCAAGTTATCATAAATTTGAGTACAAAATCACAGATATTTCATAGTGCGGGGGGGGGGCTGAAGGTGGTCTTATGATGACGAGGCTGTCGTGTATATTTAGACCTTGTTAGACAGATTTTGCATATTTAGAACTTGTTAGTCAGATTTTGTTCCACCCCATGCTCTTTGCCCCTAATGTTAGTTATTCTCAGGAGATTAAGGTCCAATAGTAGTCTGTTGAGAGTATGGGCGTACAACACATTTGGTGCCGAATGGGTTTCTGTTACAGGCTGATGCTAAGTTCAGTGATCACCAGTGGTCACTGGGTGTTCGTTTATTATCTGTTCTATTTTGACCAAATTTGCTTTGTGATGGTTCTGAAAGTGGTCCAGTTGGTCCTATCATATGTAAACAATTCCTTTGTTTATCTAGTGCCAGGTGACATCATGCATACCTAGATGAAGGGCCCATCAAATACCCACCCCACTTCCCGGACGGCACATTAGTTCTGATTTCTTCATCCAACATCTGGAATATGTGCCCCCTTCTTGTCCTTTTACTTCTCATCACCACCGCTTTCCTAGTAACACCCTTCTTATATCCCCCCCCCACCCTCCTCTGTCTCAGTCTCCTAACATGGCCACCACCCGAGTTAAGGCAGGAATTAATTGCTACAAAACCATCTATCCTCCCAACCAGACTAAAGATTCAGTAAAACGATTGACGCATAATACTATTGAACATTTCCCTGATTCCCTTTTTGTTGATCAATTTTACAATGGTCGTTTTGGGAGGCTCAAAAACGATTTTATCTTCTTCACTCACAACACCCCCTCTTGGTCCACTAGCTTATATAATTCCCTTAACGTCACCTCCTCCTCCTCTATCCCTCATGGCAAACAACTAAAAATGCCCCCCTCTGCATGTTTAAACGGCTACCTCACTATCTCACTCTATAACAACGGTACTGTCATGATCCAAGGCAAAGACAACTGTCTCTCTCTCTTTGACCACCTCTTCCCCTCCCTACTCCCCTCCTCTGCGATTCGGTTATCCCCCGACTCTTCATCTAGCTCCACTCACTACTCACTTTCTCCTCCCCTGACCCCCCTATATACCATTAGGGTGTACCCTCGAGAAGCACAGGTAGGCCCTCTTCCCTCCCCCTCCCCTCCTATGCCTCCCCCTATCCATCACTTCAGCCTTACCTCTATCTAATACGCTCCTCGTCCAATCTGCACCATCCCGGTTCCCCAATCTCTTCACCTCACCCATACTCCTACCTGCCACACCCCTTTTGAGTCCACCTCTCCTCCAACCCTCTCCCCCGGTTAACCTTCCCTACGCTCCCCTTATTCCTCCCCCCCTCTCCTCTACCCCCTCCTCCCCTCGTTTTTCACCCAGTTTTCTCCACAAACCCATTGCATTTCTCTCTCCTCCCTCCCTCTCCTCCAGCAATGCTGTGCTACCCCCTTTCCCCTCTTGGTAACCCTGTCCATTTCCCTCCCTCGGGCACAGCAGAACCACTTCCTTTCATCAACATCCCTTTCTCCCAACCCCCTCACTCTGCCTGATGGCTGTTTCCTCACAGCCACCTCTTCTCGATGACATGACCTCTTCAACCACCTCCCCTCTTTTCCTCCCTAACCTCCTACATTCCCATGACTCCACACAGGCCACCCCTCTCCTTCTACCATACCGCCCTGATCCGCACCCATCTCCCCCTAAATTTGTCCTTAATTCCTTTCCTTCTTGCAACTCCAACAAAGACAACTCTCCCTTCGCCTCTGATTCATCAACTCCCGCTCTCAACATCCACCTTTCCCCACTTTTGAACCCTATACCCCAACTCCCCTCCTGTACCCCCACCTCTCCCTGCCTTCCACCACCAATTCCACCCCCTCCTGTTTCCATCAAGCCACACAACCATCTGTGCTCTGCCTTACTCTCTCTGGAAAATAAGCTAGACTCTCTGATCACCTCCATCTCCCAGCTTGTAACTGCCATTTCACTTTTAAGCTCCAAGATTTCCACCTTTTCATACACCTCTACTCCTTTGGAAAACCCTCACCATCCCACGAGATGCACCTCGCCCCCTCACCCCACTATAGCCAAGCTGAACCTGTCGTCAGCAAACTTCGTTAACTCACACAAGCCTTTGAATGCCTCCCTTCTTCAACCTTCACCTCCCAGTAACCCTACTATCTACGCTATTCCGACCATCTCCTGTCAGAAACAAGCATCCACCTAAACCCTCCCGAGCACCCTCGTATAAATACAATATCCGGATTACCCTTCAGAGCCCAAGTGTCCTCTTCACCAAAACAGTCTTGTCAGAGCAATGCTGTCTGCTCCACAACTGCAGATCTGCAGTAAAACACAAACTTGAAATCTCCGATACCATCACCTTTCACAATATAGACATGCTCTTCCTCACAGAGACCTGGTTCAACGATACCTCTCACTCTATCTTTGATCTCCTATTACCCACAGGCTATTCTTTACTTAGGAATGACAGAACTGACAGCGTTGGGGGAGGTGTTGCAGTCATCTTTAGGAACTCCCTTCAACTGAAGGCTTTTCCTTTCAGCTCCTTCCACACTTTTGAATGCTTTTCTCTTGAGCTACAATTGCACCACCGCTCACCCATCAGATTCCATGTCATTTACCGCCCGCCGGGTAGCAGCCCTTCGTTATTGGAGGAACTCACTGACTTCATCAGCGACCAATACTCGCAAAGTGACAATCAGACCTTTGTGGGTGACTTCAATCTCCACTGGGCTCACCGCAAGACTCTTCTGCGAACTCGCTGGCCACCTTCCTCTCTGCTAATGATCTTATCCAACACTGCACACAGTCAACACATTCTAAGGGCTCAATCCTGGACCTTGTTATTTCTAAAGCAGACAGGCTTTCTATCACTACCCCTATTCGTGTAGACTGGTCTGACCACGACCTCCTCATCCCATTCTCTCTTCACCTATCACGCTCTATAACTCTTGGTCAACCTAAGAGGGCTACATCCTGGTTCCGTGATGCTAAAAATATTGACACTGTTTCCCTCTGTGAGTCAGCTTGCTGTCACTTCCAAGGCTAGACCGGAACCTAGATGTTGACAAAGTTACCTCCCAATGCCTCACAGTCCTTGCAGTTGAAATCAATAGCGTCACTCCTCTCCAAAGTAAAAAGATAAGGCCCACTCCCTCAGCACCCTGGTTCATCAAATCCCTCTATGAAGAAAGGAAGCAACTAAGATTCCTGAAGAAACAATGAAGGCAAGCGCTCTCCACCGATAATTTGACCACGCTTCGTTCAGCAAGATCCAAGTACCACAAGAGCATCTTCCTTGAGAAAGCGTTGCACTTCAGAACCCTCCTTGACTCAGCCAAAAATAGACCTAAAAACTATTCGATCTCATCAAGATTCCTAACCGCTCTCCCCCAACCTCCATGCTGGAGGATTCTACAAAGAAAGCAGCGGATTTTGGTATATTCTTTGACGAAAAAGTGAAATCCCTTGTGGCTCAGGTTGCTCATCCTACCCCTCCAGAGGAGCGCAAATCCTTAGCCATTTGGCAGAACTTTGACCCCATCTCTGAAGATGCCCTCCTCAAGTGCATCCTCGAAACAAAGCCCTCCAACCATTCTCTTGACCCCATCCCCAGTGCCATTGCCATTGACTTCTATTCCTATTCTCTTTACTATTGGACCACTCTGGTCAACCTCTCCCTTTGTCAAGGCTCCCTTCCTGTCTCCTTCAAAACTGGGCAGGTCACCCCTCTGCTTAAAAAACCCACTGCTGATGCGAATGACCTCAACAACTTACGCCCCATCACTAACCTACCCTTTCTTGCGAAGATCACAGAAAGATGTGTAGCGAAACAACTCTATTGTCATATCAAGGACAATGATCTTCTTGATAATTGTCAGTCTCCTCCCCCGGTTCAATCATGGATGGATCAGATGAATCTACTTAACAATAAACCCATCATTGTCGACAGCGCAAAATATCTTGGTGTCATACTCGACAACAAACTCAATCTAATCCCCCACATCCACTCCATTGCAAAGTCTGCACGATACCAACTGCGCCTTCTTTGGGGAATTAGTCGCTTTTTCACTGAGCAAGGCCTTAAAACACTGGTGCAATCGCTGGTCCTCTCCAGACTGGAATACTGCAATTCTCTTCTTACTGGCCTTCCCAAATCCCACCTGTCCCCCCTTAAATCTGTCCTCCACTCAGCAGCCCGTTTCATTTGTGGGGCCAAAAGAAGCAACCACATCTCACCGTTGTTATCCACCCTTCGCTAGGCTTCCAATCGAGGCTAGAGCTATCTACAAGACTGCCTGTATCACCCACAAAGCCTTGCACTCCTCCTCTCCTCGCTACCTGTCGAATAAACTGAACTGTCTGGAGGCTCTAGACCATCTCATAATGCAGAAAATCTACTGCTTGAACCCCCCACTTTCAAGAAAGAAAGATCGATGGCCCAATCCTTTTCAGGCAACGCTATGAGAATCTGGAACTCCCTTCCGCCTCAGCTCCGGACCACCTCCTCCTCCCAGGCCTTCAAAATGGACCTCAAAGTTCTCCTCCTCCAAAGACTCCTCCAAATCTAATTCACACCCTCTATCATCTGAAGGAAGACCTCCCATTATTGAAAATTCTATGGTCCATGACTATGGAAGTGCCTTCCTAGTGTGTTCTGACAGTTTGAGTGTTTAGCATTTATTGCAGACCTGTGTATACCCTTTTGTAACTTGCGCACGTCACTTTTCTATGTAACACACTGTATGCTACCTCTCACATTTTTTTTTTGCTTCAGATACTTGCACAAGTGCCACCATTGCCTACGTAACGTTTGTTCTTGTGCTGGAGTGTCTGCCACTTATTGCAATATTATACCTCTACTTGTACTTTGTACGCTTTTGTAACCTGCACACTTATGAAATATGCTACTTACCAGTATACATCTGTTCTTGGCATGTAGGGCGGCTGACATTTATATCTCTACATGAGGTCAGCTAGATGACCACCAAACAAGTACTAGTGCCTCCCCCCTTTAATTGCCTGTAATTTTCTGTAACCCTTGTTTTGTTCTATGTGTTACATGTATTGGATACAGGATTGTATCCCACTGTATTATTGTTTTGTTTATTTTTGTTTATACATTTACATTGATTAAATTAGTGTCCGGCTGGACACCTTCACAGATTCTTGTCTATAATTTGCATCCCCTTGCGTGAATTCTATAAATTAAGGACCAATGTTGCTTTAATAAACTAGCCTGCCTGCAGCAGCTACCAGCCTGCCCACAGAGCCTGCAGCACCTACCAGCCTGCCCACAGAGCCTGCAGCAGCTACCAGCCTGCCCACAGAGCCTGCAGCAGCTACCAGCCTACCCAATCAATCAACTAATCAGTACATTTATGGAGCGCGCTACTCACCCCTGAGGGTCTCAAGGCGCTGAGGGAGGGGGGGGTGCTGCTACTGCTCGAATACCTAGGTCTTGAGGTGTTTCCTGAACGTGAGGTGGTCCTGGGTCAGTCGTAGGTGGCGGGGAGGGAATTCCACGTCTTGGCAGGCAGGTAGGAGAATGATCTTCCTCCGGTGGTGGCCCTTCGAATATGTGGGACGGTGTTGAGGGCAAGGCTGGCGGAACGAAGCTGGCGGGTTGGTGTGCAGAACGTGAGGCGGTTGTTGAGGTATTTGGGGCCCATGTCGTGGAGAGCTTTGTGTGCGTGGGTGAGGAGCCTGAACGTGATCCTCTTGTTGACGGGGAGCCAGTGCAGGTCTCTCAGGTGGGCGAAGATGTGGCTGTGGCGAGAGATGTCGAGGATGAGTCGTGCGGATGCGTTCTGTATGCGCTGGAGTCTTTTCTGCAGTTTGGCCGTGGTTCCAGCGTAGAGGGCGTTCCCCTAGTCCAGTCGACTGGTGACGAGGGCCTGGGTGACCGCCTTTCTGGTTCTGGTGGGGATCCACCTGTAGATCTTTCGGAGCATGGTCAGGGTGTTGAAGCATGTGGATGAGATGGCGTTGACTTGCTTGGTCATCGTGAGAGATGAGTCAAGGATGAATCCCAGGTTGCGAGCATGGTCCGTGGGTGTCGGTGCGGTGCCCAGCACTGTGGGCCACCAGGAGTCGTCCCAGGCGGATGGAGATGGTCCTAGGATGAGGACCCCCGTCTTGTATGAGTTCAGTTTCAGACGGCCGAGCTTCATCCATTCTGCGACGTCTCTCATTCCTTCCTGGAAGCTGATACTAGCGGTGGCCGGGTCTTTGGTGAGGGAGAGTATCAGCTGGGTGTCGTTTACATAGGAGATGATGTTGAGGTTGTGTTTGCGTGTGATGGTGGCGAGGGGGCTCATGTAGATATTGAAGAGGGTAGGGCTGAGCGAGGAGCCTTGGGGTACGCCGCAGATGATCTCGGTGGCCGCGGAGCAAGAGGGAGGCAGACTCGCTGGGTTCTGTCAGAGAGGAACGAGGTGATCCAGTCCATGGCCTTTCCTTGGATCCCAATGTTGAGCAGGCGGGATATTAGGGTGCGATGGCAAACGGTATCGAAGGCGGGTGAGAGGTCTAGGAGGATGAGAGCAGCAGTTTCCCTGTTGTCGAGCAGAGTCCTGATGTCGTCGGTGGCTGCGATGAGGGCTGTTTCGCTGCAGTGGTTGTCTCAAAATCCTGACTGGGAAGGGTGGAGAGAGCCATTTGCCTCGAGGAATGCAGTCAGCTGTTTATTGACAGTCTTCTTGATGACTTTTGCAGGGACGGAGAGAAGAGAGATGGGGCGGAGGTTCTTGAGGTCTTTGGGGTCCGCTGAGGGTTTCTTAAGTAGGGCGTTGATTTCTGCGTGCTTCCAGCTCTCTGGGAAGGTGGCGGATGTGAGTGAGTTGTTTATGACATTCCGGAGTTGGGGTGCGATGACGGTGTCGGCTTTGTTGAAGATGTGGTGTGTTCATGGGTCGAAGGGAGACCCAGAGTGGATGGTGTTCATCACGTGGGTGGTGTCTTCTGTGCTGATGGGAGTCCAAGCGTTGAGGGTGGTGGTAGGGGACGTTGGTTTGGTGGCTGGGGGCGGGGTCTGGGCACCGAAGCTGTTGTGTAAATTGGCGATCTTGCGGTAGAAGAACTTGGCGAGGGAGTTGCAGAGGTCTTGCGATGGTGTGATGTCATTGTTGCTGGGGTTGGAGAGCTCTTTTACGATGCTGAAGAGTTCCTTACTGTTGTGTAGGTTGTTGTCCAGCCGTTCTTTGAAAGATGTCCTTTTGGTGGTGCGGATCAGCTGGTGGTGTTTGCGCGTGGTGTTTTTGAGGGCTGTCAGGTTTTCTGTCGTCTGTTTGTGGCACCATGCTTTCTCGAGGGTTCGGCAGGATTTCTTTGAGTCTTTGAGGTCGTCGGTGAACCATGTGGCTTTCTTGTTGCCGGGCTTGCCTGGAGGGTTCTTCAGTGGTGCAAGGGTGTCAGCGCAGCTGGAGATCCACTGTGTGAGGTTGTGGGCTGCGGCGTTGGTGTCAGTAGTGTCGGTTGGTGGGTTCTGGCTCAGTGCTGTGGTTAGCTGGTCGGTGGTTACTTTGCTCCAGCATCTGTGGGGGATCTGTTGCGGGTGGTGGTGGGATGTCGTCTTCTTGAAGGTGAAATGGATGCAGCTGTGGTCAGTCCAGTGAAGTCCGGTGGAGTGGCTGAAGGTGACGTGGCTGCTGGCGGAGAAGATCGGGTCGAGCATGTGGCCGGCGAAGTGGGTGGGGGTGTTCACCAGTTGCTTGAGTCCGTGGTTGGCGAGTTTGTTGAGCAGGGTGGTGGTGTTGCTGTCGTCGTTTTTCTCCAGGTGGAAGTTCAGGTCCCCTAGGAGGATGTAGTCTGGCGAGGCGAGGGCGTGTGGTCTATTGAAGTCGGCGATGGATTCACTGAATTGTGTGCGTGGGTCTGGGGTTCTGTAGATGAGCGTTCCTCTGAGGGTAATTTTGGGGTCTGTGTGGATCTGGAAATGTAGGTGTTAGGCTGCAGTGAGGGTGTCTTCGGAGTTGGTTGTGACGCTGATGGTGTTCCTGTTCCTGCAGATAATGGCTATTCCTCCTCCGGTTTGGTTGA
Organism: Lissotriton vulgaris; assembly: GCF_964263255.1. Classification (NCBI taxonomy): domain Eukaryota; kingdom Metazoa; phylum Chordata; class Amphibia; order Caudata; family Salamandridae; genus Lissotriton; species Lissotriton vulgaris. The sequence goes on from NW_028244477.1 coordinate 304,145, forward strand.
CGCAGTCCTTCGCGGTGATCTTGTAGCCGTTCGGTATGGCGATGTCGGGGGCTGAGAAGGTGTTCATCCAGGTTTCCGTGAGGAAGACGACGTCCAGCGCTGTTGTATCGAGGAGGTCCCAGAGTTCAACTGCGTGCTTGTGGACGGAGCAGGTGTTAAGCAGGATGCACTTGAGGTGGTTGTTGCCTGGTCCGGAGGGTGGGGTGCAGGTCCGGAGGCAGCTGAATTTGCAGGCTTTGCAGGTGAAGGGACCGTGGAAGCGCTTCGGGGAGGCACGGTAGCAGGCAGGCGGTCAGCCGGTGTTGAGTGCATGGAGTGTGGCGGTGTCGTATTTTAGTCAGGTCGCTTAGCTTCGGTGGGGGCCAGGGGTTCTGGCGCTGGGCGCGATCCAGGCGCGGACGGGCTTGCCTTAAGCGCGCCCGCTGCGCGGCCTCCATATGAGGGGATGTGGGAGGGAGGAGCAGCTTGGATGCGGGAGCTGGGCGGCAAATGGGAAACCAGAGGGCGGGGCCGCGCAGCGGCAGGAAGCGGGCACAGGGGGTCAATAGAAGGAAAGAAAACGGCAATTTGGGAGACCAGAGGCACGAGGGGTCAACAGAAGGAAAGAAAACACAGCAATGGGGGACATGGGGCACGAGGGGGTCAACAGAAGCGAATCAGAGTACAGCAGAGGAGTACAAAACCGGTCTGCTGCGGACAACTTGGAGAGGCGGCAGCAGTACACAGGGGGTCTGCACGTTGGCAGAGGGAGCGACCTACCTGGTCACAGGGTCACGGGTCGCCCACAGAGCCTGCAACAGCTACCAGCCTGCCCACAGAGCCTGCAGCACCTACCAGCCTGCCTAGAGCATGCAACACCTACCAGCCTGCCTAGAGCATGCAACAACTACCAGCCTGCCTAGAGCATGCAACACCTACCAGCCTGCCCACAGAGCCTGCAGCACCTACCAGCCTGCCCACAGAGCCTGCAGCAGCTACCACCCTGCCCCACCCTACCAGCCAGTCCACAGAGACTGCAGCAGCTACCAGCCTGCCCACAGACCCTACAGCACCAACCAGCCTGCCCACAGAGCTTGCAGGAGCTACCAGCCTGCCCACGAAGCCTGCCCCACCCTACCAGCCTGCCCACAGAGCCAGCACCACCTACCAGCCTGCCCACAGAGCCAGCACCACCTACCAGCCTGCCCACAGAGCCTGCAGCACCTACCAGCCTGCCCACAGAGCCTGCAGCAGCTACCACCCTGCCCCACCCTACCAGCCAGTCCACAGAGACTGCAGCAGCTACCAGCCTGCCCACAGACCCTACAGCACCAACCAGCCTGCCCACAGAGCTTGCAGGAGCTACCAGCCTGCCCACGAAGCCTGCCCCACCCTACCAGCCTGCCCACAGAGCCAGCACCACCTACCAGCCTGCCCACAGAGCCAGCACCACCTACCAGCCTGCCCACAGAGCCTGCAGCACCTACCAGCCTGCCCACAGAGCCTGCAGCAGCTACCACCCTGCCCCACCCTACCAGCCAGTCCACAGAGACTGCAGCAGCTACCAGCCTGCCCACAGACCCTACAGCACCAACCAGCCTGCCCACAGAGCTTGCAGGAGCTACCAGCCTGCCCACGAAGCCTGCCCCACCCTACCAGCCTGCCCACAGAGCCAGCACCACCTACCAGCCTGCCCACAGAGCCAGCACCACCTACCAGCCTGCCCACAGAGCCTGCAGCAGCTACCAGCCTGCCCACAGAGCCTGCAGCAGCTACCAGCCTGCCCACAGAGCCTGCAGCAGCTACCAGCCTGCCCACAGAGCCTGCAGCAGCTACCAGCCTGTCCACAGAGCCTGCTACCAGCCTACCCACGGAGCCCACCAGCCTGCCCACAGAGCCTGCAGCACCTACCAGCCTGTCCACGGAGCCTGCAGCAGCTACCAGCCTACCCACGGAGCCCACCAGCCTGCCCACAGAGCCCACCAGCCTGCCCACAGAGCCCACCAGCCTGCCCACAGAGCCCACCAGCCTGCCCACCAGCCTGCCCACGGAGCCTGCAGCACCTACCAGCCTGCCCACAGAGCCTGCAGCACCTACCAGCCTGTCCACGGAGCCTGCAGCAGCTACCAGCCTGCCCACAGAGCCTGCAGCACCTACCAGCCTGTCCACGGAGCCTGCAGCAGCTACCAGCCTGTCCACAGAGCCTGCAGCAGCTACCAGCCTGCCCACAGAGCCTGCAGCAGCTACCAGCCTGCCCACAGAGCCTGCAGCAGCTACCAGCCTGTCCACAGAGCCTGCAGCAGCTACCAGCCTGTCCACGAAGCCTGCAGCAGCTACCAGCCTGTCCACAGAGCCTGCAGCAGCTACCAGCCTGCCCACAGAGCCTGCAGCAGCTACCAGCCTGCTCACAGAGCCTGCAGCAGCTACCAGCCTGCTCACAGAGCCTGCAGCAGCTACCAGCCTGCCCACAGAGCATGCAGCAGCTACCAGCCTGTCCACGAAGCCTGCAGCAGCTACCAGCCTGTCCACAGAGCCTGCAGCAGCTACCAGCCTGCCCACAGAGCCTGCAGCAGCTACCAGCCTGCCCACAGAGCCTGCAGCAGCTACCAGCCTGTCCACAGAGCCTGCAGCAGCTACCAGCCTGCCCACAGAGTCTGCAGCAGCTACCAGCCTGTCCACGAAGCCTGCAGCAGCTACCAGCCTGTCCACGAAGCCTGCAGCAGCTACCAGCCTGCCCACAGAGCCTGCAGCAGCTACCAGCCTGCTCACAGAGCCTGCAGCAGCTACCAGCCTGCTCACAGAGCCTGCAGCAGCTACCAGCCTGCCCACAGAGCATGCAGCAGCTACCAGCCTGTCCACGAAGCCTGCAGCAGCTACCAGCCTGTCCACAGAGCCTGCAGCAGCTACCAGCCTGCCCACAGAGCCTGCAGCAGCTACCAGCCTGCCCACAGAGCCTGCAGCAGCTACCAGCCTGCCCACAGAGCCTGCAGTGCCTACCAGCCTGTCCACGGAGCCTGCAGCAGCTACTAGCCTGCTCACGAAGCCTGCAGCACCTACCAGCCTGCTCACAGAGCCTGCAGTGCCTACCAGTTTGTCCACAGAGGCTGCAGTGCTGTGCTGAAGTTACTCCGTGACTGAACCGCTCATATTTGTGGCCCGCGCTTCACAGGCCCCTGTGCTAAATCAACAGTAACTTCCCTTCTTTGCATATCTTCTCAAGCTGTACCCGCACCAGAAAAAAAAGACTAAAACAACCTGCCCCTGCAAGGCTCTGACTGCAGGATCATGGAGGACAGAAGAAATGTAGGTGGGCGAATTTTGTACCCACATCTGGAGTGAAAAAAAGCAAGCTTTAGGGCCGAGCGACAGGTGCAGCCGCACCGGGCGCCGGCCTGTGGAGGGGGCGCCGAACTCATGGGAGGGGGGATTGTTTAGCAACAACTTATGATTGGAGAGATGAGGGGCACTTCTGCCTGGTGGTAGAGAGAATCAAGGAGGTGGTCATGGGGGTGTGGGGGAACCGGGGTCCACCATCGCTAAAGCCGGCCCTGATACAGCGACCGCTCACACTTTACAGCCACAGCATGACCGATGCATCGTAAACACAAAGAGGACACAAATAAAGCTGCCGTCATCATTCCTAACATGGATGGAAGTCACTTATATACAGTCTCGCCTTCACCTTCAACCTCTGCAGAACAAACATGGACAGCAGCAAGTCTGCAAACGCGTCCAGGTGAGACAGCAGGAACTTTTGTCTATAAACAATAACATACATGCAGTTCACATGTGACAGACACCGACACATGCAATGAAATGGGAGTTCATGGATCAAACGAGTACAAAAGAATGTTATACAAATCAGTCAAGAATAAAAACACGAGAAATGACACCACGTGTGCTAATGAGAATCCGGCACGAAGTTCGGGCGCCTCGCTGTCCCAGGAGCAGATCACTTTGGAAAGCTGGAAAGAGACATCCATGTTGTGTGACATGCACCAGCACTGCAGGTGACACACCTATCACTGTGCTGAAATATGGAGCCGGCATTAAAGTGAAGACAATTATTCTTTTGAGGGTAAGAGTTAAACAAGCATTTGCAATGCAATAGGTCTCGCATTAGGAGAGTTTGAGCTATTGGTATTGTAAATGACAATTTCTTTTTTAAATGTGCTAGTTTAGAAATTAACGAAATTAATAGCTTTGTCATTGATAATGCCAATTGTTTTAACTTTCGCAAATGTGACACCTATAGCATTTGTAAAGCAAAATGTTTTGTTTTTATGTGACATATATGTATTGATATTACTAATAACAGTGTCTTTTAATTTTTGTAAATAATTAATACTTAAATAAAAGTTATTGTAATGTTTAATGGCAGTAGTATAAACTGTTCTAATGAACTTTTGTGAAGATTATGTTCATTGTATTTTATTGTGACAAAAATCCAAGAACAGACGTGAAATATTAACATGTTTTTTGTGAAATTTGTAATAAAGCTTGAAACATTGAAAGAACATATTTGAACCAGTTGTTCTTGAATGGTTGCCCAGCTTGATGCTGTGTTGGCGCTGAGTGATGTTGTGTTTGCGACGAGTGATGCTGTGAGGGCGGTAGATAGATATAGTGAGTGCGATAGATAGATATAGTGAGGGCGATAGATAGATAAATAGAGTGAGGGTGATTGATAGATACAGTGATGGCAAAAGATAGACAGATAGAGTGAGGGTGATAGATAGACAGATAGATATAGTGAGTGCGATAGATAGATATAGTGAGGGCGATAGATAGAGTTTGGGCGATAGATAGGTATATAGAGTGACGGCAATAGATAGCTAGAGGGCGATAGATAGATAGAGTGCGATAGATAGATAGATAGATAGATAGATAGATAGATAGATAGATAGATAGATAGATAGATAGATAGATAGATAGATAGATAGATAGATAGATAGATAGATAGATAGATAGATAGATAGATAGATAGATAGATAGATAGAGGGCGATTGTTAGATAGAGCGATGGCGATAGATAGATAGATAGATAGAGTGTGCGCTAGCTAGATAGCTAGATAGATAGATCTATAGAGTGAAGGCGATAGATAGATAGAGGGCGATAGAGTGAGGGCGATAGATAGATAGATAGAGTGAGTGAGGGGTGATAGATAGAGTGAGGGGCGATAGATAGATAGATAGAGTGAGGGTGATTGAGTGAGGGCGATAGATAGATAGATAGAGTGAGGGTGATTGATAGACAGATAGATATAGTGAGTGCGATAGATAGATATAGTGAGGGCGATAGATAGATAAATAGAGTGAGGGTGATTGATAGATACAGTGATGGCGATAGATAGACAGATAGAGTGAGGGTGATAGATAGACAGATAGATATACTGAGTGCGATAGATAGATATAGTGAGGGCGATAGATAGAGTTTGGGCGATAGATAGGTATATAGAGTGACGGCAATAGATAGCTATAGGGCGATAGATAGATAGAGTGCGATAGATAGATAGATAGATAGATAGATAGATAGATAGATAGATAGATAGATAGATAGATAGATAGATAGATAGAGGGCGATTGTTAGATAGAGCGATGGCGATAGATAGATAGATAGATAGATAGATAGATAGATAGATAGATAGATAGATAGATAGATAGATAGATAGATAGAGTGTGCGCTAGCTAGATAGATAGATCTATAGAGTGAAGCGATAGATAGATAGAGGGCGATAGAGTGAGGGCGATAGATAGATAGATAGATAGATAGATAGATAGATAGATAGATAGATAGATAGATAGATAGATAGATAGATAGATAGATAGATAGATAGATAGAGGGGCGATAGATAGAGTGAGGGGCGATAGATAGATAGATAGAGTGAGGGTGATTGAGTGAGGGCGATAGATAGATAGCATAACACTTACTACATACAGACAGTGTTACAGTTAGACAGTGTCAGATAGAGTTAGACAGTGTTAGACAGACAGACAGACTGAGTGAGACAGATAGACTTAGGTATAGTCAGACAGAGTAAGACAGACAGACAGTCTGACATATATAGTCATATACATTGCCAGACAGAGGAATACAGAGAGACAGATTCAGATAAACAAAGCCAGACAGAGTCAGTCATTTTGATAGAGTCATTAGACAGATTCACAGTTAGTTAGACAGACAGAGTCAGTTAGACAGACCAAGTTAGTCATACAGATAGAGTTAGTCAAACAGACAGTCAGTCAGACTCAGTCAGACTGACTCGGTCAGACAGAGTGACAGACAGTCATTCAGACAGAGTGATAGGCAGAGTCAGTGATACAGAGTGACAGGCAGAGTCAGTCAGACAGAGTCAGGCCAAAAACACCCTTAGTAGGAGACACACCCTGTTCAATACCATAAACCTGAATCTTACAAATCACATCCACAAAATGCAGACACATGAAAATCAACAGTGTTCAAAAGTGCACCCTGCACAAGCAGTCACCAACTAGAGATTAGAGGATAAAAGGATTATAGACATAAAAGGAATCCTTCAAAACTCAAGGGTGCAGTAATTTGTCAATATGGGGTCATAGGTGTAAGGCAGAGGTTAAAACAGAACAAAAACACCAACAAAATCGCACACATCCATTTCGTGAATGTATTCTCTTGATAAAAATGTTGTTTTAAATTGAGCATTTGCGAAAAATACTTCTTCGCATTCTATAGCCAAATGTACATAAGTTGCGGAATTAAAAAGAAGCCATTAAGAGTAAGCAGAAACATTTGCATCTCAGCATGGCACTGTTTACTTGCCAGAGCAATATTAAAAGTTTTTATAATTGTGGATAATGTTGAAACATGCATGCAAATAGGAGTGTTACAAAATGGGCACTGGGCTTATAAAACTGGCTTCCCAAACAAGTGAAATAAAGACATTAAGTGCCATAACAACATTTCCAAAACATACATGGAGAGTGTGATCGCAGCAGTGTGTGCTTTATATAATGGAGAACCATTCAGACCCCTTTTTTTTTAAATTGACATGAAGCAAAATGTTTGGAGTTAAACGTTAAATGATTGTCCTCTGGGGGGAAACATTCATTAAGGAGCATGTCTGTGTGTTTGGTGCTCTCCTGGCGCCTCCGGTATCTTTACTGCTCACACGTGCAATTTACAAGGCATTCACCAAGGAGGGTGGCTCTGTCTGCCTTGTGCCCTCCCACTCCCTCACCCCCCCCCCCAGTGGCGCAAGTTGCCAGTTTCCTAGATGTGTAAAGCAAAGACCGAACATTCCCGCCTTGTTGTTTCAAAATATATAGAGCTCGTGCAATTTGCAACTTACATTGCACTTCCTAGACACAATTGTAAAATGCACGCTCTGTATATATTTTAAAACAATAACACAGTAATGTTTAACTAATAACGAAACATGGCTGGAGAGCAGGCTGACTTTCCTGAAACAGTACGTCATGCCACAGAATTCTGTTTAGGAGGTATTCCCGGCTTGTTGTTTCAAAATATAGAAAGCGCGTGTTTTTTTGCAATTTACATTGCACCTCTTGACTCGATTTTAAAAATGCACGCGCCGTATATATTTCGAAACAAGCCGGTAATGTTTGACTAGCAGCTAAACAATGTGTAAGCTGGAGACCAGGCTTACTTTACCTAAAAAGTGGGTCATTGCTCAAAATTGCGTTTAGGAGGTGCAATATAAATGTGAAAAGATGTTGGGGTGGAAGTGAACAAAACGTGAAGCGCGGTGTTGGGACTATACCGCACTTCAAGTTTTAGACAGCATAGCGCAGGAGAGGGCCCTCTAGGCGCTAGAACTAAGCTCTGCACTCTGTCTGGCTGGAGCGAGCCCTCTAGGCGCAAGAACTAAGAACCTGTCTATCAGGAGAGTGCCCCGGTAGCCACTGCCAGTTGTCCCTGTTCTCTCTCTGGCAGGAGAGAGCCCTCTGGGCGCTATCAGTCATTTATCGTCCCTTCTCTTGCAGGAGAGGGCCCTCTAAGCGCTAGAACTAAGCTCTGCATCCTGTCTGGGAGGAGAGTGCCCCGGTAGCCAGTGACAGTTGTCCCTACACTCTCTCTGCCAAGAGAGAACCCTCTAGGCGCTAGCAGTAATTTCTCGTCCCCGCTCTGACGAGAGAGGTCCCTGGCAGGCGCTGGCAGTGGTCGCGGGGGGGGGATAATGTCTGAAAAGTCAGCCTTTTTGCGGCTCAGGCCGTGTTTCCCAGATCCGAGTGCATTAGCCCGGAGCTTTGAGGGGATTTGAATGCACTCTCGGTGAATGGCATCCTCGTGCAGGCTGGCAGTGCCACGGGGCTGCCCATGACGGGCATCAGGGGTAGGGGAGGGGGCACCCCAGAGTGCGCGGCGGAGGAGACAGCGGCGGAGACCACCTTTCCTGTCACAGACTCCAGGAAGGAGAGAAGCGAGAGGCAGAGGAATGGAGGAGCAAGGGAAGAAAAGCGGAGAAAGGAGGGAAGAGGAAAGAGAGAGTGAGTGAGACAGAGGGGACAGGCAGACGAGAGAGAGAGAGAAAGAGAGATAGAGGTGGGGAGACTGAACTGAGGGAAATAGAGAAAGAATAGAAGGAGTAAAACGGTAGAGGAAGGGAGGGCCAGAAAGGAAACGGAGAGAGTAAAAATAAAGTGACAGAGAGACGGCGTGAGAGAGAGGGAGCCGGGCAACAAGAGAAGGAACGAAAACGGGGGACGAAAATAGGAAGACGCTAAAACGGGGGGCGAGAAAGAGGGGGGAGGGCGGGGAAAGAAAGAGTGAGAGAGGGTAAAAAGAAAAGAGACGTGGGACAGCAAAAGCTATAGATCAAGAGAGAAAGAAGACAAGAGACAAGTGAAAAGGAAAGCAACAGGAGTGAGAATAACACATTAAGCAAACGGCGAAGACGAGGGAAATAAAATCACCAGTCCTGCGCTGCCATCAGCTCTTTGCCGGCCTGTGAGCAGTGGGAGGGCGGGGGCTGCCTGCGCATGCGCGCCACTCTTCAGTTTCGTTTCCTTTGGACGAGCGAGAGCCAGTAGAAGAGAAGTGCCGCATGAAGTCCCGGCTCCCAGGAGGGGGCCCGGGTGAAGACCAGCGGGGAGACTGCGAGGCCCCCATGCCTATGGGGAGAGCTCCGCTTCTTGGTAGAGTGGGAGAGGAGCTCGAGTGCTCTGCGGGGCTCCCTTGGCAGATGGTGCTAGCCCGACTCCGGTGAGGTAAGAGGGGAGGAGGCGGGGGGGCTGTGTGCCTGCATGTGTGTGCCTGCGTGTGCGTGTGTGTGTGTGTGTGCGCACACGCGCGTGTGCCTGTGCGTGCAGGGGATGGGGCCTGCCTGTGTGCGCGCCGTGTTTGCATGCAAGCCCTGCGGTCTGCGCAAGCGCGCTCGCTCCCGCGGTGAAATCCGACACTGGGAAAGCGCGTGACACTCTGCTGTCCACTTTCCTAAATACGGATAACATTAGTTGTCTTGCTGACAGCTTTCATGCTTTCGCATGAATGCTACGTCAGCTCGACCTAATAAAAAAAAGAATCAAATTGGTCAAGTTAAAAGCAGGTTTTTCTATTTTCTTTTTTGACAATGACATTAAAAAGATGCATGGTTTTCTTTTGAGAGGTTTTATCCCCAATCATGACTTGCTCTTTTATATCTTTGGTTTTGATACATGAACCCCGCTGGCATTCTCTCATATCTGGTGCTGTTGCCAGTGGCGCTATGGCTTAATTGACTGGTCAGTGTTGTGAATTTCTGCTTGAATTTAAAAGAAGCTGCCCCTTCAAGCCACACTTCACAGATAAAATACAGATCCCATCAGCCAGCCTTGCCCCAGGGTCTAAGGCTGCAGAGGGCAGCAGGTTGAAACCAAGATACTTTGAAGGGAGCGGTAGAGGGGGGTGGGGGGGCTTCTCTTACCTGCAGGGGGATGACAGCATCCGGAAGGGGGCTGGGGGGCAGAACCCAAGGAGACACCCTGGAGACCAGAATGAACATAGACTAGTGTCGGTTTCTTGAGGCCTTGAAAGATAAAGAAAACAAAGCATCAGCGTCCAGGCGCCAACGAGGGTAAACGACAAAACTAAAGGATTAAAGAGGTGCCTCAAATTAAATAGAAACTGGTAAAACAAACTGGGAAAAATATGTACTGAAAATACTGGGAAAAAAACTATGATATCCTTAAGGGATGGACATTTTTAGTTTTACAAATCATTTCAAGAAGGCGCCATCATTCTTTGAAAGTACACAAGAAACAATGAAATACTTTGAGAATTAAAATAGAGCCGCATTATACCCTAAAAGTAAGCAATCTCGCAAACCAGCAACATACTAGGTAACAGGCGAGCAACACCCATTGGACTCACCGGGCTTCAGCCCCCCCGTCGTGTGTGGCAGCCCGGGATGAGCAGATCCCGGGCACACACAGAGCCGCACCCGATCGTTTCACAGGTCTTTAAAAGACCATTTGAATGCTAATTAGGCCCTGCTGTTGTTTTACCCCTTGTTGGAGGCCCTGGATCTTCGCTCTGCCTACTGATTAAAGGTTCAGCCCCCCTCCCCCCCCGAAATTTTTCCTTAACCCCCCCCACCCCCCCCGCCCCCGAAATTCGGCTCTATTTCAATAAAATTTATTTTATTATGTTTTGGCTCTCAACGAGGGCCACATAAAATACACAATACACATTACATACAAAAAAAAGAAATTCAATACAATAATCACAAGACTAACTGCATCGATTGACAATAGACAAGAATCATCACCACCAGACACCTCCATATCTCCTTAATAAATAGCTAAAAAACCTTTTAAAAAAATTAAAAATGTGGAAGCAAAACATTTCCTTTGGGGGGCAATACAAAGCTTGCAAGAAGATATTTACATTGGAAATGCCTAGTTGGAGACATATTGGCTTTAACCATTTCAACCGCAATAAGCGGAGTGCAGGGCATATCAGCAGCACATGAATTCGATCCTGAACACTCATACTACAGAGATTATACATCGGAGAGGACCCATACCATTTGGATAAGAGTAAATTTAGGGGCAATAGATTATATCTTAAAAGAAACCATAATCTACGGACACCATGTGGAATATTCCATGTGGCATAGGGTTGGGCAAACTTCATAGAATAAGAATTAAGAAGGAGATCACAACCCCCCTTTTCTTGTAATCCATTCTTATCTGTTTTAAAACAGAGTTCCCACGATGCCTGTTTCAGCAGGGTTTTTAGCTGAGCCGGCGAATGTAAGAATAAAACACTTTCATCTAACTCTAGAAGTGACACAGCTCTTCTGAAGTTCCTTACTATTCGGGAGAACTCTTTAATGTTGCCCAACAATTCTCCTTTGAGAAGAGCTCTCAGCGATCTCGGTTCTGCTCTGGCCAAGCATGCCACCCATCTTACCAGAGCACATAGTCCCTGAACCCAGCTGCTCCTGAGGCCAAAGTCGAGCCTACATGCGGCCAGGGAGCACGCGGTGTTGAGGGTAGATAAGGATCTTAGGAGTTTCCCTTCAATTGTGTGGCAGAAACCCCAGTGCTTTAGCTCTACAAGTTCTATTCCATATAATATCGTAGCAGGAATCTTTGCCCTATACACCTCAAGAAGACAGGAAAAGTGTCTTTTACCAGTGGCGAGATAAAGGGAATTCAAACCTTTGCCATGAGCGAGGGCTTTACGTGTACTATGCTCGATATGGGGTTCTCACTCAAATTGGCCGCAATTATTTTACCCAAAAAAGCATAGGATTTGACAACCTCTACTTTCTGGCCACCTATGGACCAACCAAAGTTTTCGGATCGACACTTCTTTTTCCCTGCAATGCACATAATTTTACTTTTAGATGTGTTGATCTTCATAAAATGAGAGTCAGCGAATGCATGTAAGGCCTGCAGACGATTGGCCAGGCCCTTAGGTGTTAAATCTAGGACAAGGATATCGTCTGCATACATTAGACAAGAGATAGGGGACCCCCCCACCACCGGAGCTATGCCCACACAAGCAGACAAGGAGGCAGGGAGATCTACAGTATACAGGGAAAACAATAATGGAGCCAAGAGGCAACCTTGTTTAAGGCCGTTCAAAGATGGGATTAATTGCGAAAGACCCCTTTCTCCGCCTTGGAGCACACGACACCAAGAATCCATGTGAAGGGCACGTACCAAATCCAATAAGTAAGATGGTAAACCTAGTGCTGCTAATTTTCTCCACAGCGTACGATGATCTACTTTGTCGAACGCTGTGGAGAAATAAATAAACGCAGCATACACCACCCCCCCCCCTCGGACATGTGTGTATTCGGCTCTAGTTGTGCCTCTGGTAACAGATCTGGCTAGATATGACCGCCCTGACTTTGTTATTTAGTATTCATAGTAAATACTGACCGGTGTTTAAGACACGCAGGAGCCATCACAAGCGCCTTGAGCGGTGTCCGCGAGGGATCACTCTCCAGGCCATGTAGAGGGCAGCGGGTTGAAGCCAAGACACTTTGAATGGGGCGCTAGAGGTGGGGGGGGGCTTCTCTTACCAGCATGGGGCTGTCAGCATCCGGGGGGGCAGAACCCGAGCAGACACACCCTGGAGACCAGGGAGGAGCGGGAAGAATGAACAGACCGGAGCTGGGTACAGGAGAGGCCTTGAAGAGAAAGAAACCAAAGCATCAGCGTCCAGGTGAGGAAATATGAATTTTTATGATCAATTGTGTCCCCTATCTTAGACCCCAACGGCTCCATGTACGTGCTACAAGTACATGTATGTTCCCTCCACTTCCAGCTATGATGACGCAAATACATTTGCGTCCAACGTTAATATGTCCTCTTTCAGATTCACCATGAATGGGTCAGATATTCCGTTCCTAAGTGTGCCTTGCCAATGTCTTTACATGGTGCACTTTCATGTATTTCTAGCCCTGGCGAGTTAGGCCCTGAATTCTGCCATCGAGCCTTTTCCTGCCTTCTGCATCTGAATGCTCCAGCCTGGACCTGCATCTGTATCCATGACCTTTGTCTTACTTCCTGCACGGCCAACGGTGCCTGGCTCGGCCTGTTGCCTGCCAAGACTGTATTCAGCCTTCAAGTTATCTGCTCCGCTCCTCGAAAAATACATTCCTGTCTAGTAGTTTAGGTAAACATCCTTCCAGCTGCAGAGCAAAGGGCTCGGCCTCACTGTCTCCGTGCAAGTAATTCATAGCTCCTGTTACCATGGTAGGCTCATGCCCCCTCGCATCTCATGCAGACACGTAGACGCTTATACACGCACTAACAGTCAGTATAGAATAGCCTCTGCCCGAGAGACCTTTCCTTCCAGATAATACAGTTCCTTAAACACAAGATATTAGATACGATTTGGGATTAGGTTGATCTGACATCCCAGACTTCTGTCTCCTCATGTAGGGCTAAATGTCAAGTCTCTAGAAAAAGAGGGTGGGGGGGTCAACAGGGGAAAATTTAATGACCACGGTAGCTCAAACCCCTTTTATCCACTAAATAAACAAACAAGAGGTACCTGGTCAGGTTGCTTACCTATGAGTTGTGTCGTGCCAAAGAGACCACTACACCAAATTGTGCTCCCAATGATAATACTGGGATTAGAAAAAGTCCCATCAGCCCACCCTTATTGGTGGAGTGTCGTCATGTGGGATATGACCATGAACCAAGATTTTCTCCTGATGCACCTAATAATGATGCAGAGATAGGTTCTGGAAGGTGATCTTCTTAACCACAGTATTACAGAGGTAGGACCAATGGAGTGCAGTGCTGGTGAAAACCAAAAATAAAGGTGATTTTAAAATTGGCTCCTGGGACAAAAAATATGTTTATTCAGAATTGTCCAGGGTCAAGAGTAAAAACAACGCCTATAGTCTTAAAAAATGGCTATGTCATGGCGTAGTGCATAGTGGTCGACATGTTTCAGCTCGGGGGACAACTAGTCCGAGCTTTCTTCAGGACCTTAAGATGTTATGCATATGCACTGTTGGAAACATGAAGTGTAGTTAACATTTTGGATTAATCCTACCGGATCTTTGAGCCCAAAGTATACACTGGTAGTCGTCCAATTGGTCTTGATTTTCCTAAATGGAAAAAGGGGAATGTGAGAGGCAATCTGTGAAGCAGTGGCACTTAAAAGGACATAACACAACAAGGAATAAGCAGTGGCTGTAGAAAACTTTTCTCAGCCCTTCAGAAGCTGCATATGTCTTCTGATTTACAACTAAGTTAGTTACACAGTGTTTGTTAATTTATGTTATACTCACCCAGCAATCTCTGGGAAAGCGCCTCACCTCACCCGGCACCCACTCGGGAAAGAAGGAGGCCCGCTCTGTTAGAGATGGAAAAGTATAGTGACCTCTAATGAACAGATCTATTGAGGTACAGAGTGTGTATGCTCTACTTATCCATATATATATTTAGACACTAACTAAAACTAGTTGATTAAAAAGAGACTCAACCCAGACAAAAATACATGGTTGTGACTAGGCTAGGGAATAAAACTTGATGAAAAAGTTGGTTCTATAGGTGGGCTGTTGATGTAAGCTAGACCCACATGCAGAAATTTAAGTAGAAGAGACCAAGACAGGCTAAGTTGGTGCAAGTAGAACAACCAAACTGAAACTAAGTGAACCACAGAGTTCAAAGTTGATTAAACAATGCTAAAGCTTAATCTTGCTAGTTCCAGTATCTCAGGGTCAGCTTGGGCCATACCTGTCCGTCGGTACCCCAATGGCCAGCTTCCAAGTGGGAGTAGAGGTGATCTCAGCTATGTGAAATGCTGAGTTATATACCCCCTCTAATTGGTTAATTGTCGAAAACCGTGCGAAAAACGGCGTTTTTTAATGTACACAGCCTGCCCATTGGTTTATGCTGACTGGCTAGTGTTGTGTAAGAAGCGCGTGCGCTAAAAATTAGTACTGTCAAAACATGCTACTGCGCATGCGCGTATTATAGGTACAGACAGAGTCTGAACGCGCATGCGCCGTGCAAGGGCGCTCCGCGCATGTGCAGCGTAACGCCACCGCTCGCGTGTAGCAGCGGTAGCGGCGGTACTAGATAAATTCAGGCAAGGTGCGCGCATGCGTCATGCCAGCAGTGTAGTGCGCATTTTTAAGAGGGAGCCACCCAAGCGTGTTAATGCTATAGCTGTAATGTTGCAGTTATGTGTACGCTGAAGTAGATGGAAAGCTTATAGAGTTTAAATGTACCACAGCTGAACAGGAGCTAACAAAGGATTTCTAAACATAGAACCACGTGATATGAATGGTAATCCGTGTTGCTCAGCACAAAAATAGATATGTCGAGACAAGCTTGACAAGAGAAAGCAGGGAAGCTGATCATCATAAGGTGTATGCTCAGGAATCGGTCATACAGCTATAACTAACACAAGTGTAATTGGCACAACATGGTTATTTTGTTGGACATCATGGGCATCATGGAAATAAACAATTAGTATTGTTCAGACAGATAAAGGGGGATGTGTAGAGGCAATCCTATTTGGGGAAGGCACCAGTAAAGAAAAGTGGATATGACCCTCACACACACTAGCTCGGCAGGTGGTCATATATCTTTGACTGTTATGTATGTTGTTAATACAGCCACAGTTAATTATAAAGATGACCATGGTATGTCATCGTTGAGCCCCTTGGAATCGCTTTGTAGCTGAAATACCCATTTCTGCTATTTCTTGAACAGGAATTTAGAAACGTCATTTATATGAGTGGGGATGTATGGGTGTTCTAGAACCACCCATCTCATGTCTTCTGCTGAATGTTTGTTGGTAAGGAAGTGATTGGTCAGTTTGGTTGCCTGCTTGTGTCGCCTGATGGTGCTCTTGTGCTCACCAATTCTGATTTTAATTTTACGGGTTGTGTAGCCAATATATCTAAGAGAACAAGGGCAAGTGATCATATAGATCACGTTCTCTGTATTGCAGTTAGTGTGTTTTTTAAGGACCCAAGTCCTCCCCGAACCTAGATCAATGGTGTTGATTTTACTAGTCTGAGGACAGACACTACAAGATCCACATGGGTGGTGTCCCGTGACTGGTGGGAGGTCCCACAGAGTGGCTGGTCCTACGGTATTTTGTATCCTGGGTCTTGTATGGACCAATGTGTCACGTAAGCTTTGCGCTCTTTTAAATGAAAAGAGCGGTAACGGGATGTTGGCGTTAGTGGTATTGAGGATCCCCCAGTGTTTACGCACCGCTTTCTGGAGTCTGTTGGACTGTGCGTTGAAGGTACTTACAAATGTGAGTCTCTCAAGAGGTGGTTTGGGAGGACGTCTATCCAGCAGTGCCTCACGGTTGTTGTTAGAGGCCCTTTTCCAAGCCCTTTTTACCAGATGTGTAGGGTATTCTCGTTCTTCCAATGATAGAAGGTATTCCTCCAGGTCTCAGGTCCATTTTCCCTGAGGCTGGTAGTCTACAAAGTGAATTATACACCAAACCAATGGCGAGAAACTCTCTGCTGCTCTTCAACAGCCACCACCCACGCTCGTTGAAGGAAAACCTTCCCGTGGGACAGTTCCTCAGAGTGAGAAGGAATTGCTCATCCCTAGCACTATTCAACCAACATGCAAAGACCCTTTCAAAACAATTACAAGAACGAGAATACCCTACACATCTGGTAAAAAGGGCTTGGAAAAGGGCCTCTAACAACAACCGTGAGGCACTGCTGGATAGACGTCCTCCCAAACCACCTCTTGAGAGACTCACATTTGTAAGTACCTTCAACGCACAGTCCAACAGACTCCAGAAAGCGGTGCGTAAACACTGGGGGATCCTCAATACCACTAACGCCAACATCCCGTTACCGCTCTTTTCATTTAAAAGAGCGCAAAGCTTACGTGACACATTGGTCCATACAAGACCCAGGATACAAAATACCGTAGGACCAGCCACTCTGTGGGACCTCCCACCAGTCACGGGGCACCACCCATGTGGATCTTGTAGTGTCTGTCCTCAGACTAGTAAAATCAACACCATTGATCTAGGTTCGGGGAGGACTTGGGTCCTTAAAAAACACACTAACTGCAATACAGAGAACGTGATCTATATGATCACTTGCCCTTGTTCTCTTAGATATATTGGCTACACAACCCGTAAAATTAAAATCAGAATTGGTGAGCACAAGAGCACCATCAGGCGACACAAGCAGGCAACCAAACTGACCAATCACTTCCTTACCAACAAACATTCAGCAGAAGACATGAGATGGGTGGTTCTAGAACACCCATACATCCCCACTCATATAAATGACGTTTCTAAATTCCTGTTCAAGAAAGAGCAGAAATGGGTATTTCAGCTACAAAGCGATTCCAAGGGGCTCAACGATGACATACCATGGTCATCTTTATAATTAACTGTGGCTGTATTAACAACATACATAACAGTCAAAGATATATGACCACCTGCCGAGCTAGTGTGTGTGAGGGTCATATCCACTTTTCTTTACTGGTGCCTTCCCCAAATAGGATTGCCTCTACACATCCCCCTTTATCTGTCTGAACAATACTAATTGTTTATTTCCATGATGCCCATGATGTCCAACAAAATAACCATGTTGTGCCAATTACACTTGTGTTAGTTATAGCTGTATGACCGATTCCTGAGCATACACCTTATGATGATCAGCTTCCCTGCTTTCTCTTGTCAAGCTTGTCTCGACATATCTATTTTTGTGC
This sequence comes from Lissotriton vulgaris, assembly GCF_964263255.1. Classification (NCBI taxonomy): domain Eukaryota; kingdom Metazoa; phylum Chordata; class Amphibia; order Caudata; family Salamandridae; genus Lissotriton; species Lissotriton vulgaris. Next base: position 321,784 of record NW_028244477.1, read on the forward strand.
TGAGCAACACGGATTACCATTCATATCACGTGGTTCTATGTTTAGAAATCCTTTGTTAGCTCCTGTTCATCTGTGGTACATTTAAACTCTATAAGCTTTCCATCTACTTCAGCGTACACATAACTGCAACATTACAGCTATAGCATTAACACGCTTGGGTGGCTCCCTCTTAAAAATGCGCACTACACTGCTGGCATGACGCATGCGCGCACCTTGCCTGAATTTATCTAGTACCGCCGCTACCGCTGCTACACGCGAGCGGTGGCGTTACGCTGCACATGCGCGGAGCGCCCTTGCAAGGCGCATGCGCGTTCAGACTCTGTCTGTACCTATAATACGCGCATGCGCAGTAGCATGTTTTGACAGTACTAATTTTTAGCGCACGCGCTTCTTACACAACACTAGCCAGTCAGCATAAACCAACGGGCAGGCTGTGTACATTAAAAAACGCCGTTTTTCGCGCGGTTTTCGACAATTAACCAATTAGAGGGGGTATATAACTCAGCATTTCACATAGCTGAGATCACCTCTACTCCCACTTGGACGCTGGCCATTGGGGTACCGACGGACAGGTATGGCCCAAGCTGACCCTGAGATACTGGAACTAGCAAGATTAAGCTTTAGCATTGTTTAATCAACTTTGAACTCTGTGGTTCACTTAGTTTCAGTTTGGTTGTTCTACTTGCACCAACTTAGCCTGTCTTGGTCTCTTCTACTTAAAGTTCTGCATGTGGGTCTAGCTTACATCTACAGCCCACCTATAGAACCAACTTTTTCATCAAGTTTTATTCCCTAGCCTAGTCACAACCATGTATTTTTGTCTGGGTTGAGTCTCTTTTTAATCAACTAGTTTTAGTTAGTGTCTAAATATATATATGGATAAGTAGAGCATACACACTCTGTACCTCAATAGATCTGTTCATTAGAGGTCACTATACTTTTCCATCTCTAACAGAGCGGGGCCTCCTTCTTTCCCGAGTGGGTGCCGGGTGAGGTGAGGCGCTTTCCCAGAGATTGCTGGGTGAGTATAACATAGATTAACAAACACTGTGTAACTAACTTAGTTGTAAATCAGAAGACATATGCAGCTTCTGAAGGGCTGAGAAAAGTTTTCTACAGCCACTGCTTATTCCTTGTTGTGTTATGTCCTTTTAAGTGCCACTGCTTCACAGATTGCCTCTCACATTCCCCTTTTTCCATTTAGGAAAATCAAGACCAATTGGACGACTACCAGTGTATACTTTGGGCTCAAAGATCCGGTAGGATTAATCCAAAATGTTAACTACACTTCATGTTTCTAATAGTGCAGATGCATAACATCTTAAGGTCCTGAAGAAAGCTCGGACTAGTTGTCCCCCGAGCTGAAACATGTCGACCACTATGCACTACGCCATGACATAGCCATTTTTTAAGACTATAGGCGTTGTTTTTACTCTTGACCCTGGACAATACTGAATAAACATATTTTTTGTCCCAGGAGCCAATTTTAAAATCACCTTTATTTTTGGTTTTCACCAGCACTGCACTCCATTGGTCCTACCTCTGTAATACTGTGGTTAAGAAGATCACCTTCCAGAACCTATCTCTGCATCATTATTAGGTGCATCAGGAGAAAATCTTGGTTCATGGTCATATCCCACATGACGACACTCCACCAATAAGGGTGGGCTGATGGGACTTTTTCTAATCCCAGTATTATCATTGGGAGCACAATTTGGTGTAGTGGTCTCTTTGGCACGACACAACTCATAGGTAAGCAACCTGACCAGGTACCTCTTGTTTGTTTATTTACTAAATGTCAAGTCCCCTTCACCCTCCAGTTACACGTCAATCACACGTCATGCTGCTGCGCGCGCATCTCTGCCATGTACTTCTGCTGACACTGCAGGATTCTCTTATGGATCCACCCACCTGTGACATCCTCATAATGACGTTTCTAGTACATGCCCTCATGCACGCCTATTGTAACGCCTTTTTCTTTTTTTTTTTTTTTTTTTTTTTTTTGAAAACCTTTATTGAGCCTTCACAGATTAGTACACAGCTCGTCGCCTACAACCCAACCGGGCCGGCCGCTAATAAAGCGTATAAGCAATAAATATGCATTAACACAGTACATGCGGTCGTGAGGACTTGAGGATGAAGCACCAAAAGGAAATTGTGAAGAAGGAGTTGCGAATGGTCCATGCCAAATTATGAGGTTTTCGTTTTCTGTTTTATACCTAAAAAAAGGAAAACATTCAAACTTCGGGAAATCACGTTGCCATCGACACAGGAAACTGAATGCCATTCAGGTGGAAGTGTGCCTCTGAGTCCATTCAAATAGCGCTTTGCACATCTTGGTAAATACCGTAGCAATCGCCCCATTCCGTTATACCGCCCCCACCCAGTGCAGCCCCCCCCCCCACCATCATGCCCTCCCCTCACATTCACTCGTCCTCATCCGACTCCAGTGTGTCCCCTTCAGGGAGTGGCTCACAAATCTCACCCCGGTAAACATTCCATGGGGACCAAACTTTGTTCCACTTGGCCGGGCACCCCCTGGATAAATACACCGCCCGCTCGGTGACCATGGCCCTATCCATATTCACACACCATTGGGAGGCCCTCGGCAGATCTGCCACCCCCCAGCGCTGCGCAATGTCCCTCTTCGCCATCATCATGTAACGCCTTTTTCATTACGTATGTGTATTCTTATCTCTCCTCTCAGCTGTTACGCCTTCTGCATCTGCCTTTACTGTAATGCATTGACTATATATATGATAATCTGTCAATAAAGTATTGTCTATCCCTTCCCGAACCTTCGTGGTGACGGAATGCGATCTGCCTGGTTCGAACCAATTCCTTTTTAAGGAATAAAACCCCTTTTAAACCCTCAAATATCACGGATTCTGCCTCTTATTTTTTCTGAGTTATTCTTATTGAACTTTACCGCATAAATTAAGTATAGGTAATTTAAATTTACCACATAATTGGCGCCCGAATAGGGACCCCTCCCCCACCCCACGCGCCGGAGGTGCGTTGCAGGCCCGGTCCCCTGCCACAGCCGGACGGACAACTACGCGTACCCGCAGGATTTCCTGTACCTCCCTCAGGCCAACGGAGGTGACTGAGGCTGCGATCAACACCCAGACGAGGCGGTGAGGAGTGCGGAGGATCCCGACCAGAGCCTAGCTGAGAGAGCAAGATCCGAGGTATACAGAGGCCCACCAGGTTCCGAAGTTCCGAAGTACCTACGTCACGAGTCGAGTCGAGTCCAGTCCGGTCCAGTCCAGTCCAGAGTTTCCGAGGCCTTCCGTTCCGTGCTTCCCGGTGAGTACTATTGCTGGGGACGCATCTAGACGTGCGCATTAATTTGTGCCGGTCAAGACGGGTTTGGGTACACAGACCCGGTTAGCACTGTTTTAGCGGTGTATCTGTGCTGTTTAGCAGTACATCTAGTATTATGCAGTTAGCTAGTTTTATTCTAATTATTGCTGTTCGTTTTAATATGTTTTAATGTGTTTTAAATGTCGTGGTATGAGTGATTGTTCGATTTTCGTTATTGTGATTACTGTATTAATTGTGTTCAAATCCGAGTAAGAATCAAGTAGCAAGGTTTAAGATGCCGTTATTCTCAAAATTAAGACAGATAAAAACTAGAAAAGGGATACTCGAGGAAGCCGTTCCCATTCCACCTAGGGACACTCCAGGGTACTTTATGTACCACAAACATGGCCTAGATGCCGTATTATATCTCGATTTATGGGTGGACTACACCAAGGATTTAGCAGAGAATCAGAGATGGCCCGCTGCTGGGACATGGGATGCAGATTGCATCATGAGAGTAGAAGAAGCATTATGGAAAAAGAAAGCCAGACAGTCACAGAAAGATGCCATTGAATTATGGCGTAAACAATCGCATAGACGCACAGAAAAAGCACTCAGAAAAGAAGAGAAAAGTAGAGAGGATTCAGACAAAGCCCGCGAAAACGTATTAGTTGAGGAAGGTATCCGAGTAAAAACAGAACAAGTAGACAGACAACGAAACACTCTTATGAATGGTATGTATCCTCTTCTGGCCGAGGGTTTACCTAAGGCCACCCCGGAAGTACCAAAAGATCTGCCACCTCCATTGCTTCCGACTAAATTACATCACAAGACCGCAAAGGGCATTTTCCTTTCTTCCTATTTAGACGATGCAGCCCCCGAATATGTTAATGTTCCACCGCCACGCACACCACCTGCTGGCGGCGCTCGACCCCGAGATAATCTGCCCCCACCTCCGCAGCAACATACTCCTCCTCCCGCTCCACACCCTCCGCCTGTTCCCCCACCTCTACCTATTCTTCCTGGCTATAACCCACTAAACCCTTTCTTACCTGGCACCTCAGGAGGTGCGACAGGAGGTTTCCAAACGCCACCACAAGCACATCGATTGACTTATAGGGATTTAGCGCAACAACGTACACCCCAATCAGCGAATTACAACATACTCAATGAGCCTCTTACAGACTGTAGATACGATCCAGTACCCGGTAAAGACGACAGAATGATGCTGGCATCAGTACGTCTAAGACGAGTTGCAAACTATTTAATGATACTACCAGAGATGATAGATCATCTAGACAAAATATACCACTTCATCCAAACAGGGGAAGGTCCCGAAAGTATTGGCAACGCCATGACATACCAGAAAGTTGATACTCAAAAGATGATACTACGTTTTTTCATAAACTGCTTGATAAGAAACCAAGATAGGCCTGGTGCAGACCCGGAAGAAATGAAAGCACTTAACAAATGGGGTCAGAATATAGCAGACGGAAAACATGATAAACAGAGTAGTATAGAAAACATGTACCGAAGGATCCGAAAAGCAGTAGAACAAATACATGAAAGAAGACCGCCGGAAACAGAAATAGATTCAGACAAGATTGAATCCTCGGAGGAGGAGGAACAACCAGAAACGGCAACAGGACAATTACAATTGCCAGCTAGAGAAATGATAGCTTATGTAGGTAAGGGTAGATCCTTTAATAATTCAATGCGTCCGGTACATCCAGAAAGTAAGAGAATTTTTCAAGCAGCCATGTCAAATCCAAAGACCCCTGAACACTTATTTCAGGCCACTGATAAAATACTTCAAGAACGAATGGGGTACCATGTACTCGATTCTATGGACGAACAAGAATTAGCCAGGTCAGCAGTACAGTGGGCTGACAGTTCTGATAAATACAGTGATGACGCGCTAGCACACACGTTTTTGAATCTCTCACCAGATGAACAGCGTTTAGCTGGTATGTACATGATACAACACCTCTTTATATTGTATAAAAGCCAACATTCCGATCCTGGTCCCCTGCCTGATATATTAATAGAACTACTCATGAATAAATGGAGAGGTCTAGGTACCGATCTAATTAAGGTAATTCCAGAACATCGGCACAGATATAGTGCCTTCCTGTGTCCACAGCTTGATTCAGCTCCATCCTGGGAAAGAAAAATGTATTACATAGACAGACAGAATCCCTTACGAGAAGTGCACCCAGTTAAAAATGATGATAATACTTTTAGACGTGTGTTTGTGTACACGCCCATAACTAAAATTGAACTATTGGAAATGAAAAAATTAGTGCCCAGTCATGACAAAGATCCAGCAGGTTTTCACCGTGAAATAAAAGACATGTTACTCATGGGTGATTATACCTATCCTGACATTATGAAAATATTGAAAGTATTATTGCCTGCCGGTATTTACGAGAAACTCAAAGAAAAAGAATGGGAGGTGGGAGAGCAAAAGATTAATTGGGCTGAATTAGAAACCGAAGAAACTGGTCGAACCCCAGGTTTAGGTCTTGGGGCGAAAACTAAAGCATTACCAGGATTGTTAGTACAGGTCTTGCCAAGATTATTGGCAACTAAAAAGGAGGATTGGGATGCAATCTCAGCCTGCAAACAGAAACACGACGAAGACACTAGTGATTTTTATTCCCGATTTGAAAAATGTTTTGGTATTAATAGCGGCCTGAAAGCAAGTAGCGATTCATATCCACATCTTTTTGTAACAAAATTAGTCGAGAATTCCCTGCCCCAGGTTAAGAACAGAGTACTGAAAGTCGAGAGCACTTGGCAAGCTAATTCCCCTTCACAAATGTTACAAATGTTACAGTACCACCAGAATAGAATTAGAGAAGAACAAGAACACGAACAAAGACGTATGAAAGACACGAAAATGAAAATGTTAGTTGCTCAGTCAGTTCCAGCTGACAGTCATAAAAAGGGTGCGACACAGTCCAGTAATTCGACGGCCCCTGTTAAAGGGACATGCAACTATTGTAAACAGCCAGGTCATTATATAAACGATTGTGCAGTTCTGAAACACAATATCTCTACGGGTAAAACCAAGGAGAGACCGCGTCCGCCCAGACAGGATCAGATCCAACAACAAGTACCCCAGAATGTACAGCCTATGCAAGCTTCACAACAGACCGTAGCAGTACCAAAGCCACAGCCTATTGCCGCAACACAAAACACGACACAACAGATGTATCAGTATGCACAAAATGACTACCCCGATTATCAACGTTACACATGAAACAGCCTAGAGAGGGAGGTTGGCTTGCCTCTTATTGAGGTTCCTGTAGATCAAGAGGGTCCTTATGTACACAGTCAAGTATTAGGGAAAGACAGAAAGTTTTTAATTGATACAGGGGCAAGCAGAACAACTATAAGTCACGACGAGGTTCCAGGGGCACCCCTCTCAGGCTCACAGAATGTTTCCCTTGGATTTTCAGGAAAGCCTATTATTAACGAAGTATCGCAACCTCTTCCTCTTGCAGTTGGTCCATTGACACGGACTACAGATTTATTGCTTACAAAATCATGCCCAGAAAACTTGTTAGGTATAAAAACACTGAAAGCTCTAGGAGCTGTAATATGCTGTTCTCCGGAAGGAGTACGACTATTTTTGCGAGACTTTAAAGGTCACTATGTATTGAGAGACATGGATCACCGGTTACAGAATGTCCCTGCACATTTATGGGCACAAGGCCCCACTGATGTAGGTTGTATGCACATTACACCATATCGAGTCACACTCAAAGCAGGAGTGGTATTACCACGAATTCGACAATACAAGTTACCCCCAGATGCTGTAGTGGCTTTACTGCAAATCATTGACGAGCTCATTGCACAAGGAGTGGTCGTGGAAACCGACTCCAATGTATGTAATTCACCTATCATTCCAATTCTTAAACGTACTGATCCGAATGCACCCCCAGTTTATCGATTAGTTATTGATCTGTGCGAATTGAATAAATGCATTGTACCTCAGTATCCCGTGGTTCCAGATATCTCTTCATTATTGACAGCTATTGATTCAGAAGCAACGTTCTTTACTGTAATTGACCTCAAGAACGCCTTCTTTAGCGTCCCAATCGATCCGGAAAGCCAATACTTGTTCGGATTCTGTTTAAATGGACGAAGTTTCAAATTTGCACGCGCACCTCAAGGATTCACAGAAAGCCCCAGCATCTATAGCCAAGCACTGAAAAGACAACTTGACAGTATCCACATGCCTGTTAACACTGCCCTGCTTCAATACGTCGATGATCTGCTGATCACCGCTCGAAGCGAACCTGAATGTGAAAAAGCATCATTGACAGTTTTACATTTTCTGGCCGACAAGGGGCACAAGGTGTCCCCTTCGAAGCTGCAATTCTGTGTTCAGCAAGTTGTGTACCTTGGGCACTTGCTGTCCAAAGGGGGGAGACAGCTCACACCTGACCGCATCCAGTTAATTGTAAACATGTCACCACCCAAGACACAAAAGGAGGTGTGGGCCTTCATAGGCCTCACTTCGTACTGCAGACAATGGATTCCCCAATATGCATTTCTAGCAAAGCCACTCATTCAGTTGACAACCCAGGAGGCAGCGACATCGACTGTCCTCCCTTGGACTCAGGAACATACACAAGCTTTTGAAGACTTAAAGAAAGCCTTATGTCAAGCACCTGTTTTAGCAACACCATGTTATAGTAAGCCTTTTACACTTTTTGTCACAGAACGCGAAGGTACTGCCTTGTCAGTACTCACTCAGGAACAAGCAGGTTCACACAAACCGTGTGCTTACTTTTCTAGCACATTAGATCCAGTAGCCCAGGCTCTGCCTGCGTGCTTGAAATCAGTTGCAGCGACAGCTCTAGCAATCAGACAAAGCGATTCCATAGTATTAGGACATCAATTGACAGTACAAGTTCCACATTCCGTGGAAGTTCTTTTAAACCGTACACAGACCCAGAACTTGACTATAGCACGACTGACAGGTTATGAATTGACATTGTTTCAGCCACACATAGAAATCAGACGCTGTAGTACATCAAATCCTGCCACACTGTTGCCATTAAGTGGAACAGACCCATTGGCACATGATTGTATTGAAGTCATTACTATTACGACGAAACCCAGACAAGACTTGACAGACATTCCATTACCAGATCCAGACCTGACACTTTATGTGGATGGTTCATGCATGAGAACAAGTACAGGAGAATTAGTGGCCGCCTACGCAGTCACGACAGACACCGAAGTTATTGAAACAAATTGTATCAACACCTTGTCAGCTCAAGCAGCAGAGCTCATCGCTCTGACACAAGCCTGTATTCAAGCCAAAAATAAGAGAGTTAACATATACACAGTTTCACGTTATGCATTCTGAGTCGTACACGACTTCGGAGTCCTCTGGCGAGAGAGAGGTTATTTAACTTCTCACGGTGCCAACATCCAACACGGTCCCCTCATTCAAGCTCTGCTAGATGCAATACATCTGCCTACTGCGATATCTATCATGAAGTGTAAGGTACATACAAAAGTCACCGATATCATCTCCCAGGGTAACGACCTGGCAGACCGAACAGCTAAGCAAACTGCCCAGAATCGAACTCATGCAACTGACTTGACAAAGACAATAGTTCCGACATCGACACACTGCATGACAGTTAGGGATCCCGCCCATGATGTAATGGACATACAGACACATGCTACACCAGATGAAATCAAGAAATGGACTGAACTAGGAGGGATCCAAACAGATCAGGGATGGATGACGAAGGGAAAATCTACATGGTTTCTCCCCGACTCAATGGTTCAAGTCATCATTAACACAACACATAGTCCAGCGCATCTAGGAGAGAAAGCTATGCTAGACAGTATTCAAAACATTTGATTCAATAAACACTTACGAGCCGCAGCCAAACAGAAAGTGCGTACTTGCATGATTTGTTGTCAGTTCAACCCAGGTAAAAGCATTCCTGTAGAGCAAGGTGGATTTCAACCTCCCGATCACCCTTTTGAAGTCCTCCAGATGGATTATATCCAGATGGAACGTTGTCGAGGATTCAAATATGTCCTCGTAGTTGTATGCGCACTTTCCCGATGGACAGAAGCATATCCAGTCCCAGATTACACTGCTCCGACCACTGCCAAGCAGCTAGTTCGTGAATTCTTCCCACGGTATAGTTTGCCCCGTATCGTATACTCAGATAACGGTCAACCGTTCTCATCCGAGCTTGTGAAACACATTACACTCCTGTTAGGCTATCAGTGGAAATTCCACTGTGTCCGGCATCCCGAGGCAGCAGGTCTCGTGGAGCGCCATAATCAGACTCTGAAAATTCGACTTTCTAAAATCTGCAGAGAGAAAGGCGTTGACTGGATAGTAGCTTTGCCAGTTGCGCTCTTCTACATGAGGATGATAGCGCATTCTCGAACAGGGCTATCCCCGTATGAGGTGGTCTTCGGTAGGCCACCAAATATGTGGGGGACGCCTATACCTCGTAAAATCACTGATGTTGACTGTAATATGCTGACAGATTACCTTGCCTCCTTGGTGTCTGCACTACAATCTTGTCGTTCACAGGTAGCTGCAGCCTTTCCCGACAACACTGAGGTGAAGCCCCATGAAGTGGTTCCTGGTGATTATGTGTTTGTAAGAAATTTCGACAGGAGGAGCCCGCTGGAGCCCCGCTGGCAAACACCGAAATTAGTGCTTCTGACTACGAGGACAGCAGTGAAGATTGAGGGCCGAAAGGGGTGGCTGCACTCGAACCACATCAAGAAATTTCACGGACTGCCTTCTGATTTAAACTCTCAGCCCTGCCCTCCTCCACAGACTGACTCAAAACTCCCCCTGGTCGAGAAAACCGCTTCCCAAGAATACAAACTGAAACTAAGGTCTAGCAAGTCAGACAGTTTAATTGTTTAAGTCCTCCCCTAGGTGAATCGGTTAAATTAGTTTCTGACATGTATCCCCTAGACCGAAATAGAGAGAGAGATAGACAGAAACAGCTCAAGAAACATGCATATTGTAAATCACTTCGTAGTCACTGTATAGTGACATTATTGATTATGTTTTTCCTAAGTCTTCTGATTATTGCTGCAAGTATACTATTGCACATCTACTACCCTATTTTCAAGCGTGCACATTCTGCTTTCAACGTTACTGCCGAACACTCTTTTAGTGAATTACCTCCGCATGAGTTGTCCTACAGACTTGCGCTGCGCAACAACATCTTCATTAGTATGTTACATCACTCCCATCAGACCAACAACGCTACAAATTGTTGGATATGTGGCCGACTCCCTCCCTACCAGAAATACAAGGGAGTTCTGCCCCTCTTTCCGTATCCGTTCACACACAATGGTTCCTGCGGTGCATGGTTTAGTTTGATTAATTCTTTAGATTCAGATACCGTAGTTTACCAGGGCAACTGGGTTTGGGGAAACCTGAACTTAGTTTTGCTTAAAGCCTGCTACCCTAACAAGGAGGGACTTCCCAAAAGAACAGGAACTGATCTAGAAAATGAAGTATATGGATTAGGTAACTTTACACTTAACCTCATGATTCTGAATGTTGAATCCGAAGCTGCACCAGTCCTGCCTGCTATGTCAGTATTACCAGTCAAAGGTGAATTATGTGTAAGAAAAAATGGTTCAGTACACCTGGGTCATAGTAAATGTACTACTGTGGTCGAATTCAGTGATCAAGGCAAGTCTACAATTAGAGCTTCCCGTCATTCCTACTTCATTTGTGGTCATACCGCATATGTACGCTTACCTCTAGATTGGGATGGTACCTGTTACATTGCATTCCTTCTGCCACCTGTTTTCCTAGCCCCTCCTGATTATCATAGAAATACCCATCTAGTAAACAATAGACTCCGGAGAGATCTCCCGATTGTCGACTACACTGAAACGGCATGGGAGCAATACACAGACTTCAATAAAGGTTTATTTCCCTACTTAGGTGCTGTCTTTAATAGTAAACTGATACGCAAATTAACCAGAACCCTCGAAGCAGTAGTGAATGAAACTACTTCTGCCCTAGGCAACTTAACGGAGGAGCAGTCTGCGATGCGGATTGTTGTTCTCCAAAATCGTCTTGTCCTTGACGTCATCCTAGCCGATAGGGGCGGAGCCTGTAGAGTCATCGGATCGAGCTGCTGTGTTTTCATTCCAGAAAACGCGCCATCAGTATATAGAGCCATAACCCGTCTTCATAAGATTGCAAGTTTGATACACCAGAATCCAGGCACCTGGACTTGGTCCGGTTGGTTCTGGAGCGTGTTGTCAGCCTGGGGATGGAAGGTCCTATCCTTCCTAGGTATTGCCCTTCTCATAGTATTCAGTTGCTGCCTATGTCTACAATGTGGGCCGGCGATTTGCGGCCTGTGTGCCACATCATGTATTCCACATTCAAGTTCTCATTCAAAACGCCATAACAAGAAAGAAGAGCAAATGATGTTACGTGAGCAGATCGATAGATTCATGAGGATCGATATATCATGAAGGGTCCGTAGGGGACAAGGAGGGAATGAGGAAATATGAATTTTTATGATCAATTGTGTCCCCTATCTTAGACCCCAACGGCTCCATGTACGTGCTACAAGTACATGTATGTTCCCTCCACTTCCAGCTATGATGACGCAAATACATTTGCGTCCAACGTTAATATGTCCTCTTTCAGATCCACCATGAATGGGTCAGATATTCAGTTCCTAAGTGTGCCTTGCCAACGTCTTTACATGGTGCACTTTCATGTATTTCTAGCTCTGGCGAGTTAGGCCCTGAATTCTGCCATTGAGCCTTTTCCTGCCTTCTGCCTCTGAATGCTCCAGCTTGGACCTGCATCTGTATCCATGACCTTTGTCTTACTTCCTGCACGGCCAACGGTGCCTGGCTCGGCCTGTTGCCTGCCAAGACTGTATTCAGCCTTCAAGTTATCTGCTCCGCTCCTCGAAAAATACATTCCTGTCTAGTAGTTTAGGTAAACATCTTTCCAGCTGCAGAGCAAAGGGCTCGGCCTCACTGTCTCCGTGCAAGTAATTCATAGCTCCTGTTACCATGGTAGGCTCATGCCCCCTCGCATCTCATGCAGACACGTAGACGCTTATACACGCACTAACAGTCAGTATAGAATAGCCTCTGCCCGAGAGACCTTTCCTTCCAGATAATACAGTTCCTTAAACACAAGATATTAGATACGATTTGGGATTAGGTTGATCTGACATCCCAGACTTCTGTCTCCTCATGTAGGGCTAAATGTCAAGTCCCCTTCACCCTCCAGTTACACGTCAATCACACGTCATGCTGCTGCGCGCGCATCTCTGCCATGTACTTCTGCTGACACTGCAGGATTCTCTTATGGATCCACCCACCTGTGACATCCTCATAATGACGTTTCTAGTACATGCCCTCATGCACGCCTATTGTAACGCCTTTTTCATTACGTATGTGTATTCTTATCTCTCCTCTCAGCTGTTACGCCTTCTGCATCTGCCTTTACTGTAATGCATTGACTATATATATGATAATCTGTTAATAAAGTATTGTCTATCCCTTCCCGAACCTTCGTGGTGACGGAATGCGATCTGCCTGGTTCGAACCAATTCCTTTTTAAGGAATAAAACCCCTTTTAAACCCTCAAATATCACGGATTCTGCCTCTTATTTTTTCTGAGTTATTCTTATTGAACTTTACCGCATAAATTAAGTATAGGTAATTTAAATTTACCACACAGGAGCCCACGAGGGTAAACGACAAAACTAAAGCATTAAAGAGGTGCCTCAAATTAAATTAAAACTGGCAAAACAAAACGGTAAAAACGCATCCTGGAAATACTGAACAAAACTATCATATCCGTGAGGGATGGACATTTTTAGTTTCACAAATCATTTCAAGAAGGTACTATCATTCTTTAAAATTACACTAGAAATAATTGAATACATGGAGAATAAAACTAGAGTATCCCCTCCCTCCCTCCGCCTCCTCCCTCTCCCTCCTCCCTCTCCCTCCCCTCTGCCCACCGAGAGCCGCAGGGCCCGGGCCGGGGCGAGGCCCGTCCAGAGAGACAGAGCAATGACCGTCTTTCTCGCCGCCTCGGCCTCGGGTTCTTACATGGAGCGGGATGATGCGTGCGTGGAAGCCGGGGGGCTGAGGCTGCGGAGGGTGGAGGAGGCTAGGGTCACTCACCCGAGGTGCAGGAGAGCGGCCTCGCGTGCCCCGGCTGGCTGTGGTGGCCCCAGGGGGGCAGCAGTGGCCCCGCGGCCTCCCTCGGGGCTCCAGGTGCCCGCGGCCGTCAAGGGCAGAGAGGAGTCGATGACCGTAGAGTGCCTCAGACCCCAGGATTCCGTCCACCACTCACGAGCCGAACACCGCCCGCGCAGAAAGAGCGCATGACGTCACACCCAGCATTGTATGGCACCGCGGGGGCGGGCCCAGGGCCGTCATTGGCTGCGCGTCCGCACGCTACAAGATTGACGGCCCTGGCGGATATGCGGAGCAGTGTCCGGTCCGTGTACCCACCCATATACGTGAGCACCCTGGGCAGCTCGGTAATATAGTTCGAGCTCGGGAGCTCGCAGTCCTCCGTCCTCATACGGCCATATCAGAATGTCCCATGCAACCCTAGGCTGCTTACCAGCCCATACCAGACGCAATACCAGAGCATGTAGCTGTTTTAAAAATACGCTGGACAATACCATCGGTATGTTGCTAAATAGGAACAGGAAACAAGGGAGTACTGTCATTTTTATTATCCTCATTTGTAAAGCGCACAATCACCCGTAAGGGTCTCTAGGCGCTGGGGGCCGTCGGGAAGATTAAGCAAGCTATTGCCCAGAGTCACATGGTGCTGGGCTAATCTGCCACCGGTGCCGGGGATCGAACCGTGATCCCCAGAAGCCGGAGTCAGTCGCCCTAGCCCCGGCGCCACACCTCTCCCACAAGATGCGACCCATGAGAGAGAGAGGGAGGTTCATCCATTTTTCCACGTTGTCCTCTAACTTGGAGATCGCTACTTCATAATTTTCTCAAAGGACCACTTCCGAGTCGGTGTGCAGCTGTATCCCTATGTATCTGACAGATTCAGTGGTCCACTGTATAGGGTACTCCGAATCTACTCTTTTTATGGCTGGGGTAAGAGGGAACATTACCGTTTTGCTCCAATTTACTTTAATACCAGAGAGTGAGCTTTACAAGACCACCTCTCTCAGCACTCTAGGAAGATTGTCTTCCGGCTCTCTCACGTAAAGCAGGGTGTCGTCTGCGTACGTTGACACTATTAAATTATACCCGGGGAAACGAATACCGCAATGTCCATGGTACTCTCTCAGTGCACAAGCGAGTGGTTCCGCGACAAAGGCATATAGGAGAGGGGACAGCGGGCAACCCTGCCTGGGGCCTCTGCTTATAGGGAATGGTTCAGTCGTAACAGAACCTATTCTAACTCTTGCTGTGGGTTTGGAATATAATGTGTTCAGTAGCTGAATAAAGAGATAGCCCACCCCATACGCTGCAGCACCATCCTCAGGAAGGGCCACTCGACGGAATCGAACGCCTTTTCATGTCGAGGAAGACCACTACCGCTGGTATTTCCTGACGCGTGTGTTGGAATGCTGCAAAGACGGTGCGTAAGTTATAAGTCAGGGTGTGGCAAGGTACAAATCCCGCCTGTTCGGGTGCCACAAGAGTGGGAATCATGGGGCTGAGGCGATTAGCGATAATTTTCGCAAAGATCTTTGCGTCGACGCTGAGAAGGGACAACGGACGATAGGACGCACAGTCTCCCGGAGGTTTACCTGGCTTCAATAGAGTTATGATAGTCGCTTCACGCATCGTGGGGGGCATCTCTCCGCACTCAGTGACTTGTTCCACTAGTTGTAGTAACTTAGGGATCAATAAATCTGGAAACGCTTTATAAAATGATGCTGGAAACCCATCATTGACCGGAGCACTGCTAGGTTTCATGGAGGACAGTGCCCAGACTATCTCTATGCGTTCAAACGGGCGAACGAGAAACTCGCGATGAGTGTTGGTGAGCCAGGGCAATTGAATATATGTGAGGTAATCAAGGATATTATCTTCCGAGGCTGGCCCTCTGGTAGAGTACAGAGTAGCATAATACTCTCGAAAACGATCTGCGGACTGTTCATCAGTCATTCGTCTCCGTTTGCAGACGTCTGCCCCCCAGGTGAGGGTGTAGTTTGTCTATGCTGCTTAGCCATCTTGGCAACTACTGCACCAGGGCGGTCGTACTCGCCGTAGGAACGGGCGATCGCGTACTTTCCTAAGTGTTTAACTTCGGCGTGCGCCTCCTCGTGGTATTCTCTAATCGTCTGAGCAAGTTCCTGTGTCAGATCCGCATTTGGCTCACGTATCATACGCGTCTCTATGTCCTGGAGTCGAGTCTCCAAGAGCCTGAGACGGTCCCTGATGGACCAGAGGCCTCCAGCATGCTTAGAAACTATGACTCCGCGGATATATGTCTTAAAGGTCTCCCACACAGTTAGGAATGACTCTACTGTCCCCTCGTTCCTGTGGAAAAAGTCCTCAATGTCAGTCACTAATTCCTCACGAAAGGCATTGTCGAGTAAAGCTTACGGTGGCATGCGCCATGAGAAAGGGGGGGACGTTTCTGCAGGGTATTCAGGGAGATCAATACTGGGGAGTGGTCGGAATAGGTGCGTGGGAGCATTACACAGGCATGCACCCTGGAGAGGAGAGGAGCCAATAATCAATTCTAGTGTGAATATCATGCTGTGATGAATAATGTGTATATCCCCCCTTGTCGGGTTTTTGGCCCTCCATACATCCAGTAAGCTCAGTCCAACCATTTCCGCAGTAAGGGCAAGGGCAGAAGCTGATGGTCGTCTATTAGGTCCGTCCGACCTATCTATATCTGGCTGCAATGTAAGGTTAAAGTCTCCCCCCCCACAGAACATGTTCTTCACCTAGTTCTCTGATCTTGTTAGCAAGAGTTACATAAAATGTAGGGCAGTCAAAATTAGGGCCATATGCGTTAATCCCAGTGAAAGACATACCTTTCCCAGAACATTTAGTGATAACATATCTGCCCTCAGTATCAGTCTCGACTGGTGTAAATGTCAAGCGCGATCTCGGATTCACCCAAGTAAGCACTCCTCAGGAGCTGGAGGTAAAACCGGCCGCATGTACTCGGCCATGAAGGCCCGTATATCGTAGCGCGCTACTATCTTGCCTGAGGTGTGTCTCCTGTAATAACGCAATATCTATGCCATGTCGTGCGAGATACTGAAGTATCTTCCTGGCCTTCCTGTGATCATTCAGTCCCCTTACATTCCACGTTAGAAGGGTTAGGCTGTCTGTGTCGTGCTTAGATTGTGTCTGGTGTGGGGATGAGAAGTGCACCCGATCAGTATCTGTAACCGTCAGGTTTCCTGCCATCTTAATAGAATTGTCGGTATCTGTCCTCCGGTGTGTCCTCTATTTGTAAGGGAGCAACGTGTACTATATTGTTTTTTCATGCCCTAAGTGGTCTCTGTCACACTTTCAACACACGCACAATTTGCCATCAACAATAACAACAATGAACAAAATACAGCATAAATCTTCCCACCACCCACCCACGCTTGCCCAACCCCAATATGGCCGCGCTTCCCTGTTCTACTTCCCCCCTTCTTCCTAACAGTACCTGAAGAATGCCCCCCCAACTCCAACCCCCATCTACATTTAAGTCTAAGTACAACGAGGAAAATAACGCAAAATAAAAACAAAACACTCCTAACGTAAATCTTTGTAAGAGAGTGTGGTACACACCCGGGGGCGTAGGTAGCATACACATTATGAGGATATCTCAAAAACAATACAGTGTATCCGCACAGTGTCCCGCCCCTCCGTCTCAATTAAGGCATATGAAGAGTAAAAAAAAAAAAAAAAAATTAAGAAGGTAAGCAGTGCCCCCCAAACCCCAAACACATTATCAATAAGCAGTGTTATTATCTAGCGAGCACATCTACACATCCCAGTCACCCCGTCACGTGCACCATGTGCCCCAGCAGCCGCCGTCTTTGGTGCACAACTACTTTATTGTCCAGCAGTGTCTATACCACTCAAGTCTTGACTACGGAGCCTCAAAGCAATTCCTGATCAGCCAACCACACTCGCACATCTCTTGACCGCATCAGTAGTCAACCATGGGACTCAGCAGGTCCAACTGCGCCGGCAAATGTCTCTCAAATCAACAAGTTCCAGGCTCCCAGTCTGGCTGCCTCTCTGCACATCATAACAGTCATGTATAGTCCCACTGTGATTAGCACCCCTTGAGGAGTCAGCCCCTCCCAAACCACTGACGACACTAAAACTCCCAAACCGCAGTGCCTTTGTTGTTACCAATACCTCCCTTTACCGCTGTGTGTGTCCTGAATCGTGCTCCTCCACGGGATCACCAATCTCCTCCTCTGCTTCCCCTTCTCTACGCACAGTTCTCGCATTCTTTCGCCAGTCTTTCCTTGCTTTCTGCAGCGCTCTCTGATCTGTGAATATAGTGGATCATCCCTGCCTGTTGACTCTTAGCTTAGCAGGGTACAGCAACGAGTAGTCTATTCCAAGATCTCGTAATTGTCTCTTCATGGGTACAAATTGCCTCCTCGCCTCCTGTACCCAGGCAGTAAAATTTGGAAACAGGGATAATGTAGAACCTTCATAGTTGAGCGGTTGTCTCTCCCGGGCCAGCCGCAGAGCATTGTCTCTGTCCCTGTAGTTGAGGAGCTTGGCCACTATTGGATGTGGTGGGGCCCCCGGCTTCGGCCTGGGGCCAAGGGTGCGGTGAGCTCTCTCAATAACGAACATGTTTGAATAGACATTATCACCGAGCAGCTTCTTCAGGAGGGACTCCACGAATAATTCCATATTGCCTGTTTGTGTATTTTTGGGAAGTCCCGCAATGCGTATATTGCATCTCCGGGAGCGCGCCTCTAAATCTTCCGCCACAGCAGATCTCTTGGAATTGAAACGAAAGCGGCCTTTAGGTCAATAAAGGCCATATACAAGTTGTCGGATCGTAGTTTAGTATACTTCCAGGCAATGGTTAGCAGCCTAAACACCTGATCTATGGGGCTGATTCTTTTTCTGAACCCTGCCTGGCATGGGGATAATATGTCGTTGTCAACTAGCCAGTTGTTTAGCCTGTCCAGTATCTGCTTTGAATAGACCTTTTGGGTAATGTCTATCAAGCTGATAGGTCTATAATTAGCGGGATCGTCCCTACTGCCCTTTTTGTATATATGGGCGATCTCTGCGCCCTTACATGATATAGGGATAGGCTGCCCTCTGCTAATTGCATTGCACAGTAAGTTGATATACGGTGCCCATACCTCTGGGTCATGTCTAAAGAGGTCTCCCGGGATGTTATCTGGGCTGGCGCTTTGGACGTCCTAATGGCGGCTATAGCCTGCTTAGTATCTAAGATACTAAAATATAGTGGTTCAAACTCCTTGGACATTGTCAGCTCTTTAATTATGCATAAGTTCTCGCTTGAAGGGGAACCCGGACATGCATATAAATGTGCTAAGTGTCTGAACCATGTTTTAGGATCTAGATGGTAGTCCTGGGCTGGCTTGCTCGACTTATTGCCGTTTGCAACAATCCCCCCAAAAAGTGATTGATCTCCTGCCCTGGCTGCGGCTAGCAAGTCTTCCCAACCAGAGTCCTCCCAATCTCTACGTTCTAGTACAGTCTGTGCTTGAGATTGTGTTCCTTTTGCCTGTGTTCTTTTGATTCTATGGCCTGCTATTTGTATTTGTTCCATCCTGTAACAGTTCTCTCATGTAACGTAACTGGTTCTATTGTACGGTGCTGTGACACCTTCGGGTAAAGTCCGCGCTTTATAAGAATGCATAAAATAAATGACTTCACCTGGGGTTTCATGTGGGTGCTGTGCTCTCTTGTGGGTCGGGTTAAAAGAGGACCTGTGGATAAACAACTGCGCATGCGCCGAGGACAGACACTGCTTCCCACAGCGTGGGCTAAAGAGGCTAAGGATTAGGTGCGCATGCGCTGAAGACAGACTCGCCTCCCGCTGCGGAGCGAGGGTTAAAGAGGGCCTGATGGATGAACAACTGCGCATGTGCTGGGGACAGACACAGCTTCCCACAGCGCGGGCTAAAGTGACATTGGATTAGGTGCGCATGCGCTGAAGAGAGACACGCCTCCCACTGCGTAGCGCGGGTTAAAGAGGGCCTGATGGGTGAACAACTGCGCATGCGCTGAGGACAGACATCGATGTTACTACAATTCAACTCCAGAAGTCGATGCAAGAAAGATTTCTTCATTTAGTTCACAGCACAGGCCCCGACAGCACAGAGCGCAGTAAAGGACTACAGCTCAGAGCCAGCACAGGTAGGACGGGGTCCGAGCAGAGACACAAAGAAGCACAAGAATAACAGTGTCATCGCGGGGACACAATAAATGAGATACAACTGGCTCCCGCCGCGGAGCGCGAGGCGCCTCGCGCCACAGCACAGGGTGAGAAGTGTTTAAATGCAGAGCATCTCGGCCCGCTCCTCTGGGGGAAGTGTCTCTCCTCTGCGCATGCGCAGTGAGACTGAGGGTTCCCTGTCCAGGGCGGTTCACAGTCCGTACCCCGTGCTAGGTCCTAACTCGGCGATAGGACGTAGTGTCTTCGCTCCGCACGTGCGCCGCTGTGACGCGCGGTCCTGCGCGTGCGCAGCAGTGAGACGCGTTGTTTTGTTTTGTTGAGCTCGCGCGTGACTCAGAGGGGGAATAACACACCGGGCCCCACTCCTCACAGGCAGCCGGGCCCCCGGTGCCTCCCTCCCCCCAGACCCTGCAGCCCCCACTGAGCGGGGCTCCAGCAGAGGTGAGGGAGGCCTCTGACCCCAGGGTGACTCTCGAGCACGGGGGCATCTTCAGGACACTGAGAGGCAACATTCAGGGCAGGGGCTGTGCAGTGCTTTCCAGACTCTGAACTGTTTCATACATGTGTGAATTAAGAAAAGAAAGTGCATTCAAATCAATAGTTCCACCATCTTTATAAAACAATGTACATACGCAAGCATATACAAACTGTATATAGCGTTTTCCTACTATGCTTTCCCGTGTGTGTCTGTGTGTCTGTTGGTCTCTGTGTTTCTGTCTCCCATTCCCTGTAGGGAGAGTATGTAGCTCCCTGTTGTAGAAGAGTCGGTCAAGCAGGAGCTCACTGCACTGAATAATTTCTTGGTATGCACTTTTTATTAGTATTACAGGAAATCACAATGATTGATTGTCTCTGTTATATTCTTCTTTCCCACAGGGTCTTCCTCTTCAGTCCCTTAGGTGAGCCTCGGCCGCGGTCGTCCCTCGGACAGAAGGAAAAGTCACAGGTAAGTGTTTTTGCTTTATGGTTTGGTCAAGGGAGGATGTGAGGTTAGAGCAACCAAAAAAAAAAGAGTAGCCGATGATTTCTGCTCTTGTCTTTCTTTTCCATCTCACTTATTTCCTTTTCCCTGGGTCCCTTTCACCCCTCAGCCTCCCCTCTCGTCCCTCTCTGACTCAGCCCCTTTCCAAAATCCCCGTAGACGCCCACGCTCCTGTAAAAGCCACATTACTCCAGGGCCATGGCGTGGTGACTCCACGTCCTTCAGTGAGGTCTGGTCTCCTTCTGTTTCGACTTTCCCTCCTCCGCCAGGTTCAGGTGTTCCGCTCGTCAACAAGCTGTGACCTCCCCAAGGCTCCAGTTCTCTCTCTCGGAAGGCTGTTCAGTGTTCTCGGTTTTTCCTGTCTTCCCTGCTGGTTTCTCCGCCTTAGGTTATGGCTCACTTGAGCTCGTGGAATGCCTTTCTGGCGGGTTGGGGAGGATTTACCAAGTCTTAGTTCCTTTTCTCTTTCTTCAGTAGGTCGGTTAGTGGTGCTGCTATTTCAGAATAATTGGGTTTAAACCGGCGGTAGTAGCCTTGTAAGCCCAAAAAGGATCAAATGCATTTTTTGGTGGTAGGGAAGAGGGTATCTAAGACTGCTCTCAATTTCTCTTGTTGCAGAGCGATAGCCCCATCTCCCAATAAATAGCCCAAATATTTGACTTTGGTAAAGGTTATCCTGGACTTTTTGGAGTTCACGTGGAGCCCTGCAGTCCTAAGTGCTTGGAAAATCTTCCCACAATGGACGAGATGTAGTTCCCAGTTAGGGCTAAATATTATGATATCGTCTATGTAGGCTAAGGAGTACTCTTGATGTTGGGAGCAAACTTTGTTCATAAGTCTTTGGAACGTCGCTGGTGCTCTGTATAACCCAAAAGGCAGTGCAGTAAACTTGCATAGCCCATTAGAGGTGCTAAAGGCGTTTTTTTCTTGGTCTTCCTGTTTAAGTGGTACCTGCTAATAGTTTTTTGTAAGATCGAATGTGATTATATATTGGGCTAAGCCTAATTTCTCGAATCATCGACTCTTGGTAATGGGAATGAGTGAAATTTCGAGATGGCATTGACTGCACGGACGTTTATACAAAAACGGATGGAACCATCAGGTTTCAGAACTATGACAATGGGGGAGACCAGTTACTGCTGGAAGGTTTTATGACTCCTAGTTGTAACATGCTCTCTATTTCGGCAGGAACTGCGTCCCGCCTAACGCCTGGTATTCTGTAGGGGCGTTGTTTTATTACTTTATTTGGTGGGGTAACAATGGCATGCTCGAGTATTGTTGATTTTCCCAGGAGGTCGGAAAAGATGGAGGAGAAGGACTCTAAGAGGGTCTGAAGAGACACTTCTTGTTCCTCTGTTAGATGTTCGTTTATGGGCAATTTATTCAATGTTGAAGGAATGGGTTTTGAGTCAGACAAAACGTAATGGGTGTCTTTGGGGGAGGGGTCCCAACCATTTCTTTAGTAGATTTATGTGGTATATCTAGGTTTTGGGTGAGGAAAGGCATAACCGGTAAGTAGTGAGGCCTATCCTTTCAGCACCTTCATATGGTCCCTTCCATTCTGCCCGATTTTGGTGAATAGAGGAAGGTAGGAATAGGAGCACCCAGTCATGGACCTGTAACTGTTGTCACTTCTTTCCTTTATTGTAAGACATCTGCTGGCTTCTTTGAGCTTTTTCTAGTTTTTTGTGAGCAAAATCTCGCAATTTATGTATACGGTTTCTTAGGCTTTGGGTGTATTCTAGATGGTGTTGTGTCTCTTCTTGTTTCTCTTGTTCCCACGCTTCTCTTGTCATTTCTAGCAAGGTTTGTGGCTATCTCCCGTAAAGAAGTTCAAAGGGAGAACAACCCAAGCTTCTCGGAACCTGGCTTCAAATAACAAAGAGGGCGAGTGGCAACAACATGTCCCAATCTTTCCCTTCGGTGGTTAGCATTTTCTTCATGGTTAGCTTGAAGGTGGCGTTATATCGCTTGCACAGACCATCTGTCTGAGGGTAATAAGCCAATGTTTTTATTTGGGTAATTTTCAAGGTTTTACAGACTTGTTTCATTAAACGAGAAACAAAGGGGGTACCCTGGTCTGCCAAAATCTCTCTTGGAAATCCTACCCTCGAAAACAATTCTAGTAACTTTTCACTGATGTTTTTTTCGGGCTTGGTGTTTGTAGGGGAAATGCTTCTGGGTATCGAGTTGCGTAATCAACAATAACCAGTATATAGATATATAATCTTTTTGATTTTGGGAGAGGACCCACTAAATCCATACTTATCCTCTTATAAGTAAAGCACTGGGTGTACAAGCGAGTCCGAACATTAGGGTAAATACTATTTTATCATGTCTGTGAACCATCCATTGATTACACCCACCAACTATTAAAACGACAAATCCATGCCAGGACTGTCCAACATGCATGGAAATTAAGAGTGCCCTGACAATGTACAGGGTCTAAGAAAAACACAAGTTAAATTGTCATAGCAGACTTGATACTCTCGTCATAAGAAAAGTTAAGTTGCCAAAAAACCTTAAACGAGGAAGGATTGCTTTTAATGGGCATGGCTCCATTGCGTATTATGTTGCACTGGGTAAACCGGTCAGTAGTAGGAATCTCGCTGGACACTGGCATGTTGAACAATGCCCTTCCAGGCTGCTCATTCCCCTGCGTGATCGTCGTTTAGCACAGAGTCCACATGGCCTTCACCTCTATCACACACACTCACAGCTCTTTCTGCTCCGGGCATTCTGAATGTAACCAAAAGTTGATTTCACTCACCGCCATGATGAGCTCGAAGGGATGTTTGTACACCCGCACCGGGGACTAGAACTTTAAAAGAACTGGTCCCACACGGTGTTTGTGCCTCGCCGTCTTTGAAATTCAGCGGCCGGTAGACCCGAGCTTTTAATTATTAATTAAGTGGGCGCTAGGTGCCTCTCTGGGAATATTCTGCTCGCCCTGCTCATTAGCTGAGTCCTGATCCTAGCAGCAGGGGCGAGGGAAGCCCAGGGGGGTGGCAGGCAGGAAAGCATAGTCTGCTGCCCTTCTACAGATATCAGTTGTCACATAATGCAGCTGTGACAGGTGAGGGCGGCATTCTATGCAGCTGACCCAGTGCCTGGACTCTACCTGGGGGCCATGACAAATAACTCTTCTGCTGCGCCCTGTCTTGACCTAATCTAGTGGTGTATAATGTTTTAAAGTAGGACATAAATTCCCCCTACATATTCCCTACATTCCCTACATCCCCCTCCTCTTCCCCAAATAGTTCCTGGTTTTCGCCTGTCCTGGATTTTACAGGATTATAGCGCGGGGATGCCTTCGGGTCACCAGGCGCTTTACAAATCTCAAAATAAATAAATAAATAAATATCCTGTGGGTCAGTGATCTGCTGTCCCGACGAAGTTCTCAACTCGGAAATGTATACCTTACAATAGGGAGGTCTAATCATCCGTGTTAGGACTCGTCCCGGCCACTCGCCTTCGCCGTATTTCCTGGCATTGTAGTATTTCCCCATAAAAAGGATCTAACTCTCAGCGTATCTTTGAATTCTGTGAGCAGGGACAAACGTCGCTTGTCTATTTCGGGACCTGTCGCCTGGCGTTGTTCAGAGTCTAACGGCCCTAGGTCCTTTTCCAGGTGGGCTACCTTACTGCACAAATCCGGCACTACACCGGCATTTTTGGATATACACACGCCCTTCATGTATGCTTTAAAACCCTCCCGTAACATTGCCACAGTGTCTACTGAACCAGTGTTAATGACGAAGTAGTCCTCTATCGCTTCTAGTTATTCCTGTCTAAAAACGTCATCATCTAATGCGCGGCTGGGGAATCGTGGGACCTTCAATATTAATAATACCAGGGAGTGATCCGAATATGTGCGAGGAAGTGTTCGGATTACATGACACCAGCTGATAAGTTCTGGGGATGCCAGCCAATAGTCGAGCCTCGTCCATGTGGTATGACTGCCAGTGTAGTGAGTATAGTCAGTGCTATGCGGGTTTTGCGTACGACCTATGTCAATTAAGAAGAATTGATCGCAAAGCGAGCTCAATGCCTTTCGTGCTCACGGTTTCGTATCTAGTGCTCTCGAAGTGGTGTCAAGTGACTGGTCCTGGACTATATTAAAATCACCCCCCAGTAAAAGGGGAACTGGGCCTAGCTGCGCCAGTTTAGAGAGTAGGGTATAATAAAGTCCAGGGAGCCGCTATTGGGGCCATACACACAGACCAATGCCCCCCTGTGACCCATTAACGTGCCCAGGACAATGATATACCTGCCTTTGCTGTCACGTATTACAGAATGCAAATGGAAGGGGAGTCATTTATGTATAAGAATGGCAGTGCCCCTTGCGAAGTTGCTGAAGTTGGCAAAATATCGATGTGTTCCCCAATTTGCGGCAAAGTGGGCCTGATCACTAGGAGGCAGATGAGTTTCCTGTAAGAAAGCTACATCTACCCTGTGACATAGTAAATACTGTGTTATCTGCCTTTTCTTGCGAGTGTTGTTCAGGCCGCGGACGTTCCATGTCCCCAAAACCACCTCTGAGGGTACAGAATTATACCCTAACTGAGCCATGGTGGTGGTAAAAATGAGTGCTTAATGAAAATCAACCGTGCGTACTTGCCAGTTACATCCAAGTGTGTACCTAAGAACGTCTCAGTGTAGCTAAACAATGTCCCAGCCTCCCCCCCTACCCAGCCTCCCCACCCTACCAGAGAGGCAAAACCATTACTATCCAGAAACAGTGCAGTACTAATAGTTCCTCTGCATCACTGAAAAACAACCATAAGTAGTACTTACTAAATTCACACAACAATTATAAGGTGAACACCATTAGGGGTGGTGGCAGCGGCCCTACAGCTACGTTGCAATAAAAAATTATACTAAAAGTGATTGAATGAAATCCAAACTTATTCAAGTCTCCATGTAAAGGAAGGTCATATTAACAGTTTAGCCGTGCCCAGATCCCGAGCTGGATAGAGCAGTCCTAGATTTCTGAGTGTTGCCTTAACTCCAGTGTATTTCCGCCTGGCCTCCTGTACCATGATTGTAAAGTCTGGGTTTAGGGACAGCTTGGAGCCCTGCCATACCGGTTCGCCCCGTTCTCGTGCCTGGCGCAGGGCCGTGTCTCGATCCCTAAAGTTCATGACACGGGCAGTGATGGGTCTGGGCGGGCATCCAGGATTGGGCCTTGGACTTAGTGATCTATGAACGCGTCCTATCACAAAAGCCCATAGTGAAGACTTCTCTACAAAATTAGTCTATCAGGATTGTTTCTACCAAGGTGTCCATGCGATCAGTGGCTGTCGATTCTGGAACACCCAAAATGTGCACGTTATTTTGGCGACTGCGCACCTCTAAGTCCTCTTTCTTGATCGCAACGTCTTTGAGGTAACGTTCCATTCGGCCGAGCCTTTTCAAGGATTGCGCTGTTCCATCTCCTAGATCTGATGTATGCGATTCCACCACGTCGAGTTTTCTGTCGTGAACTTGGATCTTTGATACCAGATCCGCCATGTGCTTATCTAGGGCATCAAAGCGCACATCTAGGGCTCTGAACCTCGCTCTCCTCTCTTGTAGCAGGAAACCTAATTGGTTGGTATCACTCTCTAGTGTTGTGTCTTTCTGGAAACCTTCCGCCATGTTGTAAGGGGCTTCTTGGGCTACTTCGTGACCTTTTCGAAGGGGAGGAGGCGCTGTTTGGGGTCTTTGCGGGCCATACCACAGTTCCACCCGCCAAGTATTAATTAAGCCCAATGCCAGAGTCTTGTGGTTATGGCCGCAGAGCAGGTGCAAGTAGCTGGCGAAGAGAGATTAGGCAAGCAGAACTGATAAGCAAGGAATGGGCATCCAACCCGTGTTTGTATTTTCCTGGCTACAGGGGAGGTTTTGGGTATTTCACTTTTGTCTCCCACAATGGAGCTTGTGGCGCAGCAGTGGTCGAGGCACAATACTTCCATGGAGCAGGTTGTTTGAAGACAAGGCAATGTGCAGTGGGCAGTTAATGTTTCAAGTTTGCTGCAGCATAAATTGGTGGCTGGGGCGGGGACACTGCTGAGGGTTGGATTCAGTTTTTCGCTCCGGGAGCAGCGCAGCCATACCAGGAGGCTTTACAACAATGGAGCCCTGCGGGGGAAGAGAGGGAGAACAGCGCAGGCCACGGCCGAGCGATTGCTTATGCGGGGAGGAGATCCCCAAGGGCGCTTTGGAAATGCTGTACCAGGTGTCGTCGGGGGAGCGATCACAGGCACCATCCATGTGTGCCCCCGCGATCAGCGCAGACATAAGAGTGACGTGCTCGGACCGCCAGAGGTCAAACGGACCTCCCGCCAGTACCGAGCGCCGCTTTGCCCAGAATGTGGGCACTCAACTCTCTGGCCCGGTGACTCACAGCACCCCAGCTGCTGGCTCAATCCCTCCGCCGCCGCACCCGGAGTCTCCTCATATCGTCGATTCCGCCATCTTTAAAGTCGTCCGCCTGGAGTCGCCGATTTCTGCCGTTCCGGTGGTTCTCTCTCAGCACCGCAGGGAGACTTTTAATCAGGATCCTTTCCGCTGCATTTAGACGTCTTTTCCCTGCCCGGTAGCCTCGCTGGATAGCGGGACATCACGTTGTTCAATCAATCAATCAATCATTGGCACTTATAAAGCGCGCTACATACCCGTAGGGTCTCAAGGCGCTGGGGGGGGCGCTACTGCTCGAACAGCCAGGTCTTCAGCTTCTTCCTGAAGGAGAGGTGGTCTTGGGTCAGGCGCAGGTCGGGAGGGAGGGAGTTCCAGGTCTTGGCGGCCAGGTAGGAGAAGGACCTTCCTCCTGTAGTCGCTCTTCGGATGCGGGGGACGGCGGCGAGGGCGTGGTTGGCTGATCGGAGGTGGCGTTTGGGAGCGTAGAAGTTGACTCGGCTGTTGAGGTAGCTCGGGCCTTGGTCGTGTAGGGCTTTGTGTGCGTGGGTGAGGAGGCGGAAGGTGATTCTTTTGTTGACGGGGAGCCAGTGAAGGTCTCTCAGATGTCCGGAGATGTGGCTGGTTTGTGGGATGTCGAGGATGAGTCTGGCTGAGGCGTTCTGGATCCGCTGGAGTCTCTTCTGGAGCTTGGCGGTGGTACCGGCGTAGAGGGCGTTGCCGTAGTCCAGTCGGCTGGTGACGAGAGCCTGGGTGACGGTCTTCCTGGTCTCGGTGGGGATCCACCAGAAGATCTTCCGTAGCATGCGTAGGATGTTGAAGCACGCCGAGGAGACGTTGTTGACTTGCCTGGTCATGGAGAGGGAGGAGTCCAGGATGAAGCCCAGGTTGCGTGCATGGTCTGTCGGTTTGGGTGCGGTGCCCAGGGCGGGAGGCCACCAGGAGTCGTCCCAGGCGGAGGGTGAGGAGCCCAGGATGAGGACCTCCGTCTTGTCCGAGTTCAGTTTCAGGCGGCTGGTCGTCATCCACTCGGCTGCCTCTTTCATCCCTTCGTGCAGGTTGGCTCTGGCGGCGGCGGGGTCGTTGGTCAGGGAGAGGATCAGCTGGGTATCGTCGGCGTAGGAGATTATGCTGAGGTTGTGTTTGCGTACGATGGCCGCGAGGGGGCTCATGTAGACGTTGAAGAGGGTGGGGCTCAGAGATGATCCTTGGGGGACGCCGCAGATGACTTCGGAGGCCTCTGACTTGTACGGTGGTAGGCGGACTCTCTGTGTTCTTCCGTCAAGGAAGGAGATGATCCATTCCAGCGCCTTGTCCTGGATTCCGATGTTGCTGAGGCGCCGTACTAGGGTGCGGTGGCAGACCGTGTCGAATGCCGCGGAGAGGTCTAGGAGGATGAGGGCCGCTGTTTCTCCATTGTCCATCAGGGCTCGGATGTCATCGGTGGCGGCGATGAGGGCGGTCTCGGTGCTGTGGTTGGCTCGGAAGCCGGACTGTGAGGGGTCGAGGGATCCGTTCGTCTCGAGGAAGGCGGCCATCTGCTTGTTGACGGTCTTCTCGATGACTTTGGCTGGAAACGGGAGGAGCGAGATGGGGCGGTAATTCTTGAGGTCGGTGGGGTCCGCTGTTGGTTTCTTGAGTAGAGCGCTGAGTTCGGCGTGTTTCCAGCTCTCAGGGAAGATGGTGGTGTCGAAGGATGTGTTGATGATGTCTCGCAGGTGGGGTGCGATGACAGCGTCGGCCTTGTTGAAGACGTGGTGAGGGCAGGGGTCGGTCGGTGATCCGGAGTGGATGGAGTTCATCGTGCGGATGGTGTCTTCGGTGCTGATCGGGGTCCAGGCGTGGAGGGTGGTGGTGGGGGGTGGTTGTTCGGTCATGGTGTGCGTTGGTTGGTTGTTGAAGCTGTTGTGTATGTCCGCGATCTTGTTGTGGAAGTATGAAGCGAGGGAGTTGCAGAGGTCTTGCGATGGGGTGATGTCGTTGTTTCCTGCGCTGGGGTTGGAAAGCTCTTTCAAGATGTTGAAGAGTTCCTTGCAGTTGTGTGCGTTGTTGTCCAACCGGTCCTTGAATGCTGTTTTCTTGGCGGCGCGGATCAGCTGGTGGTGTTTCCGGGTGGCAAGTTTGAAGGAGGTCCTGTTGTCTGGTGTCGGTTCCCTTCTCCAGACTTTCTCGAGGGCTCGGCAGTTCTTCTTGGAGCTCTTGAGTTCGTCGGTGAACCATGGGGCCTTCTTGCTGCCGGGTCTGCTAGGCGGGGTCCTCAGTGGGGCGAGTTCGTCCGCGCGGTTGCTGATCGTGAGGTTGTCGGCGGCCTGGCTGGGGTTCGCTGAGCTGGCAGGAGGGTGCTGGCTCAGGGAGGTGGCGAGCTGGTCTGCTGTGATCTTGTTCCAGCTTCTGCGGGCGGCCTGTTGCTGGTGTTGGTGGGTCGTTGTTCTCTTGAAGGTGAAGTGGACGCAGCTGTGGTCCGTCCATTGAAGCTCTGTGGCGTGGCTGAAGTCGATGTCTGTGCTGGAAGAGAAGACTGCGTCGAGTGTGTGTCCGGCGAGGTGGGTGGGGGTGGACACCAGTTGCTTGAGTCCCAGGTTGGCGAGGTTGTCGAGCAGGGTGCTGGTGTTGCGGTCGTTGTTGTTCTCCAGATGGAAGTTGAGGTCTCCCAGGAGGATGTAGTGACTGATTGCGTGCGTGGTCCAGGGGGTCGGCAGATCAGGGTGCCTCTGAGGGTGGTGTTCGGGTTGGTGTGGATCTGGAAATGCAGGTGTTCGGCGCTGGTCAGAGTGTTGTCGGTGCTGGTCGTGAGACGGATGGTGCTCCTGTGGATGATGGCGATGCCTCCTCCCATCTGGTTGGCGTTTCGGTCCCTCCGGACGATCTTGTAGCCCTCTGGGATGGCGATGGCGATGTCGGGAGCTGAAGAGGCGTTCATCCAGGTCTCCGTGAGGAAGGCAACGTCAGGGGCTGTGGCGTCTAGAAGGTTCCAGAGTTCGATGGCGTGTCTGTGGACGGAGCGGGTGTTGAGCAGGATGCACTTGAGGTGGGTGCTGCTGGTGTTCGACTTGGCGGGTGCTGGTGCGGGGCAGGTCCGGGTGCAGGTGAACTTGCAGGCGTGGCAGCTGAAAGGTCCGTGGGTACGTCGTGGAGTGGCTTGATGGCATTCTGGGAGTCGGCCGGTGTTGAGAGCGGTGAGGGTGGCGGCGGAGTACGTCAGGCGGGTCGGTCGGGGTCCTCGTGGGCCAGGGGTCCTGGCACTGGGCGCGGTCCAGGCGCGGACGGGCGTAGACGGGCTTACCTTTGGCGCGCCTTCGGCGCACAAACGGCGCGCCCGCTGCGCGTTCGCACGGTCGCCATTTAAGGCGAAGTGCGCGGGTGGGCGGAGCAGCTGGGAGGCGGGAGCGGGGAGGGAACAGAAGAGAAAGGGGCGTGGCCACAGGCGGTGGCGGGAGGCGGGAAGCGGGGAGGGAGAGCGGAGGGCGGCGAGGTAGGCGGGCGAGCAGGAAGGAAACTGGACACGGCAAAGAGGAAAAATTACATTAACAGGCACAAATGGAGGGAAAAATAAGGCAAAAACAGGAAGGAAAAACGAAGGTACACCACAAGGGAATACAGGCACAATAGACGGGCAAAACAGAGGAAAAACAGCTAAAAAAGCGATCGGACGGCACAGAAAAAAAAAACAAGCACAAATTTTGGGCAAAAACACTGGCAAAACCAGAGGGGAACGGCCAGGCGTCAGCGAGGCCGGCGGCGAGGCAGAAGGCAGGCAGAGGGAGACACACGCAGCAGCTGGTGGCCGTGCGGCGCACGGGTGTCCCACAAGTGGGTCACACTCACCTGCGTCGCACGGTCGCCATTTAAGGCCAAGTGCGCGGGTGGGCGGAGCAGCTGGGAGGCGGGAGCGGGGAGGGAACAGAAGAGAAAGGGGCGTGGCCACAGGCGGTGGCGGGAGGCGGGAAGAGGGGAGGGAGAGCGGAGGGCGGCGAGGTAGGCGGGCAAACAGGAAGGAAACTGGACACGGCAAAGAGGAAAAATTACATTAACAGGCACAAATGGAGGGAAAAATAAGGCAAAAACAGGAAGGAAAAACGATGGTACAGCACAAGGGAATACAGGCACAATAGACGGGCAAAACAGAGGAAAAACAGCTAAAAAAGCGATCGGACGGCACAGAAAAAAAACAAGCACAAATTTTGGAACGACTGCTGGCGGAGCTTCAAAGCCGAGCGACCATCTTGGTCTCTGGCTTGGCCACGCCCTCGGCTCTTACCTCTTCTTCAGCCCTGGTGCCACTGTGTCTGCTGCACTAACAATAGATGTGCCTATGTTCTCTGTCCTAGGAGCATTTTGCACTTTGACCCCTAGCCTACGGTGCCCTGCGCGTTGGTTGCACTGGGCTGTTTACATTTATGTGCCCTGATTTAACTCCATCTGCCCTCATATGAACCATACATTAGATAAGACCCTTTCAACTCTGCGATCCGGAAGGGCCTCTCTGAAACCTGATATGCAGAGAATAGATATAAGAAAACAAAGCAAGAGAGAAAATGGGGATATAAAAAAGAGTGAATGTTGTAGAAAAACAGAATGAGAAACAGCAAAGGAGAAACAAAGGTTATGAAGTGCGTGTGTGATTAGGGTGACCAGGTGACCCGGATTTACCAGGACAACCCCAGTTTTTCAAATTTCAAGAAATATGTATGGTGTCCCTGTTTCCATAGAGGGCTAGCTGAAAGAGGCACATTTTTATGTATTCCATTGGAGGACTGGCTAGTTTCTGTTATCGGAAAGCAATTTAATTAGCCGGTACGAAATGGTGTTTAAAATTGCATTTTATTTATTTCCTTGGCATTTCGATGTTGATAAGCACTGTCATCCCATACCCCTCAGTTAATGTAAAATAGTCGTCCATCTTTTAGATTTTTTTTAAATATACTGTTTTTTTGTTGTTTTCAAATTCTGGTAGTCTTATGTGTGACCAAAATAGCAAAAGAGATAGAAAGATAGACTAAGAGAATCTGAAAACTAAGTGAGAAATAGCATGAGAGAATGAAATAGGGTAAGAACCAGAGCAAAAGAGAAACAAATTAACATGAAAGTGACAGCAAAATCAAGGGAATTATAGAAGAGAGTGAAAAAGTCAAAGGTTAGCATTTAGAATTTGTGAGATGATGGATATCAGCCAGAGATTGTCAGATATGATGTCCCCCTTATTCAGAGTGCTTAAAGGTGCACACTCTGCAAGGAGGGTGGAGAGTGAGAAAGATGAGCATGGAGAGCAAGAGAAAACCCAAAGGTATCAGAGAACAGAGTGAAAAAGAGGAAAGAAAGAGGGTGATGCAGGCAATGGTTGAGAAGAAGAGCAAATAAGGCAAAAATAAAGAGAGAGATAAAATGAGACAAAGATGAGATGAGAGATGAACAGAGGGATAAAAAGAGCAGCAGAGCTAGCAGAAGAGAACAAGATCAAGAGAGCGAACATACAACAGACAGTGTGACATAAAAAGTAAAAGCAAGAAAAAAAAGTGAGAAAAAAACAAGATTGAAAGAAAAAAAGGCTGTTGAAAAAGAGGAAGAGAGTTAAAAGAAAACAGTGATAATCTATGATTGCTCAAATTAACACAAGAGTTACTGATTTCCTTTACAATATTTGCTTTCGTAATTTCACATTAAATATATATAAATAATAAAAACAATCAAGCTCTCTGTTCCTTTTCAGTCTTCTAATCAGACTCAAGGTATTTACACAAATGTCCGTTTTACTTTAACATTCTTCACTTACTCAATGTCCTTAAACTCCTGGGATTGTTTCAGGAAGAGTTTCAAAGCGTTCTCTTGATTTATAGAAGGTCAAGAGATCCACCACAGTTTTCATAAAGTTTATATTCTTACCGGTATGTGTTCAAGCATGCTAACGCTTTACCATTCAGAGCGAGGTGTTGCTTGGCAACCCTTTGTTGATTCTCTTTTCTTTTCTCTTTTGCAGGATATCGGAAACAGTGCCGGGAGAGGATTTGGAGCCGGAAATTCAGAAACGGGAAGGAACGTCTGAAATGTGCTCCGGGCAGCAAGAACACAGCCGAAGACACTGAGTGAAGACAGGGAAGTAAGCAGGGTGGAGAGCTGAAGAGCTTCGGATGATCTACCATCCAGGTCCGGAGTCAGGTGAGTGTTTAGACACGAAGCGAAGCATCGGGAACCAAGTGGGTGGGGTTTAAATAGCTTTGGGTCTCAGGTTTTCTCACGTGTGCATGTGAAGGTGATTCGGGGCTTAGATCTTTCCCAAGTAATTCACGTGTACATGCCAAGACCGTTTACACATGCAGGAAATGCCTCCTGGCACCCCCCCAAGGTCTTCGTATGTGACAGGGTTTTTCCGGATGCAAGGCATGGAAAGATCTCACCAATCTTGGAGTATGTACATGTGTTTCTGTTTCCAGGATCTTTCTAACGCATCATAACCCTTCCAGTCAATTAAATACTGTAATCAACCATGTATACGTTTTGCACCTATAATGCGATTTTCTTCATATGCAAAATTGTCTCCAACTACAACAGGAGGAGGAGGGTTGTCTTTTCGTGTGGACGGATGTAATGACTGATATTTTCCTACTTTTCTGGTGTTTCAGCTAGTTAGCTATAAAGTAATTACTCATCACAGTCCCTTCCCAGAATGCTTTACAACAAAACACCACATTCAGACTACCTATCTGAGAAAGGAATAACATAAATAACTAAAGATACTATAGATCATAGCTCCGAGGGTATGTATAGCAACGTCCTCCGATGAATCAGAATCAAATATCAAATCAGGTCAGCAGCGTCTTCCGACGATCAAAG
This sequence comes from Lissotriton vulgaris, assembly GCF_964263255.1. Lineage (NCBI taxonomy): Eukaryota > Metazoa > Chordata > Amphibia > Caudata > Salamandridae > Lissotriton > Lissotriton vulgaris. The sequence continues at coordinate 355,719 of NW_028244477.1, forward strand.
CGCACTTACGCGAGGAACGCACCCTGGTGCGAATCAATATCAAATCAGCAACGTCTTCCGACGAATCCATATCAAATCAGCAACGTCTTCCGGCGAATCAATATCAAATCAGCAACGTCTTCCGACTAATCAAATAAAGTCAGCAACGTCTTCCGACGTTCAACGAGCACTTACGCGAGCAACGCACCCTGGTGCGAATCAGCAACAACTTCCGGTGAAAATCAGTACATACCTCTTACGCTATGTTGGGTTGGTCTACCAGCAATTTAGGTATTCCTGCTTAGGAGCCGATTTCCCTTCCGTATCTACAATTACTCATTAGAGGGGAACTAGCACATCCCTCTGTAAGCACTTGGTAAAAAAGGGGCCCGACCTTCCTCCACAGATAATAAGGACAAATTATATATTCTCCCATGTAGTCATCCCTAATCATGAGCAGCGCACCTTCCCATCATCAGTTACCTGTAAGAAGGGAATCACCCCTCCTTCTATACGACAGCACCTGGTTAAGAAGAACTCACACTCCCTCTTAGTGACAACAAACAAATGGAATTAATGCAAATTGGGGTCTTTTATTGCACAATGATGAAAGGACATAGAAATAAATGACTTATTAATATACATACACACATATAGAACCTGAAAATAAAGGAATAATTAGATAAAATTAGTCATACATGGAACACCTCACCATATTATTAGACATCTGCAATCTGAAGACAGGTCCGTCTCTCTTTCCCTCTTCGATTGGGTCAGGACTCTCTGTTCCACAAACACGTCTGCACCGTGATGCTTCACAAGACCGCCAAAACCACCAGACGGTCATCTCACCCTCACTTGGACCCGCTTTCACTAATATAGAATCTAGCTCCCTCTCGAAGCTTCTAGAAGAACCCGCCTACCGTTCTTATGAGATTCCTGTACCTTTCCGTACCAGGCACACAACAGCAGCTGGCCAAGCGTTTGTTATGGCTCCAGCGCGAAGAGAGCACATTCCTCCAAAAAGGACCGGTCCTTGCTGGTTCACTACTAGCGAACAACACATTGAAACTAAAACATTGCCTTTCACCTGAAGAGGCTTAGCAGGATGGTGTCAGAATAGAACATGGCATCGCTCGAGCATAGGCCTTTAGGCCCGAAAAAGAGCGAAAAGCAGCATATAAGGGGACATAAAGCTGTCAAAGTCTATAGGCAAGCCCTACCAACTAGGTGAAATAAAGGTCGGGAATTCAACAAAACACTATACATGTTCGAATGATAGCAGCATATACTGAGTGGTAAGCAACGGTCATAACCGAGCCAAAAAAGCACCAATACCTCAGTCACTACAACGGATCATGTGGTTTGAGCAAAGATACATGAAAAACTGGGTGGATGGCATATTCAGAGGGCAAAGTTAATCTCATTGAAACTGGATTCAAAATGTAATTTATGGGAAAGGGGCCAATGAACCTAGGTTTTAGTTTCTTGGGGCCTTCAATCTGGATATTTCTGGTTGATAACCAGACGAGATGCCCTACTTTATAGGGTGGTGCTGGTGCTTTGTGTTTATCGACTGATAATTTGACCTTTTTGTTTATTTTTGGCTAAACTACGCTTGGCTTGTTCTTGAAATCTCGCAATTCTGTTAATCTTTCGGTCATAGCAGGCATAAATCTGAAAGGATGGCAGGAATAGATCGTGGATGTAAGCCAGTTATAAAAAAGAAAGGGGAACAGCCTAAAGCTGCATGATAGCTATTGTTGTATGAAAACTCTGCCAATGGTAGGACCTCATCCCAATGAGCCAATATAATGGAGGTTAGGCACCGTAGACTTTGTTCAAGGTATTGATTAACTTTTTCTGTCTGTCCATCAGTCTGTGGGTGAAAAGCGGAGGATAATGCTATTTCAATTCCTAAATGTTTGCACAACTGACTCCAGAATTTTGAAATAAATTGAGGTCCCCTGTCGGAAATTATTTTACTGGGAAGGCCATGTAGTTTTACAATATGGTTTAAGAACACTTCACTAAATTCTGTAGCTGTTGGTAGTTTTTGTAAGGGAATAAAGTGCCTCATTTTAGGCAACAGATCCACAACTACTAAAATTGCAGTAAAATTATGGGATTTAGGCAAATCTGTGATGAAGTCCAAACTGATAGTATGCCAGGGAAGCAGAGGTATGGGCAATGGTTGTAGAAGACCTTTAGGGGATAAATGGGAGGACTTTTGTCGTGCGCTCACTGGGCAGGCTTTTATATATTGTTGGGCGTCCTGTCTGATGTTTTTCCACCAGAAATGCCGCTGACATAACTCTAAAGTTTTATTGACCCCTGGATGTCCTGCTGTACTAACATCATGATTCCAGTGTAATATCTGTTGTTGCAAGTTTTCCTGAGGGATAAACAGTTTATCCTTGTGGAAGAAGTAACCCTCAAATATGGTGTTTTGTTTCTGAGCTAGCCATTGCTGTTCATTTAACGTCTGAACACTCAATTTAACTTGGTCTAAAAAGGTGTCCTCTTGTGTGACTGCCACTATTTTTTCAGAAAGAATGATACTTTATGAATTCTTTGTTTTGCTAACATCCTTTTCACAAACTAATCTAGACAAAGTGTCAGACAGCAGTTGCTTTTGTCCAGGGCAGTATGTTATGATAAAACCGAATTCACAAAAAAAAGTAACCAGCGCATCTGTCTGGGAGCGAGTGCCTTAACTGTGGTGAAAAACTGGAGATTTTTATGGTCTGAAAATATGGTAATTGTATGCTTTGCACCCAATAAATGGTGTCTCCATTCAAGAAAGACTGCTTTAATTGGCAACAACTTGCTTTCTGCAATGGTATAATTCTGTTCAGCTGGTAACAGTTTGCGCGAGTAGAAGGCAATTGGATGTAAATGTCCAGTTGCAGCACCGTTTTGCATAAACACGCCTCCCAATGCAGTTTGGGAAGCGTCAGCCTTGACAAAGAATGATTTATCAGGGTCTGGTTGAATCAAAAAAGGTACTGATGTAAAAGCTTGCTTCAATTTAAAAAAAGCTTTTCCAGCGTCTGGGTTCCATTGAAATTTCTCACCCTTTCAAAGTAATTGAGTGATAGGTGTCACTATCTCAGAAAATTTAGATATGAAGCTCCTATCAGAATTAGCAAAACTTTGTACTCGCTGCGTGTCTTTTACAGAAGAGGGAGTGAGCCAATTTAAAATTGCTTCAACCTTTTTTGGGTCCATGATTATTCCTTCGGGAGAAAGCCAATAACCAAAACATTTGACCTTCTTTGTGTTAAATACACACTTTTCAAGTTCCACATACAAAGAATTGTCTCTTAATCTTTGTAGAACTGAGAGAACATGTGTAGTATGCTCTTCCTCAGTCTCGGAGAAGGCCAGCATGTCATCAATGTATACGATGACACAGATATCAAGTAAATCATGTAGGACTTCATTGATGAAATTCTGAAATGCTGCCGGGGCGTTACAGAGACCGAATGGCATTACTGTATATTCGAATAGACCATATTTCGTGCGAAAGGTGGTCTTTCATTCCTCTCCCTCCTTAATACGAACAAGGTGATACGCACTACGTAAACCCAATTTAGTATAAATACTTGATCCTTTGATTTGATTTAGAAAGACTGAGCTAAGAGGTAATGGATAACGATTTTTAATCGTTGCCTTTTAACTGCGCGGTAATCTATGCATGCACTCAGATCGCCAGATTTTTTAGCTCCAAAGAAAAGTGGCAAAGAGACTGGTGACGTAGTGGTTTTCGGAGTCTAGGCGCCAGTCACGGTTCTGTATTTGCCTTTAACCAGAGTCATTGTGAGCTGTGGATAAAGCTAGAGTGATCCCTCGCTCCGGTGCTGAGGAGAGATATAGCCATCTCCCCAGCTCAGAAAAAGGATATTGAGGTGGGCAATCTTTGATTTTCTAAAATAATTTGTAGCCCATGTGAGCAAACTCCAGAAATATGCGATTTACTCTTGTCAGATGTTCCAAGAGGTCATCATCCGTCAGATATAGGACATCGACACAGGACAATACCTGGTCATTAAAATCTTTTACTAGCTTTGTCATCTGGCTGAAAACAGCCCGGGCTATTCTTATCAAAATCTAAATTGCGATCTTGGCAGTAGAGCTGAGGAAGAACACCCATTCAAGTAGGCCAGTTTTGGGGACCCCAAAGATCTTTATTCTTCCCCAGAATCAGGACCTTAGTTTTCTCTCCATTGAGTTTGAGAAAATTGGCCTGCATCCAGTATGCAATTTTACTCAACCCCATCTGGAGAGCAGATGTCTCAGACACCCTCTCCACAGAGAGAGAGAAGACTATCAGGGTGTCGTCAGCATAGGAGAACAGGGACAGCCCGCCTCCTCTGCAATGTCAGCCAGAGGTCTGACACTAACGTTAAATAACAAAGGGCTAAGAATGGAGCCATAGGGTTCCCCGCAGGGAGAGGAATGAGTAACAGAACTGGCCGTTGGGGCGAAGACCTGGAACGTTCAGTCGGTGAGAAAAGAGATAAGCTCGTGAGGAATCTATGTTGTATGTTGTGTGCGGAAAAAAGTGAAATAAGAATTAACCTGCAATGCAATCTAATCCTACATATACATAAATGAATAGTTTACTACATGTCCTGGTAGAGCCGAACCGCATTTCTGCGTTTGTGTTATACCAGGGTCTTCGCCTTTTCAATAGTGAGAGCTATTTCTGATCTACTGCCTTTATCACGTGGCTTAGCTAAGGGTAGATGAATGCCAAACAACCTAATTGCACACCTAGAACGCCCAGTCCTGCTGCAGTGAGTACATAGCATTTGTAGCACTGGGTTAGGAAAGGTTTACCTGTAGGGCCCCTAAGCCTTTGTAGCACTGTTAGGTTTACCTGCGGGACCCCAGGCATTTATGGTACTGGTAGGAACGGTGTATCTGTGGGGTCCCCAGGGACCTGTTATGTTAATTTTATTCTTATTAACGAATCACATCTGAGAGATGAGTGTTTCACTGAGGGTTGTGGCCTCTTTGTCATGCAATACATGGGATGGCATTGTTCTCTCTGAGTGAGTGTGAAGACAGAAGACTTCTATTATCTGGTGAGTTGCCCTCCTGTTCATTGGCTCCTGTCCAGATCCTGGCCCTGGTTTAACAATTCAAGATTAATGTTCAGTAGTGGCAGTCACAGTATAAGGACTGTGAGCAAGACCTGCTGTATAGTTTTCGCTATCCTAGGAAATATACCTGCGCTGATTGCAGTGTCCGATTTATTAAAAATTGCACACAGAGTACCCCTTAGAGGGGTCCCGTAAAATCTACCACTCCTTAGTGTGGTCACCGACTGGCCTGAGCCAACCTGCTACCACCAGAGTGTGTTCTGTCTTCATGGGGAGAGTGCCTGTGCACTTCAAGGTCAATAACAATGCCTTTCCTGGGTGGAGGTGCTCACACCTCCCCCTAGTCAGGAAGAGCCATCTTTGGTAAGGATTTTCAAACGCCTTGCCGCCTTTGTAATGCGACCCCAACCTCTCGTGTTAGAGGGAGCAAGCGATCTTCCTGTCCTCACCCCCTTTTAGGTGCAAGGACAGGTGGGAAACCTTAGATACAACAGGAGGTGTGCCCCCCGCCCCCTCTGTTAACTCCATCCCTCAGGTGCTAGAGGCGAGGTGAAGTACACTTTGTAGTGCCCACCATCTTGAAGATGATGGGACTTATCCAATCAGGGCTAGGACTATGTCCCCTTCCCACAGGAGGTGGGCATGATAGAGGGTGTAGACACCCTAGGAAAGGGGCCCATTAGCCTCTACCTGTCACTCCCTTGTAACATCCTTAAATCAAGATTTTAGGTGTCATCCCCAGACCATGAATTTCAGTTCTTGGTGACCTAAGGGCACTGCAGCCTTCTCTGCTGGTGAGGATCTGTAGAGAACTATTGTCTTGGTCCCAGTCATACTGGCCTGTCTGCATCCCTGGATGATCCAGAACCAAAAGTTAAGTCGTCTTGCAGCCCAGCGACCTCCAGTACCTTGGGAGGACTATCTGCCTTCGATAAAGGACAATCTAGTTTTATGTAGTGGGGTTTGGCCAGGGAGTGTCAGGACAAGCCAAGCTATGCTACTCACTCTATATTTGCAGACTTTGTGTTTTTGGTCTAATCACTCTCATTAATGTGCACCGTATTTTCGGTGTCAACACCATCGATTGAGCACTTGTTCAATAAAAAGAGATTTACAAAGTACCTGTGTCTTGGCAAGATAAGCAGTGTGCTGGTCATTTATTCAATCGAGTCTGTTGTTGAGCTCTGAGTTCAAGCTGCCCTTTAATGTAAACAGGGTCATTGATTTGGCAGTATCACTATCTGTAGTTAAATTAGACAAAACTGAGTTCTAATTGCCAACTCCCTGACACCCTGAATGACCTCAACCCAATCGCCATCGCCAAGCGGGCCTAGATCCCTCTCCCACAGAGCTCTCCGCGTCCCCAAGGCATCCAGAGAATTGTAGATCAACTTCCTATAGATGGTTGAGATTGCTTTTTCGGTCAGGAGATCAATTAGTAGCTGGTCCTCCAGTAGGGGTGCATCAGGCAACTGCCCCCCTTCCCGGATGTGACTTTGCAGAGCGTTTCCACCTGCAAATGCCAGAACTGTTTTTATTCCCCTAATTTATACTTTTGTTGTAGGATCGTGAAGGACACAAGCGCCTGTCCCCCCACACATCGCCCGGCTGCTCTAGGCTAATCAATCCCCATTTTGTGAAGACCTGCAATACTCCAGCTGCACCTAAGAGATCACCATCATACAGTGGAGTCATTTCAGTCAGCTTACCTTCCCAGCCTAAATACCTGGTAGCCTCTTTCCACACCTTTACCAATGTTTGGGTATGAGTAGGCAGGGTGCACTCATACTTTCTTCGATACAGCACCAGGGTGGGGTAACCTCTCATGCCCATGGCCAATCTATCTACCCGGTAAGCAGGATACTCACAGTCTGCAAAAACCCAGTTGTTGACTGCCACCAGCTGCGAGGCCCAGTAATACTTGTGAATACTCCAGACCGCCAGTCCATCTTAATAAATTCCCCTCTGCACCTTACTCACAACAGGAGCCGAAGTTCTCAGACTATCTTTTGAAAAAAAATGTCTGGTAGGATCTTAAAGGACATTTATTGCACAATGTACAGGGGTCATCACTTTAAATAGGGCCACCCGGCCCAGTAAGGAGAGTGGGAGCGCCCGCAAGTGTGGGGCATCCCAGCGAAGACGGTCTCATTTCGGGAGTATGTTCCTGCCTGTGCTCTCTTGTAATAAACACAACCAAATATTTAAAGCCGTGTAGTGCCACCCTAACTGTGCACCTAGAGAGCAGCCGCAGGGTCCCTGCCACCAGCAGGAATATTAAGGACGTCTTCCAGTTGATCTTATATCCTGAATAATCTCCAAGTATGTGAAAAATGTGTAGGATTCATTCACTCGAGAATGCTGGCTACGTGTCATATACCAAAACGTCTGAGTAGACGGAGATTCTCACATCCCACTCCTGATCAACTGGAATACCCCATATGAGAGGTCCTGGTGAACCCAAACATGTGTGAAGAGCATAGGAGACAAGGAACATCCCTGTCGGACGGCAAAGACTCGGTAGACTGTATTATTGAGGCGCATGCTCGCTAGAGGAGCCACATACAAGAGCTTAACAGCAGCGCCACTGGTTCAGCAAAGGAATCCCCTATTGCATATGGTACTCCATTAAGGTGTCGGAGATTTAAGCGCGTTCCCTGGTGTGGTATAAAGCCCAATTGATCAGGATGAACCACTGTTGCAATTACTGTCCGCAGGCAGATCGCCAGGGCGTTCGCAGGGACCTTAGTCTCAATATGAAGCGGGGAGATAGGCCTATAAGACCCACACTCAGTTGCTGGTTCGTCCTTTTTAGGGCTCGGGCCAACCGTCCCACTGCATCAGCAGTGGGCGTGGCCTAAGAGTCATTTTCTCAGGGCTTCCGAAAACGTACCTAACAAATTCCTGGCTGCTCGTGGTTTTTCGTGCTTTTTTTTGCTACGTGCATTGCTATTGGCCTTCGTGTGCGTGTGCTTTAGAAATAGAACACGCAATAGGCCATAGGCGGTCGAGTAGCTCCACCTATGGCCTATTGGTGTCTGTTACGCGCACCAGAAAGGCCATATATCTTCAATTATCTCAGCCGTCACTGCAGAGATAATTCAAGACATATGGTGGCAGTGGCTTGCGCGCGTGCACCACTCGCCGGCGGTTTACGATTATGTTTCTTTCTTTTTTTCTGCGGCTTCTGTTTTTTGTGGCGAGTTGCTCTCGTATCGAGCATACTAATATCTGTTATGAGATCGAGTAGGCAGGGGTGCTGAGAGATAGACTCGTATATTATATTTAAATTATATTTAAAACTTTTAATTGAGAGACTGGATACATTTCATGCCCATGATTTATGTCAGCAAATGGGGCCGCTTAGCTGTCTATGAACTGAATAACAAGAGCATTTGGGGCCGGCGCTTGCTTTCCAGCTGGAGTTGGCAAACTGCAAAAATTCCAAATATGTATTTAGAGCAAGGAGCTCTCTCTGTCAGCCTCTTCTCTGTGTCTACGCTGGGCTTAGACAGGGTCAGTCTGCTCCCAGGGCATGGTTCTTGCGACACAGAGGGGCGCTGGGCTGGGGCAGGGTCAGTCAGCTTCTAGGGCATGGTTCCTGCAGACACAGAGGGGCGCTGGGCTGGGGTAGGGTCAGAGAGTGTTGAGTGCAGAGAGTGTTGAGTGCAGAGAGTGTTGAGTGCAGAGAGTGTTGAGGGCAGAGAGTGTTGAGGGCAGAGAGTGTTGAGGGCAGAGAGTGTTGAGGGCAGAGAGTGTTGAGGGCAGAGAGTGTTGAGGGCAGAGAGTGTTGAGGGCAGAGAGTGTTGAGGGCAGAGTGTTGAGGGCAGAGTGTTGAGGGCATGCAGAGTGTTGAGGGCGGGCAGAGTGTTGAGGGCAGAGTGTTGAGGGCAGAGTGTTGAGGGCGTGCAGAGGGCAGCGTGTTGAGGGCGTGCAGAGGGCAGCGTCTTGAGGGCGTGCAGAGGGCAGCGTGTTGAGGGCAGAGTGTTGAGGGCAGCGTGTTGAGGGCAGCATGTTGAGGGCATACAGAGTGTGTGAGTGCAGAGTGTTGAGGGTGTGCAGAGGGCAGAGTGTTGAGGCCAGTGTTGAGGGCGTGCAGAGAGCAGAGTGTTGAGGGCGTGCAGAGGGCAGAGTGTTGAGGGCAGTGTTGAGGGCGTGCAGAGGGCAGAGTGTTGAGGGCAGTGTTGAGGGCGTGCAGAGTGCAGAGTGTTGAGGGCGTGCAGAGGGCAGCGTGTTGAGGGCAGCGTGCTGAGGGCAGCGTGTTGAGGGCAGAGTGTTGAGGGCAGCATGTTGAGGGCGTGCAGAGTGTGTGTGAGTGCAGAGTGTTGAGGGCGTGCAGAGGGCAGAGTGTTGAGGGCAGTGTTGAGGGCGTGCAGAGGGCAGAGTGTTGAGGGCAGCGTGTTGAGGGCAGCGTGTTGAGGGCAGTGTGTTGAGGGCATGCAGAGGGCAGAGTGTTGAGGGCAGCGTGTTGAGGGCAGCGTGTTGAGGGCAGCGTGTTGAGGGCAGCGTATTGAGGGCAGCATGTTGAGGGCAGCGTGTTGAGTGCAGCATGTGAATGAGTGCGGCAGAGTGTTGAGGGCAGAGTGTTGAGGGCAGCGTGTTGAGGGCAGCGTGTTGAGGGCGTGCAGCATGCCACCATTGCTACAATTCCAATCCAACCCACATAATTCCACTACACACCACCTGCATACACTCCATAGCACATGGCTAAAAGACATTGCCATTGACAATGCCATTAGCTCTAACTCAAATAAATCCGAGACCTATTGCATTTCTAATGCTTGTTGGGATGACCACCACCTCAGATGTTCTTTGGTGCTCTGGGAGACACCCTTATTTTCAGGCAGTCTGAAACCTACTCTGGAGGTACTCCCTGATTTTATCCATCATGCTTTTATATAATTCTAAGGGTAGCTCATCAGGCCCCATCGCTTGCCCTGTTTTCAAGGTTCCTATTGTCTTATTTATTTAGTCTACTGTCAGGTCTTGGTCTAGTGCGTCTCGGTCCTCATTCGTTAGCATTGGCAGGGTCAGGTCTTTCAGGAAGTCTCTCCCAGTATTTCCGTCCCCTTGTTGTCAGTGTCCTCAAGGATCCAGTTCCGTCCTTTGTCTTGTCTCTCTAACCATGTAAGCAACTCATTGGCTTTATCACCGACATCATAGAGACAATGCTGGGTAGCCAGCGCATGAGTGCCCGCTATTTTCCATTAGTGCTCTTAATGTGTGCTGCTTCAGTTGATGGTGTAATGGGAGAGAAACTGATTCCCCACTTGCCAGACGTGCCTCCAGGAAAGCACATTCCTTGTCCTGAGCCTCGCACTTCAATTTACGTTCCTTACGTACATTCTCCCAATCAAGGCTTATGTCTGGCCTTGAATCACTGCCTTGAATTCACCCTATAGCACGCAAGCTGATTCAACAGGCCGCCCATTCTCCTTAAAATAGAATTCTGCTCAATCTCTCATACAACCTTTGAACGTCTTGTCTTTTAAATATCACGGATCAACCCTTGGGGGTAGGATAAAGTCCACAACCGGACCATCGAGTTGCACCTCCACCAGCGAATGGTCTGAGATTCCCCCTGCTATGTGCGTAACAGCTCTAAAATCAACTTTATGGACAGTCTGGGTGAAAGGATGGTGCAGGCATGCCAGACTACCATGTGCTGCAGATAGGTGTGTCCGGTTCTGATACCCTCTTCCCCTCTAGGGGAAGAGGAGAAGTGTGGCTCACCGATTAGAGCGGCAGACCCTGAGGTAGAGGTCTGGCCCGGGACCAGGGTTCAGTTCCCGACGCGGCAGGGTCTTGGGCTCAATGTCCACGGACTTGATAATTCTCGCCTAGGTGCCTACTCTAATCATGGGTCCCACTCTGAAACTCTGGGCAATAGCTTGCTTAATCTCCACAACGGCCCCGAAAGCGCTAGGATGCCTGGCCTCACCGTGGAGGTGCCCAGTAAGGGGGCATCTCACAGGGAAAGCCAGGAAGGGTTCCACAGCGGTATACAGCACCATGATACCTTTCAGGTGATAGTGCGCTTTACAAGTATACCCACATTTACATTTACGTTTAGGAGTATCATGAATATAGTATAGGTGCAGTTCTGTCACTCCAGTCACCCCAATGCGTATATGCTCTGTCGTAAGCGTTTTATCCTTCCACAGGATGAGTCAGTCTTTTCTGGGTCTCTTTCCTGTTTCCCGGCACTTGAATGGCACGCCCGAACACTCGAGAGAGCAGTGACCCACCAGCAGGCTTTTGTGGAGCGCTTTTGTCCTGGATGTAGGGCTGCATACAGTAGGGCATCCACTCTGTCTTTTCTTTGCCTTTGCCTGAAGATCAGCAGTCCCAAGGTAGAAGTCACACCTGGCCTGTCGGAGCCCCTCTGGAGGCCCGACTGTCAGCAATTAAGCCCACACTGTGGCCGGCTGGACCACAGGCGTAAGCTCATACAGGGTGTTCGACACTGGCGTAGTTGTAGTCCCTCATGGGCCTCTGACACAGAGTAGTCAGAAATTCAGCAGCTAAAAGCCCAACACAGGCTCTCCAGGAAGCCAGTAGATTCAGACCCTTTTGTGTTAGGAATTTGGCAAATGCAACCTTGAACGGGGTGTTGCCAGCACACAATTGTCCAACTGGGCCTCAACAATCACGTTGTGGTAGAGTTTTATTTCCTGCCTTGATCTGTTGGGAGAGTCTTGGCGGGGGAGGAGGGGGTCCCTCAGACTAGCTGGTCCTGCTGGATGGCTTTCCGGCCCGCCCTACAAATAACGAGGATGTGTCGGACCTTGCTTTTTCCAGGACAGCCTTGTCCTCCTGCTGGATAGTCAAACTCATTTCCCTTTCTTACCAGAGTATAAAAGAGGGATAGATGGTCCCACTTGTATAAACAACTGGCAGGCAGGAGATGCAGTTTACTCTGTCGCACTCTCACATTGCTTTTATGCTACGCACACCAACACCCTAAACACGCACATGATGTTAGCGCAAAGTCTGGGCACAGGCATAGAAATGGAGCATTACATGGGTGTGTCATCTATTCCAGGTGTAGCAGTCCTGAATAAACCCAGGGCATTTTCTTTTGACCGGAAGCTTCTCCTGGATGAGCAGTTTATTGTGTATATGCAGGCTTGGATGGCTGAATTCCTTCGTATTAATCGGGGTAGTACTGATCCTGAGTATGTTTGGGATGCATTCAAGGCTGCTTTTAGGGGAGAAACCCTTAGTTATGGTTTGTATAATCAGACGCAACAGGCATTAAAGGAACATGAGCTATATCAGGGTCTGGTCAGAGCTGAAGAGGCTCTAGTTCAGGGTATTCATATGGGTAGGGACATTGGGGCATTTGTAGTAGAAGTGTCAAAGATCAAGGCGAAAATAAATCTCCAATGGAGCCAAGAGGCTGCTAAAAAATATGTAGTAAGACAGCGACTTAACTATGAATATGGGGAGGCCAGCGGTAGGTGCTTGGCGTAAAAATTAAGGATGAAGGAGGCAGCTGAGAGAATCAATTACATTTGGGATAGTAATGGCCAGTGTGTTGAGAATGAGAATGGTATTCTGGAGGTGTTCAGAAGTTTTATATGAAGCATTATACACGGATGATCAATATGATGTCCGGAAAGTCAAGGAATTTGTATCTCAACAGTGTGAGCAAGATATTGGGGAGGAGGACGTAACGAGATTAGAAGCTCCTATTACAATGCTGGAACGCGAACAAGCTATTAAGGAACTTGCAATTGGTAAGGCTGCGGGCCCTGATAAATTACCATTGGAGGTATATAAAGCTTTCTTCGAGTTTATAAAAGATGATATGTTATTAATATTTAAAAGAGCACAAGGTGGATTGGCACCGAAATCACGGGGCGAAGCCAGTATTATTGTGTTTAGAAAAAAGGTAAACCAGCGTAGCTTCCAGCATCGTATCGCCCCATATCTCTTTTAAACGCGGATGGCAAAATGTATTAAAAAATGTTGGCCACTCGGCTTGCCACCGTAATATCGCCACTTGTGTCTATTAGACAACATGGCTTTATCCCTAAGCGTGGCACTACAAATCATGTTAGTAGAGTTATTGCATCATTAGATAACGCCAATGCTACTGGGGACCCGCTGAGCCTTATTTTGTTAGATGCCGAGAAGGCGTTTGACCGAGTGTCTTGGTGTTTTTTATGGGAAGTAATGCGGCAGCGGGGTTTTGGGCAGCAATATATAGTATAATAATAATAATATATATAATATATATATATATATATATATAATATATAATATATACTGCCAACCTGTCGCTAAGATCTGTACCCTGGGCCTCGAGTCAAAAGCAGTGGTAATAAAGTGGGGTACTAGACAGGGCTACCCCTGCTCCCCATTATTATTTGCCCTGTATATAGAGCCTTTTTTGAAAATGCTTGACCATAGCCCACAAATACAGCCTGTTTGTTCAGCAGCAACAATATCGGGTTCTGGCTTACGCAGACGATGTTGCCGTGCTTTCTGTTAAACCTGCAGCAGCAATACAGGCAGTAGAACATCTCGCTGCAGAATATGGAACTGTCTCGGGATATAAATTAAACACCGCCAAAACGCAAATCTTGTGTCTCACATATCTAGGAGTGCTATTAAGGACCTCGGCACCAGCATTAGTTGGCGCTAATTGGGGGAAGCTTGTACAAGGGGTGTGTAGACAGCTTGATCGGTGTGAATGCTTGCATCTGTCATTAGTTGGCAGGTGCAACATGCTGAAAATGATGATCCTGCCAAAAATACTGTATTTTTTTATATGTGTTCCACTTGAAGTCTCACGCACTCATTTGACACAATTACAGTCATTATGTATGAACTTTATATGGGCACGAGGGAAGTCCCGCAGAGCTGCACGGTTTATGGTGTTACCTAGAGCGGTTGGGGGCTGGTCTGTACCGGACTTTACACTCAACTACTATGCATGCATGCTCCAACATATGAATATACTCTTTACTGGAATAGGGCCAAGTGTGGCTGCTGAATCTCCTGCTATATATCATATGTTGCTGGGGTCGGATGCAAAAAACAGTTTGTTCATTCACCTAGACTGGAGCTATTATAAGCACACAAGATTCAAGACTGTATTAGCAGCTTGGAAGGTTTGGAAAGCTATTAAGAAAATGTTCATGATAGAGAAAGTCTCCTGGTATACCCCATTAACTGTTGTTACTTGCTTTCCGAGTGTATTTTGGGATAGGACAGTGCAGAACTGGCAGAGTAAGGGTATACAAATAGTGGGGGGTTTGTATACGGAAGGGGGTCTGAAATCGTTTAATCAGATCATGGAACAATACCATATACCCGGGCAGATTTTTTAAAATATTTACAAATTAGGAACTATCTCCTCACTGCCCGGTGGAATATTCAGACTAATTCTCTTATTGAAGCTAGCCGAAAAGCAGTAAGAATAGGGGGGTTATATAGTTGTATGTTGGAAACAAGATCCAATGATTTGGAAGAACATAATCGTAAGTGGGAAAGCAGGTTAGGATGTTCTGATATTAGTTTGGAGACCTCCATTGAATTAGCTAGTCGATTATTTATGACTGCTAACCTGTCTGCCCAACATTATAAAACTATTTTTTATTTATATATGACACCTCATAAGATTGCCAAATGGGGTGGTGGACAGGAGGGGAAATGCTTTCGCTGTGATAACCCTGATGTAGATGTGATGCATATCTTCTGTACGTGTCCACTATTAAAAGAATTATTAGAGCATGTTGATAAATTTCTAACTGCTATTTTGGAAACACCTATTGATTTGTCGCCTACGCAGCTTTTGTTGGGTGTAGAGATGGGGGTAAATGCTGATAGTGTACCAAGGAATGCTATATATTTGAATTTTGTAGCAACAGCAGTATTAAGGCTATGTATAGCTTCAAGCTGATAACAAAGGGATCCCCCATAGTTTGAGGCTTGGAGGGCTAGGTTCTAGGCTAAATTTAATTTAGAGTATAGTTTGTATGCATTAAAAGGCAGGCGTAAGCGAAAGCTGGGCGTACAAATTTGGGGTCCTGTTTTATCTTATTTGGATTTTTGAATGGCAATTTTTTTGTTGTTGTGTTTAATTCTATGTACTAAAGTTGGGCATACCAGAAGAAGTCGATCTGCTATGGAACTGTCCGAGTTAAATGTATATGCTTAAATGTGGTGTGATGGTTAAGACGCATGTACTCACTATACTTTAATTTATTTGTACTCTTGTGAGTTGAATACTCATGTATTGCTAATAAAAAACAAAAAACAAAAAAAATAAACATAGGTGTGTCAGCAGGACGCCACTCCACTGACCATGATGCAAAGATCTCATCAGGCTATTGATCCTTACAACAGGGTGCATTGCCACCACCGCTCTAGCTGTTAAACCCATGATAGTCCTCTGGCTTAAATAAGGGAACACTTGGTGTGACCCTCCAGGTCACAGGACCGGTCCAAGACCGCTCATAGTCCCTTGTTAGAAGTTGCACAGTGCTGGAGTGGCAGAAAAATCTCATGTTATTGTTTTTTTTAAAACTTTGTGGTATATTTACCCCAGTAACATGCAGTCACAAGTTTGACGCCATGGACAGGGGAGTTGCCACGAGGAACAGATTCGTCTGCCTGTCAAACCACATGCCATTCACTATTTCATAGTGTTTTTCTGCTTTTATTTACCACTTGTTTTAAGCAGGTGGTAGATAAATGCATGTGGTTGGTTGGGCGATGGGTGAAGCAGGGGAGGGAAGGGTAAAGAAATGTCTAACAAAGGGAAGAATTGTGTGTTTCTCCCAGTTTGTATAAAAACAGCATAAGTCTTGGCTGCTTCTGCTGCACCCAGAGTCTTGTGCGTCTTTTCAGTCTTATTTTCCTGTCTGGAAAAAAATGGTGTCCTGTTTTTTTGCACCCGGTACATCCAGGTGCAGAAAAACCTAACAACTGATAATCAGGTGGAATAAAATGAGCACATGAAAGTACTCCTTAATTTCATTGCCCTTGATTCATACTCTGGACATAGTTGAGGGATATGTGTAGGCATAGTCCTCGCAGCACACAATAGATTTGTGTGCGGCAGAGACCAGAACTCAAAAGTCAGGATACCAGATACAAGTAGGTGGTAACTCAGGGCAGGGGAAACGCCTGTTGTCCATGGAGGGGAAATTCCCGTCCCAGAAATCTACATTAAAAATTAATTAATAGTATCCTTTTTTAAATATCTGTTTGGTGCCAGTGCATATGACTTTAATTTCTGCCTTTGGGATTCAATGTTACAAGTCCATAGGGTGGACTTGTAACATCAAGCAGGCCAAGGCGACTTTTATACAAACGTCCCTGCTGCAGGCGCCTAATAAATCTCAAGCCCTGTTCAAAATTGTCAAGGACTTGTCTCATCCGGTTTGTGCGGCTAATTCGGTCCGGGCGTCACAGGCTCTGTGCGACTCGTTGGCTCTTGCCTTCGAGGAGAAGACCGCTAAGATCCTGGAGGGCTTAACACATCCCGTATCTGCGGAGGCCAGCCTGGGAATGGCCGCTGACCTGTCTAGTCGATCTTGTATTAGTGTTGCCGACCGGGGGCTGGGAGCTCTGGCTAGCTCACCCAGCCGACCGCAGCCGATCGGGGTGGGAGCTCCGGAGGAGCAGCCCAGTCGACCCCAGACGTGCATTGTTGCCTCTGATCTGGGAGCTCCGGGCAGCTCACCCAGTCGACCCCAGCCGATCGGTGTGGGAGCTCTGGTGGAGCAGCCCAGTCGACCCCAGACGTGCACTGCTGCCTCTGATTTGGGAGCTCCGGGCACCTCACCCAGTCGACCCCAGCCGATCGGTGTGGGAGCTCCGGTGGAGCAGCCCAGTCGACCCCAGACGTGCACTGCTGCCTCTGATCTGGGAGCTCCGGGCAGCTCACCCAGTCGACCCCAGCCGATCGGTGTGGGAGCTCCGGTGGAGCAGCCCAGTCGACCCCAGACGGCTACCGCTGCCCTTGGGCCGGGAGCCTCGACCATTTTACCCAGGCTATCCCGGCTGAATTTTCCCCCCCCTTCCTTTGAAGAATTTTGTAAGATTGCTCATTCGGTGTCATCGGGGTCTCCGCTTGATCCGCTGCCCCCCAAGTTTTGGAAGGCCTTTCATGCAGAACTTCTTCCGCCTCTGTTTTCGATCTGCCTCCAATCCTTGGAATCGGCGTCGGTGCCAGAAAGCTGGAAGTTAGCAGTGGTGTCGCCTCTGCTAAAAAAGCCAACTTTGGATCCGGCCTGTTTCTCCAACTACAGGCCGATCTCCTTGCTTCCTTTTCCGATCAAGATCCTGGAAAAGTGGGTAACTCGCTCTCTCTCTGGCTTCCTGGAGAACATTGGGTGGTTCGACGAGGCCCAGTTTGGCTTCCGCCCTGGACATGGGACGGAGACCGCGCTGGTGACCGTATTGGACAATCTGCGTTAGCGTGTCGACAGTGGCCGGGCAGCCTTTTTGGTGCTGCTCGACATGTCGGCCGTGTTCGATACGGTCTGCCATCGGACCCTGGTCCGGAGGCTGGAGGAGTGCTGGGTCACCGAGGGGGCTAGAGACTGGCTGATTTCATATCTTGGTGGTAGGCAACAGTTGGTCTCACTTCCGCCTTTCAGCTCTGAGCCAAGGAAAATAGGACAGGGGGTTCCACAGGGCTCGGCCATCAGCCCGATACTGTTCAACCTGTACCTCCGCCCTTTAGTCCAGCTAATAAAATCTTTCGGTGTCTCGGCATTTAATTATGCCGACGACACCCAGCTGGTCTTCTCCTTGGAAGGGAATAATGCGGTCTCGCTGGGCACCTTCCATCGCTGTATGGCAGCCACAGCGGACTGGCTACGAGCTAACTCTCTGCAATTCAACAGCTCGAAGACGGAGGTGCTCCACTGTTCTACTGATCGTATTCCGCGGGCACTGCCCGAGAACTTCTGGCCCAGTACCTTTTCCGAACCAGTGCTGGCATCGGAGTCAGCATGCAACCTGGGGGTAATGTTTGGCCCTAATTTACAACTTGACATACACGTCAACAAAACCACTGGAACGTGTATGATGCTGCTACGCATGTTACGCAGAGTCCTGCCTTTTCTCCCTGTTCATGCCAGGCCGGAAGTAGTCCGTGGGACCATATTAAGTCGGCTCGACTACTGCAACGGACTTCTTTTGGGGGCCCCAAAAAATTTGATAGGGAAGCTTCAGCGGGTGCAGAACATGGCCGCTAAGCTGGCCCTTTCCCGGCCCAGGTCTAGCTCTTCCACTCTTGCGCTACGAGATCTGCATTGGCTCCCGGAAGATGTACGGGTTCAGTTTAAAGTGGCATGCTTGGTGTTTAGAGCTGTACACCTTTTGGGCCCTATCCCTCTGCAAAATATGTTTGCATGGTACTCGGCCCCACGGCTTTTGCGGTCTTCGTCGGCTCACCTCCTGGTGGTGCCAAGGTTTCAAAGAGTGAGGATGGGTGGTCGCTCTTTTAGCGTGGCTGCAGCTAAATTATGGAACTCCCTCCCACTCTCTCTAAGGAGTCACAAGGACTATCTTCCGTTCAGGAAGGCCTTAAAAACGCACTTATTCCCTAAATAATGGTTGCGCGACTACTTCAGTCAAAGTGCACGGTTCTCTGATCAAAGCGCCAGGATGCCCTGTGGGTGACAGGCTTGCGCTCTACAAATATATTAAATAAATAAATAAATAGGGTGCATGTATCCTTTGTGAGCTTAATAAAATGTTGAAAATTCTATAAATCCTCACTCCTACATCCAAGTACTCTCAGGCTACAATTCTACACTCTGCTCTGTATGAAAACCAGCTCAACATTTTCAAAATTCTGCAACTCTGCATTGATTTGGCTTGTAAATTATATTTTGGGAAATTTTCATGTATTAACTATTTAATTTTAATACTATAGGTGATTGAAATTACTGACGAAGAAAGCAAGATTTAGCACCAGGCAACTGAAGTCTGTGCCTTAAGAAGGATTATTTTGAAAAACTGAAGGACATCCAGCATTCTATGTTTAAACAATTTCCAAAATCTAAGTGTGTCGAGGAAGTGGGAGCTGAGGAAAGTACTATACTGTAAGTGAAGTCTCTAATTTAGCATTTCATTAACCCAGAGCAAAGCCATATCTGTGTACAGAATAACCTTCATCTAAAACATCATGTAATTCTAGAGAGGAAGCACACACTGCATAAAAAGAAAGTTATAACAAAAGGTTTCTTCTGCAGACCATCAAAGAAAAGACGCTGAGAGAAGACTCTGAAGCTGACACGTTAACAACCGAAAGATTGGAAAATCACCTTTGTTCAACAACTGTTTTTAACCAGTTACACGAGTTTGAGACTATCTGACTCTGGGTAGAAAACCACGACCCACTCTGCTCACTCTTGCGAAAACCTTAAAAATTCACCACTTTATTGTGTTCATAACCATCTCAGATTGTTTCCTTTTTATTGTGTGCTGTTCTGTAATTCTATGTAAATCGCCTCAACAGTATCTGCTGTGAATGAGTGATATGTAAAACTGTTAAATATAAAAATGGATTAAATGAGCACAGTTGCGCTATAGGTAATGTAAATAAATCCTCGTCTTCAGAACTACAAACCTTAACCTTACACCAAACATAGAAAGGGTAAAAGAAACTGATGTTCTGAGACTCGTGATCCACAATAGTACTGTGCACGTTCTAACGCCCTCAGTTACTGCCATTACGTCAGTGCAAAAAGGTACTTATCAGTTTAATTAATAAATATCAGACTAACACCTTATCACTGCATTGCTAAAAACCTATACAAATAGATTTGAGAAAATCTTCAGTCACAAAATAAGTTGCTGCCGGATAGGCTATAACCTAAAGACTATTATCTGCTAGAAATATTTCGACAGGTGTTACAGGGCTGCTTTCAGACATATTTTGCTCAATTAAAGTGTTAAGAAGATTACACACAATTTCTTTTAGAGATAAATGCTGAACATTATCTAAACAAGTCCAACTCTAAAATCGGGTTCACTCTTACTGTGGCATATAAGCAAAAGAAAACTAAACGTAGAGATATTAACTCTAGGAATACACCTTATAAAAACACGGACTGTGAGAACAAATTCAGTGTTCAAAACCACCTCAATCAAGGCAAAATAACCTAAGTTGGGGAAAAAAGTTACATGTGCCAAAAAAGATACAGCCATAAATCTTATCTCACAGAATTTGAAACAATGCACACTGGGGGAAACCACTCTCAGTGCAAAGTATGCCAAAAAAGTTTCAGGCGTACATCTTATCTCACTGAGCATATGAGAATCCACACTGGGGAAAACCACTCTCCATGCAAAGTATGCCAAAAAAGTTTCAGGCGTAAATCTTATCTCACTGAGCATATGAGAATCCACACTGGGGAAAAACCTTATCAGTGCTCTAAATGCCAGAAAAGGTTTAGTATCAAAGCGAGTCTATATCGACATGCATTAACCCACTCTGCGGAAAAACCTTACCAGTGCTCTGAATGCCAGAAAAGGTTTAGTATCAAAGCGAGTCTATATCGACATGCATTAACCCACTCTGTGGAAAAACCTTATCAGTGCGCTGAATGCCAGAAATGTTTCAGTGACAAAAGAGCACTTACTATACATACAAGGACCCACACTGGGGAAAAACCTTACCAGTGCTCTGAATGCCAGAAATGTTTCAGTTACCAAAGCATTCTCACTTGGCATAGAAGAACCCACACTGGGGAAAAATCTTTTCAGTGCTCTGAATGCCAGAAATGTTTCATTGACAAAAGCAGTCTCACTTGGCATATAAGAACCCACACTGGGTATAAACCTTTTCAGTGCTCTGAATGCCAGAAATGTTTCAGTATAAAAAGCAGTCTCACTCAGCATATAAGAACCCACACTGGGGAAAAACGTTATGAGTGCTCTGAATGCCACAAATGTTTCAGTGTAAAAAGCAGTCTCACTAAGCATATAAGAATCCACACTGGGGAAAAGCCTTATCAGTGCTCTGAATGCCAGATATGTTTCATTCAAAAAAGCAGTCTCACTCAGCATATAAGAACCCACACTGGGGAAAAACCTTATCAGTGCTCTGAATGCCACAGATGTTTCAGTGAAAAAATCAGTCTCACTCAGCATATAAGAACCCACACTGGGGAAAAGCCTTATCAATGCTCTGAATGCCACAGATGTTTCAGTGAAAAAAGCAGTCTCACTCAGCATATAAGAACCCACACTGGGGAAAAGCCTTATCAATGCTCTGAATGCCACAGATGTTTCAGTGAAAAAAGCAGTCTCACTCAGCATATAAGAACACACACTGGGGAAAAGCCTTATCAATGCTCTGAATGCCACAGATGTTTCAGTGAAAAAATCAGTCTTACTCAGCATATAAGAACCCACACTGGGGAAAAGCCTTATCAATGCTCTGAATGCCACAGATGTTTCAGTGAAAAAAGCAGTCTCACTCAGCATATAAGAATCCACACTGGGGAAAAGCCTTATCAGTGCTCTGAATGCCAAAAATGTTTCAGCCAAAAATCTCAACTCAGTAAACATGTGAGAATCCACACTGGTGAATAAAATTATCAGTGCTCTTAATGTCAGAAAAGATTCAGAGGTAGAGATGGTTTCAAGCGCCATAAGAAAACACACCATTAAAATAATTCAGTGCTCCGAATGCCAGAAAAGCATTAATTTTAAACGCAATCTCCCTCTACATAAGCAGACGCACACAGGGAAAAACCATTACCAATACTGTGAATGCCAGAAATTCCTATTTGATAGGCACAGCCTCACTAACCATAAGCGACTCCATACTGATGAAAAACCTTATGAGTGCTTTGAATGCCAGATAAGCTGCATGAGAAACTCCACACTGGAGAAAATCCGTATGCCATAAAAGCTTGAATCTGAAAGACAGAGTTATGCTTCACGAGAGATCCCACTCTGGGGAAAAACCTTATGAGTGCTCGAAATGCAAGCAAAGTCTTGAATACAATGTCATTTCACATAAGAGAATTCACACTGGACTAAAGCCATATATAGGTGGGGAAAGCCAGAAACGTTTTACTCAGAAAGGAGATCTCACTAAACATGAGAAATGCATCCATACCAGGTGAAAAGTGAGGCGTATCTTGAGTTTCAGAAAAGCTTCTAACAACCTGACTTTACATGAGAGAGCACATATTGTAGTTGCAATAGGATTCATCAAGAAACACTTGCAGGATAACTTAGGCTGGCCGCATGCAACCTCCAAATAAATTTCAGGCCTGGAAATATTTTTAATTGCAACAGAATCCACAATTTGAGTATCTGAAAGTTACAAAACTCTCAAGGTCTTTACTTTACACAGAGAAGTGTTAGTGCTTGCAAAAATCAACTAATTGCCAAAGAAATCACAATAATAATGTCTTAAATATACACCCAAAAGGTTTCTACTCACCCTTGTTTCTTAACATATGACTGATATCTATTTTTTCATGATAAGATTAAGCCTATGCTGAGTTCCTCGGTGAGGAACTCCGCAAAGTGACAAAAAAACTCTGGTGGTCTACACGGAGTTCCGCGAGCAGTGAAGTGCGTAAGGGTCATGCCGTTTGTGGTGATTTCATCCCATGTCGGAGGATCATTTGCCCTTCTCTTCCAGGAAGTTATGGATCTCTTTGCCAAGGGAGCTATCAAACGCATCCCTGTGCCAGAAGTAGGTCAGGGTTGCTACTCCCACTACTTCTTGGTACCCAAAAAGACATAGGCCTGCATTCTATCTTAGTCCTCAGGGACATCAACCGCTTCCTCCGAAAGGAGAAGTTCAAGATGTTAACCTTGGCTCAGGTTTTGTCTGCCTTCGACGCTGGAGATTTGATGGTAGTGTTGGACTTGCAGGATACTTACTTTCACATCCCCGTCTTGCCTGCCCAACGGTTCACGGTAGGCCACACTCATTTTCAGTTTACCATGCTCCCCTTTGGCCTTATCAGCCCCCCCCCGGGTTTTCACGAAAGTGATGGCGGTGATCGCAGCTCATCTGCGCAGATCAGGGGTTCCAGTCTTCCCCTATCTCGACGACTGGCTATTGAAGGCGAGCTCGCCCAGGTCGTCTCCCACCTCCAGACTACGACAGACTTCCTGTATTTGCTGGGGTTCACAGTTAGCATGCTGAAGTTGCACCTGATTCCCTCCCATAAGCTCCTTTCCATCAGGGCGGTTCGAGACACAGCACAGTTTTGGGTCTATCCTCCCTAGCAGCAAGTCCAGGATATTCGGGCTATGATACCGATGTTTCAGCCTCCATCCCGGATTTTGATGAGAATGACCCTGAGGCTGCTGGGCCTCAGGGCCTCCTGTATCCTGCTGGTACATCATGCCAGATGGCATATACATGCTCTGCAGTGGAACCTGAAGTTCCAGTGGGTGCAGCACCAGGGGAATCTTTCCGATGACATTCAGATTTCGGAGGGGACTGCAAGTCAGTTGCAGTGGTGGTTCATGAACCAGGATTGGGTCAACAGCAGATCCCTCTTCCTTCCCCAACCTGAGTTCACAGTAGTGACGGATGCGTCACTCCTGGGATGGGGCAGCCATATGGGAATGGCGGAGATCAAAGGCCTCTGCTCTCTGGCGAAGTCCAGGCACCACATCAACCTTCTGGAGCTCCGGGCGATTTGTCTTGCACTGAAGGCAAGGAAGAGTGGTGCAGGTGTTGACGGACAACACCACCGCCATGTGGTACTGCAACAAACAGGGCAGGGTAGGGTCGTGGACCCTATGTCAAGAGGCTCTTCTCCTTGGACATGGCTGGAACATCAGGGCATACCTCTGGTAGTTCAACACCTAGCAGGTTCCCTGAACCCCAGGGCGGAGAAACTCCGCCGCCAGTACATGATGGATCACGAATGGCGTCTTAACTCGAAAGTGTTGCAAGGTCTCTTTTAGCAGTGTGGAGAGTCTTGGTTAGATCTATTCGCAACCGAAGAGAACGCGCAATGTCAGCAGTTCTGCGTGTTGGAGTTTTCAAGGCGGCTCTCGCTCGGCAACGCTTTTCATCACTAGTGGAGTTGCGGCCTCCTGTATGCCTTTCTGCCTGTACCACTTCTGCTAAAATTGCTGAAGAAGATCAAACGCGACCGGTCCCAAGTCATTCTTGTGGCTCCGGACTGGGCACGAAGAGTCTGGTACCCCGAGCTCTTGAGCATGGCCATCGATCCTATTGTTAACAGATTTCTGAAGTGCATTACTCATCTCTTTCCACCTTCTCCTTTCGTAATGCCCCAGTGGGACTTGAATCTTGTCCTCACTTATCTTATGTGTCCTTCTGTAGTAGGGATCTCTGTGTATAGTCATAATCTTGTGAATAGTCCCGCCCATGTGCGTGGACCCCGGAGCAATCAAAATAGTCTCTTAAGTTGTCTTCTACTGCAGTCCTGCATAGACACTTTAGAGAAAATCAAGACAAATAATGCAGCCTAAAACTACAAGGCTACATTGGCCAGCACTTCATCTTGAAGTGAAAAGGATAGCCAAATAATATTAAATTCTACACATTTTGTAAAGTTTCACATCTAGAGAATCTCCCCTTCACAAAAATCCTTTGTCATGATAGAGAGGAAGGGTTGGACAGACAAGCCCCATATGCTGCCATTATGTGTCTGGAAAAGGGATACCGTGCCTTTAAGTAACACTCCAAAGACCCTCGGTATCCCAGGATGCACAGCCAAAGGCCTTTTACTTTCAGTTCTTTTTTCTGGCTCCTGCTAGCAGGACCCTGGAGCATTGAGCTCTACCTTTTTGGGTATATCTTCAATTTGTGAAGCTTTTCTAGTGACTTGAGTGTTTCACTCGACGTCTGGGGTCTTCCTCTTCCAGTTGCTGTGTTTTTTTTCCCAGTTTTGTCACCTCTTTATTGTCGAAATGCCAGCTTCATTTGACAAGTGCCCTGAGTGTGGTAGGAAGAAGGCTAAATCTGACCCCCACAGAGTATGCATACTCTGTCTCCCTTCGACCCATGTCCCTGACTCCTGTGATATTTGTCATTGAGGGAGAAGATTCGTCTCCAAGGCCTGGAACAGAGGAGACATCAAGAACCAGGTGGGACTTCTGGGCATGGAGGGACTCTGTCATCATCCTCTGCCCGTGCCTTGGCCTCTGGGGGAGGCTCCCCAGTCAAGAAAAGGCCCAGAAACTGCACCGGTCCCAGTCGACATCGACATTGATGGCTTTGACTTCGGCGTCGAGAGGTATGACTACCATCTGTTCCCCGTTGACCCTGGGCTCTGGGTCGAAGCGACGTCGACGCTCGGCGTCGAGGGGCAGGATCTCGAGACCTCGGACAAGGTTGACGTCGAGGACTTTACCGGCGTCGACACACCATCGACGTCGTGATGAGTCTCGAAGAAGCAGGCGACACCGCCCTTCGCCATTAAGGTTGACGAGACGTTCGACGTCGAGGAGAGGAAAATCGACGTCAAGGCGAGGATGTTCGATGTCGAGGAGTTCATCGACGTCAAGAAGGTCATCGACGTCAAGAAGGTCATCGACGTCAAGAAGATCGACGTCGAGAAGAGCGACTTCAAAGAAGTCGACGTCGAGGAAGGATCAGTCGACGTCAAAGAGGACGTCAAGGCCCAGGACTGTGTCTAGTGCCTCTGTGGTGAGCGTCTCATCATCATCATTGGCGAGTCCCCGGTCGTGGCGGCACCGGCGCTCGCCCTCAGAGATATCTGCCTCCAGTGCGTCCTCCCTGAGGCCTACTCATAAGAAGAGGAGAGTTGTTAGGTCACCGGACTCTGATTATTCCCGGACCTATTCGCCCTCAAGGCCCAGGACGCCTACACCTCCAGCTCTTCCGCAGCAGATTCATCCACCACCACCACCGCCTCCTCCTCCTCCACCGCCTCCTCCTCCAACACCGACTCGGCCTCCACAGCCTTTGGTTCCGGCTCAGCCTCTTCTTCCTCTGCACCCTCAAAGGCCCAGAAAACCGAGGTCAAGGTCCAGAGGGAGGCATTGCTCTCGCAGTGAGCGTAGGTCTTCGACGAGGTCACGTCATCGTCGTAGTCAGGAAAGGTCACAGTCCAGGTACACGGACTCATTCAGTGACAGGAGATAATTCTCCCACTTTGTGGGACTCTCCTCCTACGAGAGTGTCACCCGTGGATGACATTGTGACATTCCAGGATGTGCTGCTGAGGGGGGCAGCGAAGTTGGGGATCACATTGACGGTGCCCACTCCTTCCACCTCTGTGATCTTTGAAACATTGCATCGCAGGCACCTCTCTCGTCCTTTGCTGCCTTTGGTGCCAGGGCTGGAGGAACCGGCCAAGGAGCTGTTTCTGACACCGGCCTCGGTGAAGTCCGCGCCATCTCGGCTTCAAAAGAAGTGCAGGCCCCAAGATTCTGATCCAGCGTTTTTGAGGTCAGATCCTGTCCCGGATTCTGTCATTGTGACAGCGGCCAAAAAGCAGTATTCTACTGCCCCTTCGTCTACAGTTCCTCTGGACAAGGAGAGCCGTCAAATGGACTCGGCAGGAAGGAAAGTCTGCAGTACTGCTGCCACCTCTATGAAAGCGGCGAGGACCTCCGCGCTGTTGGGTCGCTATGACTGCCCTTGTGGGAGTCCCTGCAGCAGTTCATTGAGCTCCTCCCGAGGGATAGGAGAGAAGACTTTCAAGAGATATTGAATGAGGGCATGATGGTCTCAAATCAGGTCATCAGTTCGGCGGCAGTCGCCTCTCTCCTGGCTGCTCATGGGTACTGTCACAGCATCAATTTGAGAGGCCATTCATGGTTGTGCCTTACCTCTCTTACGCCAGAGGCACAACAGAGGATCGCTAACTTGCCCTTCTCGGGAGCTACCCTTTTCGAGACTCATGCGGATGAAGAAATGGCCTGCATGAGCGCAGAAGTAGAGACACTGAAGGCTGTAGGTTTGGAAAAACCAAAGGAACAGCGGAAGTCCTTCCGCCCTTTCCAGAGGCGTTGCTCTTCCCAGAGGCGAGGGCACTGAAGGCTGTAGGTTTGGAAAAACCAAAGGAACAGCGGAAGTCCTTCCGCCCTTTCCAGAGGCGTTGCTCTTCCCAGAGGCGAGGGCAAGGCCGCCAAGCTGGCAGCAGCAACAACAATATCAGCAATACCAGCGACAGCCCTTCCAGAAGCGTCGGAGGGGCAGAGGCGGCCACAGGCCTCCTCGCCCTCAAGGGCCCGGCCGGGTCTAAGCCCTGGGGAGTTACTTCCCCCTTGTCCATTATCCGATCCGGTGGGGGGAAGCATACACAATTACTTGGCAGAGTGGAGAAAAATTACTCAGGACAAGTGGGTGCTGAATATTGTTTGCAAGTCTTCATTTTATCAGCACTCCTCAAGCAACTCCACCGGTTCGTTCAAACTACCAGCTGCGTGAACTTCAAGCGAAGGCCGATACCCTGTTAGGAAAAAGGGCGATAGAAGACGTCCCTCTGTCTCAGAGGGGAAAGGGTCTATACTCAAGGTTCTTTCTGGTATGCAAAAAGGACAAGAACAAGTTCAGGCCCATTCTGGATTTGCGACAAGCAAACAAATGGATCCGTAGGGAGAAATTTTGCATGCTGTCTTTGCACTGGATTTATCCTCAGCTGCAACGAGGAGACTGGCTTTGCGCAATAGAGCTGCAGGATGCGTACTTCCATGTGCCCATTGCACTGAAACACCGGAGGTTCCTGCGCTTCTTAGTCGGCACCAATCACTATCAGTACACCGTACTACCGTTTGGACTGAAGTCTGCACCCAGGACTTTTTAAAAATGCATGGCAGTGGTAGCAGCGCACCTGAGAAAGGACAAGGTGTTTGTCTACCCGTATCTGGATGACTGGTTGATCAAAGCCTCCACCTTCCAGGAAGCGCAATTGCATTTCAACAGGACGGCCGTTCTGTTGAACCAGCTGGGTTTGCACATCAACATGTCCAAGTCTGTTCTGACTCCTGTTCAGTGCCTGCATTACTTGGGAGCCTCCATCAATACTCTCTCAGCAAGCGTGTCTCCTTCGGAGGAATGATGCTTATCGATCCATCGGAAGGCTCAGGCTCTCATGTCCGTTCCATCAACGACAGTGAGGACGGTGTCTTCTCTTCTGGGGTCGATGGCCTCTTGCATCTTCCTCACACCACATGCACGTCTCCACATGAGACCGCTGCAGGAATGTCTGGAGGATCAGTGGGACTAGAAACGAGGGAGCTGGGATGACAGGATCCAACTGTCTCTACACGCTCAACAGTCCCTGAGATGGTGGTGTTCAGCAGAGAATCTCCGTTCAACAAGGACATTCCCATACAGACTATCGTGACGGATGCTTCTCTCCACGGCTGTGGAGCGCATTCGGACCATCCACAGATCCAAGGAACGTGGTCCCAGGAGGAATCCACGTATCATATCAATTTTCTGGAACTCAGAGCTGTTCACTTTGCGCTGAAAGCCTTTCATCCGTCCTTCCAGACCAACTCCTTGCTTGTACAGACGGACAATATAACCACAATGTATTACCTTAACAAGCAGGGGGGCTCGAGATCGCGCACACTGTCACAGGAGGCCAGAAGACTGACGATAACCGCTACCCATCTGCCAGGTGTGCAGAATGCTCAGACGTACGCACTCAGCAGGCTGGTCCAGGAGAACCACGAGTGGGTCCTAAACGATGAGGTGCTAGGAAGCAAGATGGGGAACTCCAGAAACAGATCTGTTCGCCACCGCCAAAAACCGAAAATGCAGAGACTTCGCCTCCAGGTTTTTCCAACCGGGGACTCGGGGAATGCGCTATGGATCAGCTGGTCGAACAGCTTTCTGTACGCTTTTCCACCCATTCTCATGATTCTGGCAGTACTCATCAAGCTGTCTCAATCCAGAGCACGAATGATCCTCATTGCTCCATAGTGGCTTCGACAGTGGTGGTTCACGGACCTGCTCTACGGGTCTTTCCAACCCCACCTGCGGTTGCCATGTCGGCTGGACCTTCTCACGAAGTTCGGGGGGCTGATGGTGAACCCCAACCTCTCATTGTTGAGTTTGGCAGCATAGCTCCTGAGATAGTGCTATATGGACACTTGAACTTGCCTGACAATTGCATGGAAATACTCAAGGAGGCAAAGAGACCTTCCACAAGGACTTCCTACGTCTGCAAGTTTAAGAGGTTCTGCATCTGGTGCACGTCCAAAAATTATGATCCTACCTCCTGCCAGGAAGATGTCATCCTTCCATACCTCTTGCACTTGGCTCAATCTGGTCTGTTTTTCCATTCTATTAAGGTTCACCTCGCAGCATTAACTGTGTATAGGAAATGCCCTTCACAAACATCCTTCTTCTAGATTCCTGTAATTAAGGATTTTTTGGAAGGATTGAAGAAAGTATTTCCCCCCTGTTCGGTGTCCGTCGCCTTCATTGGAGCTGAATGTGGTGCTGTCTCGCTTGATAAAGGAACCTTTTGAACCTATTCATAAGGCTTCACTACAGCATTTATACTGGAAGGCGGCCTTCCTTGTGGCTATTGCATCGGCCCGCAGGATGAGTGAAATCCAGGCCATGTGCTGCCAAGAACCTTATACTGTATTTCGTGCTTCTAAGGTCGTGATGCGAACTCATCCTAAGTTCCTTCCTAAAGTATTTTTTATTTATTTTATTTATTTTTGGAGTTTTCTATAGCGCTGGCCAGACCCGAGGGTATCGGAGCGCTTTACATATAGTCTGGGAAAAACAGGTGCGAAGATAGTCAGTATAACATAAACAGGGTTCGTATAAGTTCATAGATTAGCATAGAGGTCTTCCGCCTGGGGGGCGGTTTTGAGGTAGTGTTTTCGAGGTAGTGCGAGTTCCATGTTGCGTTCTAGAGGTAGAGTTCGGGAACGCGCTGTTGAGGTAGAGGGTTTTTAGGCGATTCTTGAATTCTGGAAAGGAGGGGGTAGTTCTGATGTCCACTGGGATGCAGTTCCAAATTTTTGGGGCGTTGCCGGCAAATGAGCGGCTGGCTGTTTTTTGTTTCCGGGTTTTCAGGGGGATGAGTAGTAGGGAGTTCGAGCTTCTGAGATTTCTTGATTGACCCGCTTTCTTGAGCTTGGAGGCTAAATATTCCGGTTTCCCTGTGTGTAGGGCTTTGTGTGTTAGGCAGGCTGTTCTGAAGTTTGCGCGCATTTCCACTGGGAGCCATTTAAGGTTTTTGAGTGCGGGGGATATGTGGTCAAATTTCCTTGCACCTGATATCATTCTGGCTGCTGCATTGAGGGTGGTTTTCAGTGGCGCTAGGTGGGATTTGGCTGTGCCGGATAGGGTTGCGATCCCATAGTCCAGTCTGGACAGGACCAGTGCTTGGGTGGCTTGTTGGAGATCTTTTTGTGGGATGTGAGGTTTGATTTTATTGAGGAGTTTCAGGTTAAGGAAGGCGCTTTTCGCGGAGCTCTTGATGTGGTTAGACATAGTTAGTTTATGATCCAGGGTGATTCCAAGTGACTTTACTGAGTTGGTCAGGGTGATATCCTTTGAGAATGTCGATGGCTTTCACCCATTCGGTCATTTGTGGGTTGTTGTCTTTGTTGGAGATGAGGAGGATCTCGGTTTTTCCTTGGTTGAGTTTGAGGTGATTTGATCCTAGCCAGTCTTGGATTTCTTTTAGCGTGTTGTTGAGCCTTAGAATGTCGTTATAGGAAGTAGCTTCTATGTAGATCTGTGTGTCGTCCGCGTATAGATGGAAAGGAATGTTGGCTTTCTTCAGTATGGTGGTGAGAGGGACCATGTATATGTTGAACAGTTGAGGGGAGAGAACGGATCCTTGGGGGACCCCTCTGGTCACTGGGAGAGGGTTGGATGTGAAGGATTTTATTTTTACTGTTTGGAAGTGGTTCTGAAAGAAGGAGTCAAACCATTTCAGGACCACGTCGTCCGCACCTACTCGTTCTTTGAGGGCCTTAATGAGGAGCTTGTGGTCAACCGTGTCAAACGCCGCTGACAGGTCAAGGAGGATGAGTATGCAACACTGATCAGAGTCAAGGGAGTTGCGGATGTCGTCTACTATGTTCAGGATTGCGGTTTCGGTGCTGTAGCCTTTTCTGAAGCCTGATTGGTTTTGATCAAGAAGGTTGATGTTGTCGAGCTGGTTGTTGAGTTGGCGTAGTACGCACTTTTCTAGGATTTTGGCTAGGAAGGGTAGACTTGAGACTGGTCTGAAATTATTTAGGTCGTTGGGGTCTAGACCTTGTTTCTTTAGGAGGGGAGTGACCTGGCCGACTTTGAGGCAGTCCGGGATGATGCCAGATTTTAGGGAGCTGTTGATGATTTTACACCAGAGTGGAGCAAGGGTGAGTTTGAAGTCTTTGGCCATTTGGGCGGGGATGGGATCCAGGATGTGGGAGGAGGGTTTGGAGGATGTGATTAGATTGAGGACCTCAGCTTCATGGACGGGGTCGAAAGAGGACCAGGCGGTGGAGGTTGTGCCTCCAGGGATGGTGAATGTTGTAGTTAGGTTGATGTTGATGGTCGGGGCAGGGTTGATGTTTAGGGATAGTTCGATCTTGGCTATTTTTTCATTGAAGAAGGAGACGAAGTTGTCACATAGGGTTTTGGAGGGTTGAGCATGGACCGTGGAAGGCTTGGAGGTTTGTTTTTTGATGATGTCAAAGAGTTCTCTTGGTCTGTTTTTTGCCTTTTCTAGAGCATTGCAGAAGAAGTTTGTTTTTTCGTTGTTGATGTGGTTTTTGTACCTTCTTCTCATTGCTCGGAGTTCCTCGTGGCGTCTAAGGGAGGGGTTCTTTCTCCAATGTCGTTCTGTGGCTCTGAGTAGTCTCCTTTTCTCGTTGATGTCCTTGTTAAACCAGGTTCTCGATGGGATGTTCCTGGGTTTTTTTTGTTTTAGGGGTGCCAGTTGGTCTAGGATGGCGGACGTGGTGGTGTTGTAGTGTGAGATGAGTTCGGTAGTTGAGAGGCCTTCTGTGGGGATTGGCAGGGAGGAGGCTATTTTTTCTTCTAGATCTTTTGAGTTGACTTGTGATAGATTTCTGGACCACGTGCTGGCGGCTGTGATTGGGGGGAGGGATTGGATCTGTTTTGTGAGGTGGAATAGGATTAGGTGGTGGTCCGACCAATCTACCGGGAGGATGTGTTCAATAGAGATTGCGTCTTTCCTGGCTATGATGGCGTCCAGGGTAGCCCCTTTGTTGTGGGTCTCTTTTGAGCAGTGTTGGGAGAGGTTGTTTGCGTGGAGGAGTTCGTTTAGGGATTTTATAGTGGCATTGTTTTCGTTGTTCCAGTGCAGATTAAGATCCCCTAGAATGATGGTGTTAGACTCTTTGAGGGAGCAGTTGGCGATGAGGTTTGACAGTTGTTCTGCGAATATAGCGTTGTTGCCTGGGGGGTGGTATATTAGGTGGCATTGGAGTAGGTTGTTGTCGGTGGTTTTGATATTGGTTGTAAGGCATTCGAAGGCGTTGTAGTTGAAGGCGTCGCATTCGGCCACTGCGAGGTTGTTGTTGTGGATAATAGCCACACCTCCGCCTTTTTTTTGGTCCTTCCTGTCTTTGTTGATGATGGAGTAGCCAGGGGGGACAAGCGTATCTAGGATAGGTGTGGAGGATTCGTCAAGCCAGGTCTCAGTGATGAAAGCTAGGTCTATGTTGTGGTTGAGGATGGTCTCTGCTAGCTCGGTCGAGTGTTTGGTGGCGGATCTGCAGTTTATGAGCAAGCAGTTGGTCTGGGGAGACTCTTTTTTCCTGGGTTCGGTGGGAATGGTGATGCGGGTGATCGGGGGTCTGGGGGGTTTGCGTATGGGTTGTTCGTATCTGAGACCCGTGACTACCTGTATGGAGGACTGGGTGGGGAGGGTGGTAGGTGTTGTGTAAGAGGCGGCCATTTCTAGTGCCTTTTCCCAGGTCATGGCTTTCGCCGCTCTTCTAGGTCTCCAGGTCTGGGACGGTGGGGGGGGGGGTGAGTTGGAGTGGGGTGTTGAGTCGGTTGGTCTTGCGGGGGCGTGCGAGTCTAGGGGGGCGGGTTGGGAATTTGGGTGGGTGTTGCGGGGGGTGTCGAGGTTGGTGAGGATAAGGTTCAGACCATGAATTATAGTGTTTATTTGGTTTTCGATGCGGGTGAGGCGGTCGTGTGTGGCCTCCTGCGGGAGGGGGAGTTGGTTTACGGAGACGTTGTGGTTAAGTTGGGTTTTGTGGTCGTTACGGATGTCCGATTGGGTTGGGATGCCTGTTTGAGTCATGGGCTGGGGAGGGGGGGTGCGGTGGGTGGGTTGCGTTGGGCGCTTATTCATGACAGGGGAAGGAGAAGGTTGGGTGTGGGGGGGCTCAGGTCCGGCCTTATGGCGGGCTGGGGCTGCTAGGAGGGTGTCTTGTACCGAGCGCGTTTCAGTATAGTGGGTCGTGATGTTGGGTAGGACAGTGACTATGTTTTCCTGGGCCTTTGAGAGGGGTGGGGGATGTATGGGTGAGGGTGTGTGCCTGGGGGGTGTTGTGGTTTGGTTTAGCATCATGATGGGCTGGTGTGCCTGGTATGGGTCAGGTGTGATGGGATTTGCAAGGAGGGAGGGGAATAGGCGGTCAAAAACCTCCAGATTGGCGTTGTTGGCTTGGATCAGGACTGTGCCATTCGAGTATATGGTCACAGATGTGATCCCGTGGTTGGGTAGGTGGTTCGGGGTGAGGAAGGAGAGCTTGCAGCTATGGATTGTCTTCGTGGTCTTTGTGATTAGGCGTTTTTCTCTTAGGTTAGAGATCCAGTAGCTTGGTCTGGCAGTGTGAAAGATGAGGTCCATTTTTATTTGACCTTTTGAGGGGCAGTGGTATATATCTGCGAAGAGGGATTCAGGGAATTGCCTGATTAGTTTGTGCTTAAGGGATTTTTTTGCATTGTGAGAGATGTTTAGAGGGGGGGTGATGGAGAAGGAGTTGGGCCCGTGACGTTTAATGAGGGGGGAGGACAAGGGGTTGATGGTCATGGTGGCGGGCGATGGAGAAACTTGGATAAGACCATGGACATTCGTAGGTCAGACCAATTGTTTTTCAATTATGGATCGGTCAGGACTGGTCTTGCCACCTCAAAACAGTCCATCTCTAGGTGGATTGTGTTCTGTATCCAGTTATGTTATCAGAAGGCTAACAAAACATTAGGGGAAAGCCTATGGCTCATTCCACCAGGGGCAAAGCAGCTACAACGGCTTTGCTGCGTAATGTTCCCATTGCAGATATCTGCAGGGCGGCCACTTGGAAGTTAGTCCATACCTTTGCTAAACACTACTGTCGGGACTCTGATACCAGAGCAGATGCTGAGCTCGGGCAGGCTTCGTTGAGAAATCTGTTTGCACAGTAGTGGTGTTGTCTGTTTCCTCCACCGCTGGTTTGCTCTTTTGGGATGGGCTTGCCATTCTATTGACAAGATTATGACTATACACAGAGATCCCCCACTACAGAAGGAGTAGTTTCTTACCTGTAACTCCAGTTCTGTAGTAGGGGTATCTCTGTTATAGTCATAAGCGCCTGCCCTCCTCCCCGGTGGATGAAACAATACTGTACAGAATGCTACAGGCCTAGCTTTATACACCTTCAAAAAGAACTGAAAGTAAAAGGCCTTTGGCTGTGCATCCTGGGATACCGAGGGTCTCTGGAGAGTTCTTTAAAGGCACGGTATCCCTTTTCCAGACACATAATGGCAGCCTATGGGGCTTGCCTGTCCAACCCTTCCTCTCTGTCATGGCAAAGGATTTTTGTGAAGGGGAGTTTCTCTAGATGTGAAACTTTACAAAATGTGTAGAATTTAATATTATTTGGCTATCCTTTTTACTTCAAGATTAGGTGCTGGCCAATGTAGCCTTGCAGTTTTAGGCTGCATTATTTGTCTTTGATTATCTCTTAAGGGTCTAGGCAGGACTGCAGTAGAAGACAACTTAAGAGACTATTTTGATTGCTCCGGGGTCCACGCACATGGACGGGACTATTCACAAGATTATGACTATAACAGAGATACAAAATAAACAAACAAGAGGTACCTGGTCAAGTTGCTAAACTAAGAGTTGTGTCGTG
This sequence comes from Lissotriton vulgaris, assembly GCF_964263255.1. Lineage (NCBI taxonomy): Eukaryota > Metazoa > Chordata > Amphibia > Caudata > Salamandridae > Lissotriton > Lissotriton vulgaris. Next base: position 390,827 of record NW_028244477.1, read on the forward strand.
CCAAGGAGACCACTACACCAAACTGACCTCCCAATGGCAATACTAGGTTAGAAAAAGTCCCATCAGCCCACCCTTATTGGTGGAGTGTCGTCATGTGGGATATGGACCATGAACCAAGATTTTCTCCTGATGCATCTAGTAATGATGCAGAGATAGGTTCTGGAAGGTGGTCTTCTTAACCCAAGTATTGCAGAGGTAGGACCAATGGGGTGCAGTGCTAGTGAAAACAAAAGATAAGGGTGATTTTAAAATTGGCTCCTGTGACAAAAAATATGTTTATTCAGCATTGTCCAGGGTCAAGGGTAAAAACAACGCCTATAGTTTTAAAAAATGACTATATCACGGCGTAGTGCGTAATGGTCGATATGTTTCAGCTCGTTGGACATCTGGTCCGAGCTTTCTTCAGGACCTAGAGATGTTTATGCATCTGCACTATTAGAAACAAGTGGTGTGATTAACATATTGGATTAGTCCTACCGGATCTTTGAGCCCAAAGTTTTCCTTGGTAGTCATCCAATTAGTCCGGATTTTCCTAAATGAAAAGTGAGAGGCAATTGGTGAAGAAGTGGCACTTCAAAAAGACACAACACAACTAAGAATAAGCAATGGCTGCAGAAGACTTTTCTCAGCCATTCAGAAACTACATATGTCTTCTGATTTATAAACAATTTAGCTACACATAGCTCGTAAATTTATGTTCTACTCACCCAGCAATCTCTGGGAAAGTGCCTCACCTCACCCGGCACCCACTCGGGAAAGAAGGAGGCCCCGCTCTGTTAGGGATGGAAAAGTATAATGACCTCTAATGAACTGATCTATTGAGGTACAGAGTATATGTGCTCAACTCGTCCATATATATGTATTTAAACACTAACTAAAAACTAGTTGACTAAAACGAGACTCAACCCAGACAAAGACACACGGTAGGTGACTTGGCTAGGGAATAGAACTTAATGTAAAACGTGGGTTCTGTGGATGGGCTACAGATGTAAGCTGGACCCTCATGCAGAAAAATAGGAGGGAGCAAAAAAGGCTAATTTGCTGGCAGTGAGACTAACAGACTAGCATGCAGTGAACTGCACAGTTTCAAGTTAATTTAGATAATGACATAGCTTAATACTACAAGTTGCAGAGTATCATGGTCAGCTAGATTCATACCTGTCCGTCGGTACCCCTATGGCCAGCGTCCAAGCAGGAGTGGAGGTGAAATCAACTGTGAGATGCTGGGTTAAATACACCCTCTAATTGGTTAATGTCGTCAAAAACGCGCGAAAAAACGACGTTTTTTTATGTAAATGACCGCCCCATTGGTCTACACTAACCGGCCAGTGCTAAGGGTGGAAGCTCGGGTAAGCCGCGCATGCGCTAAGATTTAGCGCTATTGCGAGATATTGAAATGTAAGCGCGCATGCGCTGAAGATTAGTGTTCTAAAGAGATGTTACTGCGCATGCGCTAAGAGTGTAGCGCTGTGTCAGGACATGTAAAGGCGCATGCGCGTGTGCAAAGAGAGTTTGGAATCTGCACGCGCAAGCGCCGTGTATCAATTCGGACGTTCTGCGCATGCGCAGATAACTAACACCGATAGTGTGTGTTTACTGTTGCAGCAGCGCCAAACTCGAATAAAACAATGTGCCTGCAAACATCGCGCTAGCGTTATGATGCGCATTTGAGATGAAAGAGTGCGTGTCTGGCACTGTATTCTCTGTAGTACAACAGAAGTTAGATATAAAGAGGAAAAATATACCTGGGGATATTATTCCTCATGAGATGCTTACACAGATGGGGTTATACAAACAAAGCTTCACCTAATATTGACACCAATGGGCACCCTGGACATAAACCAGATGTATTTGTGCAGACAAAAGAGGGTGCTATGTAAGGCAATCCTGAATAGGGAAAGTACCAGTAAAGAGAGGTGGAGAAGGTCCTTACACATATTGGCTCAACGGTAGGTCATATGTTGTGAACATAGCCATGGTTTGCTATAAAGATGACCACGGGATGTCGTCGTTGAGCCCCTTAGAATCGCTTTGTAGCTGAAATACCCATTTCTGCTCCTTTTTGAAAAGGAATTTGGAGATGTCATTTATGTGAGTGGGGATGTATGGGTGTTCTAAGACCACCCATCTCATGTCTTCTGCTGTGTGTTTGGTGCTTAAGAAGTGGTTGGTCAGTTTGGTTGCCTGCTTGTGTCGCCTGATAGTACTCTTATGCTCACCAATCCTGATTTTGATTTTCCGGGTTGTGTAGCCAATATACCTGAGGGAACAAGGGCAGGTGATCATATAGATCACATTCTCTGTGTTGCAGTTAGTGTGTTTTTTGAGTACCCAAGTCCTCCCCGAACCCAAATCGATGGTGTTGGTTTTGCTAGTCTGGGGACAGACACTACAAGAGCCACATGGGTGATGCCCCGTGACAGGTGGAAGGTTCCATAAAGTGGTTGGTACTGCAGTGGTTTGTAACCTTGGTCTTGTATGGACCCATGTGTCACGTAAGCTTTGGGCTCTTTTAAATGAAAAGAGTGGTAAGGGGATGTTGGCATTGGTGGTATTGAGAATCCCCCAGTGTTTACGCACTGCTTTCTGAAGTCTGTTGGATTGTGTGTTGAAGGTACTCACAAATGTGAGTCTCTCAAGAGGTGGTTTAGGAGGTCGTCTATCCAACAGTGCCTCTCGGTTGTTGTTAGAGGCCCTTTTCCAAGCCCTTTTTACCAGGTGTTTAGAATATTCTCGTTCCTTTAGTTGTTTTGAAAGGGTCTCTGCATGTTGGTTAAATAGTACTAGGGATGAACAATTTCTTCTCACTCTGAGAAATTGACCCACGGGAAGGTTTTCTTTCAACGAGCGTGGATGGTGGCTGTTGAAAAGAAGCAGAGAATTTCTCGCCATTGGCTTGGTATATAGTTCACTTTGTAGGCTACCAGCCTCAGGAAAAATAGACAGGTCTAGGAATGCGAGTCTGACACGGCTATGTTCTAATGTGAATTTTAGGAACTGGTTCCGTTCGTTCAGCCATTGGTGAAAGGACTCGATCTCGTTCTCAGTCCCTCGCCATACCATCCCACATGACGACACTCCACCAATAAGGGTGGGCTGATGGGACTTTTTCTAACCTAGTATTGCCATTGGGAGGTCAGTTTGGTGTAGTGGTCTCCTTGGCACGACACAACTCTTAGTTTAGCAACTTGACCAGGTACCTCTTGTTTGTTTATTTAGTTGATGAAAGGGGTTTGAGTTACCGTGGTCATTAAACTTTCCCCAGTTGACCCCCCCACCCTCTTTGTTCCAGTATAACAGAGATACCCCTACTACAGCACTGGAGTTACAGGTAAGAAACTACTCCTTCCTTTGAGCCCCTACATAATTATCCTCTTGGCCTCCTTTGAAGACTGCTTTTTTGCTTGCCATCGCCTATGCTCGCAGGGTGAGTGAGCTTCAGGCTCATCTTCCGGACCTCCCTTTCTTGCTGTCCATCCAGACAAAGTAGCCCTCCGTACTAAGCCCTCTTTTCTGCCCAAAGTGTTTACCTCTTTACACATAGGTCAGACCATCACATTGTCCACCTTCTTCCCGCCTCTGCACCCTTCCAAAGAGGAGGCTAGATTCCACTGTCTGGACCCAAAACGTGCGCTGTCTTTCTACCTTTTCCTAGAACAAAGATCCTTGAGGATTTATTCTCATAAACAATTCTTAATCATAATCTCGTCAGGTTAGCGATCGAATACTTGATATAACACAAAAGGCAAACTGATTTTTTTAAATATTTAATTTAATCAGAGATTGCATTTAAATTCATTTAAATTCTACAGTATTCATCATACATCAATATACACATGTTAATATATATACACATTTCATACATGGCAACCATAGAAAATGATGTTATCTTTTCTTATATCCACAGTATTAACAGCCACCCTTTGTACATGAGTATGGACCAAACCCAACAGTATTGCCATACAGCAACAACAGTTCAAACAATGTTCGAAGGTGTCAGATGTAGAAATAAATTAATCAGTACAAACAAGGGGTTTCTACCTTGACTGCACTAAAGACTTCCGGGTGGATGATCAACTCTTTGCGGATTATGTGGGCAACAAGAAAGTTCGGGCAATGCACAAAGGTACCACCTCTCGATGGGTCGTCCTATACATTAAGATCTGTTATTCTTTGGCTAAAAAGGAATCTCCAGTAGGACTGCGCACCCACTCTACCAGGGGGACGGCAGCCACTACTGCTTTGGGACGTGGAGTTCCGCTGCTTGACATCTGTCACACAGCAACGTGGGCATCCCTGCACACGTTAACTAAGCATTACTGCCTGGATAGCCAAGTCCAGAGAGATGGCTTTTTCGGCTGTTCTGTACTCCAGGACTTCCTGGTGTGAACTTAGTTCGCAGACCCTCCTCCGGGGTTGGTATAGCTGAGGTATGTATTCTAAGGTAAGGAATCTATAATGTATAGTCTATTTCAGATGAACAATTTACTTACCTTCGGTAATGATGTATCTGTAAGAGACATATATTAGTTATAGATTCCCTACCGCCCAACCCATCCTCCCCATTCTGCACACTGACTTCTAGGGATAGGGACTCCCTTACAGGGCCCTAGTTTTGTGCACCAGGAGTCAGTGTCTTGCATGGCTCTGCGCTTCTGGCATGGAACGTCGTATCAGAACTGACATTAGTGTGCAGGAGCGGAGTCTAAATAGACACCACTGTGTCATCCCAGCGACCACGATGCCCATGACAGACGTGGAGTTGACCGATGCCACCTACAGACAGTAAAAATTTCTTCGGATCCAGTCTAACGCCTGGGGGTAATTCTAAGCTAAGGAATCTATAACTAATATATGTCGATACCGAAGGTAAGTAACTTGTTCGTTTTGTGCCTACCAGGGCATTAATTGAGAAGGAGGGCAGATAATGAACAACATTAATATAGAAAGAAAACTGGGTGGGTGCCTGTGCACAGCCTTGGTGAACACCTTAATTGATAGTTAATCGTTCAGTCACCTGGCCCTGCGTTCTCCAGCGAACCTGTGACTAATTACCCTCATGTAGACTGATCAATAGGCTCAAGAGCCTCCTGGGATGGCCCATATCACCCCAAACCTTCCATAGCCTGCTTTGTGGAACCAGGACAAAAGCAGATTTAAGGTCGATGAAGGCAACATACAAGTTTCCCTGCCGACCACAACGATCTTCCAATAAAGTAGAAGGTAGCGTAAACCTGATGAATCGTGGATATCTTCTTCCTAAAGCCTCTCTGAAAGGGGGATACAATGGCTTTAGCTGCAGTCCATTCCTCAATCTTGCTCAAAACCAATTGGGCAGAAATGTTCTTCGCACAGTTGATCAAGCTGATCAGCCTGTAATTGGCTGGATGGAATCTATCCCCCTTCTTATATATTGGGATGACGTCCGCTCCCTTCCAAGACTCTGGTACTGGGGCTCCACTGATAATGGCATTAGTTAAGAAAAGGTTATACCAAGACAATTTATCTCCTTCTAGCAGAATGATACAAGCTGGAATGCAGTCTAATCCTGAAGCTCTACCTCTGGTTATTGCATCCAGAGCTGAGGATGTCAGCCAGGTCAAGGAAAGGGCCAGGTACAGCTATAGAGTAGTCTGTTTATACAGTCCCCAACACAGTGTCCGGCTCATTAAAAGGAGTGACTGAATAAAGATTGGAGAAATGATCAACCCAGGTCTGGGGAGAAATGTTATTTTCCAGAGGTGAAGCAGAGACCTCTCCCCTCCACTTTACAAGTGCCCAAAACTGGTGGAGTTCTTAAGAGAGCAAGGCAATTTGAGTTCCTGCCATCTTCCTCCCATTCTTTCTTAGCCCGAGCTTGGGCCCTTTTATACCTCTCTCCATCCAGACTGATTTCTGAGATATACTTTGTGAAGGATTTCTACGTGAAAGTCTGAATTCCTTATTAAACCAATTGTTTACTTTATGAAAATGCTGTTTGTGGACTTTAATAGGGACTATAAGGTGGTACAATATTTTCTTGAAGTTGTTGTGGAAGCAGTCATTTGCATGCCACACTCTTAGGGGCCAGATGTAAGTAGGCTAGGACCGGTCGGTAACAGCCGAATTCGTCCGTTACCGACCGGTAATAGACTTTTCCTATGTAGGAGGCTTTTTTACCAATTTGGTAAATAACGAATCGTTATTTACCGATTCGGTATTTACCGAATCATCATTTACCGATTCAGTATTTACTGAATCGGTAAATGAGATGTAGGAAGCACTGTAAACAGTGCTTCTGGGTTTTGTATATTAAACCCCTCCTTTATACTTATATTGGTTCATACACCATTTTTAGGTCTCGCCTGAGCCAGGCCGCATGCGTTGCTCTGCGAGGCTCTGAACACATTGCGCATGTGCTTATTTATCCTTGCTGTCTCTCTTTATCACCTTCCCCTTTCCCTCTCTTGCTTTGGGACCTTTTCAATGTTTAACAAAAAGCTGTAAAACCTGCTGACCGATCTTTGTTCTTTTAATAAAGCGTTTTTTTTATCACCCTGTGCCTGGAAGCTGTGGCAGATTGGAGTACGAAAAACCCCTGAAAAATGGACCTCGTCTGCCGGTTTCTAAGCATTAACCAAGGAGAAATGTATTCTGTGATAGCTTGGAGAGATGAACTGACCAGTCAGAGATCCCATAGCAGCTCTGTGGAGACTCAAATTCACGAGCTCCTTCTTGCAAGGAGTTATGGGAACCAAATCATGCATGCCAGGCCCTCTGAACTTTTGCAGGCGACATAGTTAATTTTAAATCCCTCCTTGCGCAAAAAATGTCAGAATGCCTAAGAATCCATTCTTTTGAGGTCTAGAGCGTGGGGTCTGTCTTCTATATCTAGGCGTTTTAATACCAAATAATGAAAGAGCCTAGATTTTCGCACCATATAGGTCAAGGTAGTTTACGAGAACGATGTGTGCCCCTTGCATCTGTTCCCTGCGGCGTGTGCATCATTACAGGAATCCGACCCAGAGCTGGAGGCTCCCGCCTCATTCCTGTGCCTTGGTAGCCTGGTTCATCCAATTGTTGCCTTCTGAAATATTTAACCCCGGTTTGTCCAAAATGCCTTCAGTATTGATACAGTGCCGATTTATTCCTTTACATTTACTTTCCAGTTTGCCCAGTAACATTTTCTTTTTGGGAGGAGGTATGTTTTTGATAATTCAAATGTAACTCCTGTAAAGGCACACATTTCCACAGAAGATATTGCATTCGCAGTGTATCCTTCGTGGTATATGGGAGATGGGTGGGGGCCGGAACGTTTTTCAAACACATCCAAATTTCTCTTGTATATTTAGAAAGCTTTTTTCCTATCCTTGTGCTTGCAAACATGAATTGTATTAAAAATAGAAGCCTTGACTGAGCCAATAGACTCTTCGATAAATTTTGTATGCTATGTTTTTCTCTGCCAGGCGCACAACATATAGACTGTTCACACACTTTCTGTAGTATGCTTCAATCTGGGCAGATAAACTCTAAGCCCCACCCTACTTTTATCCTCGTGTTAGTGCAGCCCGATGTAAACAGTAATTGTAATGTATTTAGATTTATATAACGCTTACTACCCCTGACTAATTTTGAAGCGCTTTTTCGGCGAATTGCACGCTACTCCAGGATCCAAAAATGATTAGTGGTGAATTAGTATAGGGAAATCTAAAATGTATTTGAGAGCTGGACATGTTGGTCTGTTAGTTGGGTTAAAAAAGATAGCGAGGGGATAGAAGAGGGAAGGTTTTGCATTTATATAGCGCTTGCTACACCTGATGAACTGTTGAAGTACTTTTCGGCGAGTAGCATGCTACTCCAGATCCCAAAAAGATGAATAGACAGATCATTTATGGTGGGTAGGTTGCTTTACTGTATACACACAACTGTACAAAAATTAATACAATTCCGTTGTAAAGTTGTATCCAAGAGGCAAGTATAGTCTCTGATAATAATGTATACAAAACTGATAAGTTTTAAGTTGGTTTGCCATCAAGACTGATGCTCCGTAATGTTGATGCAAAGTCATCTGTGCTGGAGTATCTTAGACTCTTGTTGAATTGTACCATCCACCTTGTAGGTACTGCTATTTGCGTCAGGTCCACGTTGTAGGCAGACACAAACGCCTAAATTGTGCACTATTTATATTAAGCATAATGTATGTGAGCAGAGGCCAGTAACCACTGTACAAGCTGTATTAGGTGCTTAGAAGTAGAGTGACATAGAGGGCAATAAACACTCCACTAAATCTTTTTTTATTATTAACAGTGCTCATAAGACCATACAATTCAATACCATGTACAAATAGCCCATTGGGGAACAGTTCAGGCATCATCTGGGGATTATATATCCGAGAAACACAAGTGTCATTCATGAATACAAATTGACTATTCCTCCAAGGACTGCCCTGTATTATTGACACGGGCGAAAAGGCAAACAAGCAGTCAGGAGGCGCACTGATTGTATACCCCCCCCACCTGACAGGATGGTGACAGACCCCAACCACCTGCAGGGGAAACGTGCCACCTCATTGGGGAACAACTTTTACAATGCACTACCTTTACAGCAAAACTTTTACAACGCAACATCCATTACAACGCATGCCATTACAACACAATCATTACAACGCATGTCACTACAACGCACACCACTACAACATATGTCATTACAACGCATACCATTACAACGCATACACATAGTACCCTTACACTATCCAACACTTACCCTACTGTTGCACCCACTGGAGTTAGAATAGTACTTTTTACCCCTACACTATCCAACACTTGCCCTACTGTTGCACCCCCTGGAGTTAGAATAGTACATTTTAACCCTACACTATCCAATACTTACCATACGTGCAATGTAATGGTATGCGTTGTAATAGTATGCCTTGTAAAGGTAGTATGCGTTTTAGTGGAATGCGTTGTAAAGGTAGTTTTTAAAGATGCGTTGTAATGGCATGCGTTGTAATGGAATGCCTTGTAATGGATGTTGCAAATGCGTTGTAAAGGTATGTATTGTAAAAGTATGTGTTGTAGTGACATACATCCACCTCATTTAATAGCTGCCAGACGCTTTACTATGTAAGCAGACTGGTGGTTTACAACTGCGCCTACATTGGGGCACCACATATTTTTTCCAGCATAATCTGGGGTACTCCCCCTGTGTGGGATGATAGCACCCACTGAAAACTGCACCGTTGTGTAGTCTGGGACAGTGCACCTTCCATGTTATTCTATTTTGTGTGCCTATTTAATTCAGGTGTACAAAGAATGTGGTACTACTTGTATACTAGGGTAGGACAAGGAAGATTGAATTTCTATGGTGGCAGAATTGTTTTTGTCAGCGTGCTTTATGTCCTAAACACTCCCCCGTACCCTAAAGATAGATAAACATATTCATAGTTCACGATTTATGTCTGCATCTAATATAAAACTGTAAATTAGGAGAGGTGATAAGTGAGAAATTAAATGCAGCCGCTAATCGAGCTGCATTTGTACATAGGCCTTCCTATATTATGATATCTATTCCTGCTTCAGTCTTTAATTGTAATAAATACTTTAATACCCAGGCATGAAGTAATCGTCGAACTGTTTAGATAATCTACCTGTCTCGCCACCTCTTCCCCACTGCATCCTTAACCAGTGGCCTAGCCAGTGTGCCCTGGGCCCGAAGGCAAGAAAGGAAATGTGACCTCTGCCCTTTATTTGGACTGTGGAAAACAGCAATAATCATTGTTCTGTGGGTCCCTCAGGCCTCTGTTTGAACTGTGACAAACCGCAGTTATCAGGGTTCAGTGGGCCTTTAAGGCATCTGGGACCTGGTGCCACTGCACCTGCTGCTCCAATGGTAAGTTAAGCCCCTACCCTTAAAAGCTTCTATTCTAGCCCCACTGGAGAACCGAAACAGCCAAGTACTGATCTGGCCATATATGCAGGCATGTAGCCGCCTCTTCCACTGAAGGGATTTAAGTCGCATGAAAGCAGCATGCAGGAAACAACCATTTTCCGAGGTAAAGTTAACCAACACCTCTTCTGTTCCAACCTGAATCCATTTAAAACCAGGGACAAAAAAATGGTTCATCGTCATCCCTAGCTTATCAGAAGGGTAAAACAGATTAATCTAACATTACAGTGTACCACATACAAAATTGTGATTCTGTTTACAAATTAAATCTCGCATGCATATAGAAAGGGCAGCCTTTGGCCAAAATAGCCATTTTCCCTACCCATACTTTTAACACATCTTGTACAAAAAATGCTAATTACATTGTCATCCGGAAATAGTCATTAGCGCCTACTCATAACCAAATGCCACTTAGAATTGTCTTTCACTTCAAGCTTTCAAAGGTAAATTGATATAAAAGCAGTATTGAATTTTTTGACGTTGTGTACTCTTACCTAAATTTAGAGCATCAATTTTTTATGACACACCATAGAAAAAAAGGAGTTGTTTATCTATACTAAACCTCCCGAAACGTTTGATTAAACAGTTATAAAGTCACGTCTAGCTTAGTTAGTTTATAGTCTTCTTTTTTTTAATAGTAATTATTTCATATTGTTACTGTCATGGCTAAACACTTATAAGGTCCCAAAGGCGAGACCTATTGGCTATGACAATGCTTGTTATTAATTGAGTACATTGAGCAGCAGAACCTTTGATTAAGTCCTGAAGAATGCCGCAAACCCCACTTTGGAAGGTTAATAGGCTGAAACATGTTGACCTCTTATTGACTCTAACAGTGCATATATATTTCTCCCACAGTGTCCTGTTTTTAATCCTGGCCCAGGGGCGTACAAATAATGGAAACCACATACCCTTTAGCAAGTTTTAACTTTCACTCTGCTGCCCCCACTACCCTGAGCTCATTATTGTGATATTTAGTATACCTTTCTCTATAACAAAATATGCCTGAACTCCTCCCTCTCAATGAGTGGGTTGTTTCATGGTGCAAGGAGATTCCCAATAAGGAAGCATGCCAACTATGGTGGGTGAGGGAAATCGTCCCTTTAAAGGCATATTTCATCTTAGCTAGGTCTTCATTTGCAACAGTAATCCTCATTGACCCAAGGGTTTCTTGATTGTGGTAGAAATGCATTTTAACCCCTTCATTGTACGTTCAACCACAGACGATTGCATGAAATGTTTTGATCTATGTAGGGAAAATGCACTGACAAAATGTGTTAAAATAACAGAAAGTTTATAACTGCATTTAATAACTTCTCATACCTGGATTTATCTAGAAGAGAAGTCTGTTAATTCTATCATATTTATGATACCACAAGGTATAAGAAATTAGGGGATCATTATCTGATATCTTTATCAGTAAATGATCTGAAATTATTGAACATAAACTTTTCCAAGGATTATTTCTAAAGATTAAGGAATTGGTCTTTTCTAAACTAACCCCAGTGCACATAACTACAATAACCACCTCTCTCAAATCAATATTGTGCTTGTTTTAGTGAGAAAGCTAAATGATCTAGGAGAAACCAGGAACTGGCCTCAGTTTCTTTCTTAGGAAGCTTAAAGCTAGAGAGTAAAAACACTTTTTAGAATGCCCCAAAAATTATGATAAAGATATTTCAATTTGTTTGACAAAAAGAATAGGTACATTTCATGACAATATTGAAAGGGGAACTAACAGGAACAAATATTTACACAACATTACAAAAATATTAGAGACTACATTTCAGCAATATAGGAAATACTGAGGTTCATGTACTAATAATCCATTTGGTAAAAAGTGGTTGCTTGTAGAGTCAGCACACTACTTTGTCTGTGAAAGCTTTTAAATAAAGGCATTTTTAATGCACCCCATTTTACTTTCAGATTCACAAATGTCCCCTTGGGTTACTACCTCCTGTTACTGTTTTTCAGCCCACATATGGTTTCAAAGCTCAATATATACCTTAACAACGTATTAAATATTCAGAAGGGAAACTATTAACATTCCCCTTCCAAATTCAGAATTGTTAAATGAGCTTAGTACATTTCAAAAAGGGGTTTAGCATTTGCAAACTCTGTGAATTACTGAACCAGTGGATTTTTTTAACAATAAAACATGAGGCAATTTTTCCCAATTCCCTCCAAATTAAGTTTGCTAATAATGTTAGTTGAATGATAACCGGTGCATGTACCTATTTAGTGTTAGTGTTGCTTCAGATCAAATAAAAACCATCACACATAACTTTTAAACAAAACTTAAAGACAGAATTTCTGACATCCAGCGTTAATGTTTTGTGAAATATAATTGCAAATGTCACTTAAACAGGAAAGCAGCTAAAGCAGTCTCTGGACATAAAATAGGATGTAATCATAATCTTTAGATACATTTTCTGAGTTTCTGGAACAATGTGTGTCTTCTGGGTTTACTCTAAACCACTATAATAAACATATTCAATGATTTTAGATTTGATCTGTTTGTACTGGTTTCTATTGCAGACAATAATCTAGATTTAGACCAAGGATCAATTCCACCCATGTTTTTTTAAATCTATTTATCAATGTTCTCTATTAGTGTTATCGCAACTAAAACTGTACTAGAACTGATCTGAGAGATGGACCTTCAAGTATTATGCTCAGTCAGTTTATTGAATAAACTATGGAGTTAAAATCTGAATAGATTAGATCCACAAGCATTGCCTGACCACTGTATTTTACATCAATAGATTACTTATCAGCACATTTTCTCTAAGTACAATTTAGTCATCTTCTATTTTTCAGTGAGCTCGTGCTGGGTCTATTAGAACCCTTTCCAAAATATGACATTTAAATGTCCAAAAAATCAGGAATTCTAGTTTCAAGCCTGGTCAAACCTTAATGAATGCTACACCAAAATATGCCCTTCTGTTCCTACATTTTATTGTGCACCATGATTCAGAAATGGCATGTTTTTGCTTTCGGAAGTAAAATTCTAAACATATTTATTGTTGTTGCCAGCCGAAACATTTTCACTAATTGGAAAGATAACAACAAGTGGTCTTGCGATGCTTGCTGGAATGGAAAGTGTTTAATCAAAAAGTGGATGGAATTCAACTTTAGGAGACAATTTTACAAAAGTGTATGGATGTTGTATATATTTCAAATTGTTGATCTCCAAAATGGCCTAAATCAATAAATTGAATTGAAATTCAAGTTTATCATTTGAATCCTATTGTTGGAAAAGATGTGATTTTGAACCCCATGAGGTGGTTCCTTTCCAGAAAGCATTCAGGTTGTAATCATGAGTCAAATAATGCTTAGGAGGATAAAATATTCAAATTGAATTCTAATTACATATGAAATGTTCACTGTTCAATATATTTCTCCTAGTATTTTAATGTGAGGAATGTATTGCTTAAGGAAAATAATTAGTATTTGTTTTTCTATATGTAGGAAGCATTACATTAATGAAATCACTGTATCCTACCTTCTTTGTTTCCTTTCCTGTTCTCTATGAACGTTTCTATTGTTGAACTCTAAAGATTGCCCGAAATTAGGAATTGTGCTCTACATAACTTTGCTGTGTTATAGTATGTTGATTTTTATGTACTACTTTTGTCTCTTATGTGTATGACAACTGATGTTTTGTTTTAATAATCATCTTATGTTTATTAGGTTTTATTATTCAATAAAATGTTTCAAACACAACAAATGGTAGTTGATATGTATTTACAACTGCAGCATTTTTATTGTATGGGCAGTTTCAAAGGGGCCAAAAATATGGTCTGTGGGATGACGGAAGACCACATTGGCATCAGCAGGGAGAGGTTTGGGCAGGTGATTGGGGTATATGTAAGTTTGGAAGTAGGGGGAACAAAGCATGTACATTGTGTGAACTGTGACTCCTGGAGTTATTTTGAGTGATACCATGCTACCCTGTAAATGAATCCCCCAGTGATTATTATCAACAAACTTTATTCGGTTTTATAAAAGAAAAACATCTTCCAAGTTACAGATTGTTAAATATATTATGTCCAAGTTAATCAGAACACAAGATAAAAATTCATGAATTACAGTAGTAGCATTTTGCGTCTGTGAGATCTCAATGAATGCCGTTATCAGAATCGGTAGCCGCTGAGGACAACACAGTGCATGGGCCGTTACTGGTTCAAGCAAAGTATCAACATCCATTGGCATGACTGATGGGAGTGTGAAACATGTGTCTAACACGCATTCTTCTCCGCATAGCAGGCAGCGTAGAACAGTTAGGATGCAATCTTGCCAAATTGGTCTGAATGACAGAAACCATTTGGTATTTAATTCTCTTAGGCGAGGTAGTCCCAACATTTGGAAGATGCGCTCACAACACTTCATTGCTAGTAGAGTTGTCTCTATGGAGAACTAGGTGTCGTTTGTGAAATGACTTGCCATATCGCAGCATAGGAGCAAAAATAGTACTCCTGCAGCGAGTCCCAAAATGAGAGGCAATCCGCCAAACACAGAGTGCACAAAGTTTGGAAATATTACTAGGACTGCTTCCAACGGTGCTAACAGTCCAGAAAATACGGTCTTAAATACATGTACAATACCACTCGTATCAGACATGTTTAAGATACGACTTAACATTTCTGAGAAATGTACAGGGCAATTTGTAGTTACGAGGGCATGTAACTCTGCAGAAGTCCTTGCGACTTGGCAGATCATAGGTTTCTTTGGCCGAGGTCAGTGGCACAGTTTTTTGCAAAAGAATGGATTTCATTCTGCTGAAAGTATCAATTCGTATAGAAGAGATGTTCAGTGAAGGCCAAAGTGCCGACTCTTGGCTGTCTTGGTTTTAGGAAACAATACTTGCATACAGCAAGTGACCCTGGCTTACACAGTTACTAGATATGGTAATCCTGGCAACATGCCACAGCAGCTGCGATCATTCAACGTTAGGTAACTCCCATTCGAGAGTTGTCCAAAAATTGGATCAATCACTGCGGCTGGTGTACCTTGCATGTGCAGGATAGGTTTTTAGAAGAACTATCGCAGGCCCCATGTAAGTTTATACCCTGACATAGGAGAGAACCGCTTAGTGCGTTTTCACAATTTTCCCCGCTAAGAAACACTTCACTACCCCCACTCCAATATCTGTATGTGTACGGTAATTCTCAGGATGTCTTGATGCATTCTTTACCCAACCTTTTATATGTGCCTGCTGGTATATGTTGTAGGCAATATTGAAAATAGAAAATTGTAACAGGCAGAGTGATTGTTCCATTTATAATCCATTCCATAACTGGCTTTTCTGTGACAGTAAATGGCAATCTTTCCAGTTTTTCAATGCTCAGCACCGTATTGTCTGCTCCCCTTTGTGCCAATTTGATCTGTTTATCAGTGATATTGAATTCTGAAAACAGTGAAGTAGTATTGATTAAACGTCACAGCACATAGCCTGAATGAAGGTTTTGCAACGTCCAGCCTATTAGCATGATAGAACGTAATTGCGACTGACCATGTTGCAACATGACCAAGTAAATGTAAATGTAAATGTAAAAAGCTCTTATATAGCGCAGCCTTCACTCCAGGGAGCATCTTGGCGCTTTAGAAGGGAATGGCAGAAAATGACGAGCCTTGCTGATGGTAGAAGAATGGTCTGCGTATTCAAATTAGGTTTTTGCATAGGGTATCGGATAGATTGTATATCCATGTTTTGAGGGTCTTTCTGAAGATTGTTTCTGATGCAATTTGATGTAGGGGCGGTGGGAGTATGTTCCACGTTTTGGAACCCAAAACTGCCAGGGCCTTTCCTCCTCTCGTTTTCAGTCTGAAATTAGGGATGGTGAGGAGGTTAGCCTTTTGGGATCTCAAACTAAGTGTGGGAGCGTAGTGTCTGAACATGCTCTGAATATAGTTAGGTCCTTTTCCATAGAAGGCCCTAAAGGTAATTAGGAGAACTTTGAAAAGTACCTGTTTATGAATCGGCAGCCAATGTAAAATATCCATTGCTGCTGTGGCTGACGTCCTCCTATTCCATCCCAGCACCAGTCTTGCCGCTGCATGTTGCACCATTTGCAGCTTATGGCAGACCATCCTATTTGTCCCTGCATATAGGCTGTTGCAGTAGTCGAGGCTTGATGTTATAAGTGCTACTGCACCCATTTTTCGTCCTGGGAGTGGTATTAGGTCAAAGAATTTTCTGAGCCCCTTTATGATGCCGAAACATGTTTCTGCCATGGCCACTGCTTGTTGTTTAAAAGTCAGAGAGGAATCAAATCTGATCCCTAAATTTCGGACTGATAGAGCAGTGTTTGGGGGGACGGTGGCGTCCTCCGGCCACCATAACATGGGGTTAAACAGATTACCTTTTCCATACGGCAAGATCTCCGTTTTTCTTGAATTGCATTTGAGATGGTTCACGCTCATCCATTGGAACGTGGCTTTTAGGCAGTTTTTGAGCTTCACTTCAGCCTCACCGGTGTCATCCTCCATCACCAGGATGAGCTGCGTATCATCCGCATACGAGATGGTATTGATATTAAAGGATGATATGAGAGCAATCAGGGGGGCCATATATACATTGAAAAGTGTCGGGCTCAAGCAGGAGCCCTGAGGCACTCCTGAACTGAGCCATTTTTCTTCTGACCTAAATTGACCTAAGGTGACCACTTGTCACCTATTTGCTAAAAAGCTTTTTAGCCAGCCCAACACGTTTCCAGCTATTCCTGCCGCGGCTAGACGGTCCACCAAGATGGCAAGTCCTGTTCCATGATGCCTATGGCAGAAGACACTATGCTACATAAAGAATATATCCTGGGCCACAGAGTCGTTAAACCATTGTCAACCACAGAGAGAGATTTTTCAAAATTAATACGATCAACTTCTCGTACTCGTTCTGCAGTCTCTGCTTGCGTAATTTTCCACGTTTTATTATAAGCAGCAAAGATACCGGCATATTTAAAACGATTATGACGCAGTGTTCTTGGTCCTAGCAACAATTCCCTAAGATCAGCGGCATTTTTAAGCAAAGATAAGTGTTGCTTTACATCCTTAACTGTGGATCTATGTATCCAATCAAGGCAAAGTTTCCCTACACTGTATGTTGTTACTATTCCTGGATGCCGTTTTTGAACATATCTTGGTTCTGGCCGAATGAATGTGAACCCCTTTGTTTTATTCAGGAATCTATCTTGACAGATTTTTGTGTCTGTGGGCCAGATCAACCATTTATTCCAATCTGGATCTGTTCTGTTGTGATGCAAAATAGTATGTACGTCGACTCCCCCCTCTGAAGTGTTATCATTAACAGGTGTAGGTGTAGGTGTAGGTATAGACGGATTGTTCAAGTCTTTTATCTTTGCTAACCCAAGACAAGACATCTGTTGGACAGTGTCATTCAAAAACCTACTTTGCTCAGGGATGAAGCAGGCTCTAAATAAAGCTTCTATCCCCTGCACTTGCCAATCTTTTGTGCCCCAGACAGTTTTTGTCTCAATGTTGTCTTTCCAAGATTCGAAACCTAGTGAAGACAGTTGAGCATAAAAGGATGTAGAATAAATTTGCTTGGTATTTGTTAACATACTTTTCATTCCTGTTTTTGTTTAGATTTTTAAAGTAAAATGATTCCGGATTGGATACATTGAACCCTGAAAAGTACGGACATTTTCTAAAAAAACTTTTTGGAGCTACCCTTTGGTTATACATTAATACATTTCTAGGATTTGCAGATTTGTGCAAGAAATGATGACCATGGTGATTAAATCTGATGAACCTTCTAAGTATTCATGATTTGTAAAGTCTGACATCATATTATTAACAGTCTCAAAGTCCCAATCATCAGAAAAGGTACTAGATGAAACAAAGTCATTCAAGGAAATCTTGAACTGGTGTGGAATCTTCAACAGCTCTGATGGGCCAAACATTTCATAATTAGTTCTGTCCCAAGCTATACTCCCTGGTATAGGAACGGCTGTGATGTTCACTGATGACAAGTTTCTTTGTTCACGATGGGATGATTTGTGTGGCTTGAGAAGTAAGTTGATGTTCTTATTTGCTGTGTCCATTGTGACATATCTTCCATTTATCAGCATTCCCAAAGTTATTACCAGAGTCAACCAAAGTAGAAGAAAAAGCACACCCAACACAATCCAAAGTTCAATCCATGGTGTAACCAAATAAGTCTTTTCCAGGTTATGAAAAGGGTCTGTTGCTTGTTCTTTCAAAGATCTTTTCACTGGCACAGTTTTAGGCTCGCTTGGATCCTCGGAAAATGTATCAAAGTTAATGAAATAGCCAGAGGCAGTTCTGTCAATTGTTGAGATTGCATCGGGATTCGTTGAAATCGCTGGAACCTCAGGATTACTTGTAACATTTGTGTAGTCAGATGCTACTTTATTGTAGACAGGCGTTTCTTGACGAACTGTTATTTGGTTTCAAGAGGTACAAGTTCCATAGCTCTGTTGCTTAGTCCTTCATTTCGCACTGCAGAGTCTTCAAAGGTGATGAGTCTCTCAGTTTGAACCTCTTGGATAATAGCCAGAGCTGAGCGTCTGCTACATTGGAGGAGTCCACTTGGCCTACTGCTTATGATCGGCCACATGAGGTTGTATGACCAGGTTGATAGACACGAACCTGTTCTCCTTTTTTCCAGCAAGGGGCGGCAGTAATACTGGTCTTGATCCGTGGATTGCTAGGACAGGTACTGGTTGTCAGTAAGAATGCCCAAATTCCTTCTTGTCCACAATCTTTTCTCTACCAGATCACTGAGCATTGGGATCCAGACAGGCCTTGTTGGGACGGTCAGTTTCTCTTCAGTGGTGGTTGGCTTCAGGAACACGTTACTTTGTTTCCTTCTTATTTCAGTTAAGTCCTGTAAGACAGCCAAACTATCTTTGATATCAAAGAGTGTTTGGTCTACCATTGAAGTCTGACAATCGAGGTCCGCTACTAACATTCTGGTCCCAAAAAGGACTTCATATGGAGTGATACCCTCTAGAGAACTTCTTGGCAGATTGTTAAGACTACGTTAGACACTTATTAGATGTTTTACCTACCCGTCACCCTATCCTAATACCCTAGCTGTTATAGATTGCTTTATGTCCCAGTTTTTTCTCTCCACTACTGAATTTCTCTCAGGATGGGATGGACTAGAGTACCGCAATGCAACGCCCAGATTGGCCATAGCCTCCTTGTAAGCTCGAGAGCTAAACTCAGGACTCTGGTCAGAATGTAGCGTGCCGACTGCGTATTGGCCGATAAAGACTCGCAAATCTTTTATAACAGTTGGAGCGTCAGCCGAGCGCCGAGGCCACATCCAAATGAATCTTGAACACGAATCCACTGCGATCATGATATATTTATAGTTGCCATCCCTCTGTAAGGAACCGCAGTGGTCCAGGTAAACGCAAGCTAATGGTTTATCTGAAATTTTTATTTTTTTAATTTATTTTTTGTGTTTTCTATAGCGCGAACATGACCCAGCAAAGGGTGTCCGAGCTCTTTACAATAGCATTTAAACAACAATCCTAACTTTACATATTACTAGACATAGGTGTTTGCAGTAATTGCCATTCCAAGGGGCTAAAAAGTTCACTGATAGATTACCATAAAGTCTTAGACATTTTTTTTTAAAACAATGAGATAAAAACGGGTATAAAAGACCAATATTGTACAGTGAAGCTGGTAGTATGAAAATTGTGCCCCCCAGGCAGGATGAAATAAATAAAGAACAGTTTTAAGGAATTAAGGGAGAAATTTCCTCATCTAGAACGATGTTACTTCTTTTTTTAATTTTGCGATGGTTGGAATTCTTCTCAAGTCGGGGGAGGGCGTTCCAAATTCTCGGTGCGGCCCCTGAGAATGCTCGGTCATACGTTCTTTTCTTATGGAAGCGCGCAGGTTTCAGTAGTTGATAAGCCTTGCTCCTTGTTGGACAGGCCTCGTGGAAGGCCCGCTCCCTCCCTGCATGACGGGGACCAGACCCCTGCTCCCTCGGTATCCCCAGCAAAAGCCACCCCGGCAACCCACCGAGGCAACCCACAACCCGTCCACAACGGGACTACAACTCCTGAACCCTCCCGTACCGGCTGGCCCTGGCCCCCGTCAGCACCATGGCCTCGGCCCAGTCGCCATCTTTGGACCCTGCACCACGGCGCCGCGTGGCCTCGACTCGACCCCAACCCTGGGCCTGGCCAGGTCCCGACATTGAGGCACCAACATCCACCCAGGAGGTGAAGAGACCACTTGGCAAGTCAATGGGAGAAGGAGTGTCAATGGCTTCCCTCCGCCAGGTGTCGATCGCCCCCAGCCTCCCCGGGTGCTGGCTCCACCCCCCTGCTGGGTGTCTGGGCTCCCCCATTCCGGACCTCCCGACCTCCAAGCGCGAGGGTCCGGACATCAAAGGGCGCCAGAACTATAACTGGGGCAGCTCCAGAGCAAGAAGGCAGTTGTATCCTGGAGTCGAGAGACACCGAGAAGAACTCATCCTTGACGGACTACTGGCGCTTCCGCAGCCCTGCCTTGTAAACCATCGTCTTGGCCTGCTGGCGCTGCCGCGGCCCTCTGCACCGTGAACCCTCGTCTTGGCCTGCTGGCGCTGCCGCGGCCCTCTGCAACGTGAACACTCGTCTTGGCCTGCTGGCGCTGCCGCGGCCCTCTGCAACGTGAACCCTCGTCTTGGCCTGCTGGCGCTGTCGCGGCCCTCTGCAACGTGAACCATCGTCTTGGCCTGCTGGCGCTGCCGCGGCCCTCCGCAACGTGAACCATCGTCTTGGCCTGCTGGCGCTGCCGCGGCCCTCTGCAACGTGACCCATCGCCTTGGCCTGCTGGCGCTGCCGCGGCCCTCTTCGTTGTAAGCCTTCCTCTTGGCCTGCTGGCGCTGCCGCGGCCCCTCTTGCGAGAACTAGCACCTTAGCCTGCTGGCGCTGCCGCGGCCCGGCCTCGCAGACTCCTAATCTCGAGGATTGTGAGCTTCCCTCTTACCACAACCATACCAAGACTGTCCCGCTACCCCCCTCTTCCTACAGAGACTAGAATTGAGAGGACCCTCGAGTCCTGATCCCACTGTATCGCTGATAACCTTGCCTCAAGAACCTCATATAAAGTGTGTTGATCTTATCCTTGTGTGGTGTCCATCTGTGGGGGGGAAGTTACTTGTCTGTACGATCGCTGGAGACGGCCCTCACTAGAGGCCTCTCCCCCTGTCCTCGGCCAACCCTCCGGGTCCCCGTCTAACATTGGTGGCCAGCGGCGCGATCCGAACCAACGCATAGTCGTACAGAAAGTAACTCACCCCACGACACAACCACAATGACAACAAAAGAGAGAGGAGCAACGGAAAAATTCCAGATGGAAAAGCTGGAAGAATACAACCACAGAGAACTAAAGCAATTCTGCATAGAACTAGGCATCGCTACCACAGGTCTGAGCACGAAAGAGGACTTCAAACACGCCCTGGAGTCTTGGTGTAGTGAAGTAGTGTGGCTCACTGGTTAGAGATGGCAGACCCGAGAGCAGGGACGGCCCGGGACCAGGGTTCGATTCCCGGCGCGGCAGGTTTCTGGACCAGGGTCAGCGGACTCGATAATTCTCTCGCCTCGGTGCCCACTCTGATCAGCGATCACACTCGGCAACTCTGGGCATTAGCTTGCCTCATCTTCACTAACGGCCCCACCAGACCGCCGGGGATGCCTGGTCTCACCCTGGAGATACCCATTAAAGGACCATCTCTCAGGGAAGCCAGGAAGGGTTTCGCAGCGGTCGAAGCGCCTTGGGACCCTACGGGTAAGTAGTGCGCTATATAAATGCCTATACATTTACATACATACATTTACATTTGGGCAGAAACGGGTACGACCGTACCCCAAAACCAAAGCCTCGTGACAAGCGAAACAAGCCCCGCGCTGACGGAAGAAATAAGATCGGGTCTCTCCCCAGAGGAGGTCCGAGAACGGGAAAAAAGCAGGCTCCATGAATTAGAACTGGCTCGACTTCGCTTAGATGGGGAACTCAAATTGGCGGAACAAAAAATAAAGTTGAAACACTTACGGCTCCGAGAGGAGCGAGAAGAAAAACAAAGACAAAGAGAGTTAGAGGAGAAAAGGCTAGCCTACGAACATGAGCGCAACCTAAAAGAACTAGAGATTCGGAAGCAGAACAAAGATCTCGGGGTCCTCGAGCGCCCGAACACTTCTACCACTATGGACCCCAAGGTCCACATCCCCAAGGATGTCGTCCGAGAATATTACCGAAACGATGATATCCAGCAATGGTTCAAAGCCTACGAGGTAGCCATGACCTCCCACCGGATTCCCCGGAGCGACTGGGGCGCCGGGTTATGGGGGAGGTTTGTCAACGAAGGGCGAGATGCCCTGCTGCAACTCCCGGACCATCAGATGACATCCTACGACCACATGAAAGCCGCCCTCCTCACTCGATACGGACTCACGCCCGAGATGTACCGCCAGCGGTTCCGCGACTGCAAGCGGATCCCGGGTACAACTTGGGTGGAGTACGTGAACTTCTTTAGCCGAGCCTTCGAGGGGTGGATCAAGGGCAGCAAGGTGACCTCTTACGAGCAACTCTTTGACCTTATTGTGTGGGAGCACCTTTCTAACAACTGCTTCGTCGAACTCAGGCAGCACCTCCTTGACAGTAAACTGACCGAACCCCGGCTACTCGCCGCCGAAGCTGACCGATGGGAAAGCACCCGAGTTGCCCGAAACGGGCCCAGCAAACAGAACAGAGCCACCCAAGGGCCCCATCGCCCCCGCGGGGGAGGAGGAGGCCAGGGTCGGGGTAGAGACACCGTCCCGGTGGCTCCCGCCAGCAACCCCCCGCCCCCGGCCGGCAGGGGAAACCTCCCGATGCGACCAGGCTTCCGAGCCAACGTTACTTGCCACCGATGCCAGCGACCCGGCCACTACGCCAATGATCCCAACTGCCCGAAGAACCCGGGCCCTATGCCCCGCCAGGTCGCTGCCGCCGCCCTGGGGGAAGAACCAACACCAGAAGACCAAGAGGAGTACGAGCCCGACCAGCCCGAGTGGGAACCAGCCGCCATGTCCCTGGTCTGCCTAGGGGAAAGAGACCTGATCCCGCGGGCCCCCTACCCACCAATACGCAGAAGTACAGCCAGTGGGTCAACATCAATGGGCACCGGGCTGAAGCCCTCCGCGACACCAGGGCCAGTGTGACCGCCGTCCGCTGTCATCTGGTGACCCCGGACCAGATCTTGCCAAACATCCTTTGCCCTGTCCGGTCGGCCGACAACTCAGAAAGCCTATGTCGAATGGCCTGCGTCCCCTTCGAATGGGGGGGGAGTATCCGGGATGCTGAAAGTGACTGTCCGAGATGATGCCCCCGTGGACTGCCTCCTGGGGAACGACCTCGAGAGTTCTCCCTGGGCTGCCGTCGAGAGGAGAGCGCACCTGGGGATGCTAGGCCTCCCCGAATGGGTCTGCGTAACGACCCGGGCCATGGCCGCTCGCGCCATCCCCAATCCAGAAGAACCCGAGTGGCCAGAACCTCCTCCCCCGATTGCCCGGGAGGGAGCCACCCTAGAAGCCAATTCTCCAGCCCAAAACGAAGAAGGGCCCGATCAGCTCCAGGACCTTCCCGAACTGGCCCAGTGGCGTCAAGAGGGTGGCCCCACCCAGAAACAATTCCGACAAGAACAAAGAACCTGTCCCTCCCTCGAGGGACTCCGGCAGCAATCTCTCGCCCAAAACGCAGGAGCTACCTCGGGGGCCTACTGGATTTATTGGGACAATGACCTCCTATACAGTGAGCAAAGGATTGCGGAGCTAGGGTCCAGTCGGGTACTAGTGGTGCCCCTCCGCTTCAGAGACTTCCTCTTGAACTTAGCACACGATGTGCCCCTTGCCGGACACCTGGGGCAAGACAAAACGTACAGCCGCCTAGTGACCCACTTCTACTGGCCCAAAATGCGAAATGATGTCACCAACCACTGCCGGACCTGCCCCACCTGCCAAGCCAGCGGGAAGAGCGGCCGAAAGACCAAGGCACCCTTACAACCCTTTCCCGTCGTCACCACCCCGTTCGAACGGGTGGGAATAGACATTGTGGGTCCCCTGGACCCCCGAACAGCACAAGGGCACCGATTCATCCTGGTACTGGTGGACCACGCCACCCGCTATCCCGAGGCCATCCCTCTTCGGACGGTGACGGCGCCCGTGGTAGGCCGAGCCCTGATGGGGATCTTCTCACGGGTGGGCTTCCCCCGGGAGGTCGTCAGCGACAGGGGCGCAAACTTTATCTCAAAGTACATGAAGTCTCTCTGGCAACAGTGCGGGGTCACTTACAAATTCACAACCCCCTATCACCCGCAAGGAAATGGATTGGTCGAGCAGTTTAACCGCACCCTCAAGGGAATGATCATGGGCCTAGAAGAACCCCTACGTCGCCAATAGAACGTGCTGCTCCCGTGCCTCCTGTTCGCCTACCGAGAAGTCCCTCAGAAATCCCTGGGCTTCAGCCCATTTGAACTCCTATACGGGCACCCCGTCCGGGGTCCCCTCAGCCTGGTCAAGGAAGGTTGGGAGATGGCCCCCCGGAAGACTCCAGGACCTTCCCGAATATCTACAAGTATCTCCTGACCCTTCGCAACCAGACCCGGCGATTCAGGGAGATCGCCAAAGCCAACCTTGAGGCTAGCCAGGAGGACATGAAAAAATGGTATGATCAGCACGCCTCCTCCATCGAGTTCGAACCGGGGCAGCAAGTCTGGGTAATGTCCCCGGTTGAACCCTGTGCCCTACAGGACAAGTGGACCGGACCCTTCAAGGTGATAGAACGCAAGGGTCCCGTCACCTACCTAATCGACATGGAATCCTCCCGGAACCCCTTACGGGTCCTCCACGCCAACAGACTCAAGCCCCACTTCGAACGCTCAGAACTCGGCCTCCTGATGGCTACTGATAGTGGGGCGGAAGAAGACTCCGAGCCCCTTCCTGACCTACTAAGGACCTTCGAGCAGGATGGCTCAGTGGAAGGGGTCAGACTCTCCGAGGCCTTGTCCCCGGAGCAACGCCACGACTGTCGAGCCCTCCTGTCACAATTCGCAACCCTGTTCTCCCTCACCCCTGGGGTTACCCCTGGTGCCTTCACGACGTGGACACCGGGGATAGTCCCCCTATTCGACACAGAGCATACCGCGTGCCAGATCGGGTGCGCACCTGCATCCAGAGCGAGGTCTCCAAAATGCTGGCTCTGGGAGTGATCGAGCCGTCTGACAGCCCCTGGGCCAGCCCAGTCGTACTGGTCCCCAAGGCGGCCGCCCCGGGCGTTGCACCCGAGCTCCGGTTCTGTGTGGACTATCGGGGCCTGAACGCTGTTACCCGAACAAACGCTCACCCTATCCCCCGGGCGGATGAGCTGATTGACCGCATGGGGGCCGCCCGCTACCTGAGCATTTTCGATTTGACAGCGGGCTATTGGCAGATCGGCCTCACCCCCGGGGCACAAGAACGATCCGCCTTCTCTACCCCGGATGGCCACTACCACTTCAAAGTGATATCATTCGGCATGAAGAACTCTCCAGCTACCTTCCAACAACTCGTGAACCAGGTACTGGCGGGCCTCGAAGAATTCAGCGCCGCCTATCTGGACGATATCGCTGTGTACAGTCGCCACTGGGCAGACCACCTCCACCACCTCCGGGAAGTCCTACACGCCCTCCGGCAGGCCGGGCTCACCATCAAGGCCAGCAAATGTCAGATTGGCCAGGGGTCCGTAACCTACCTAGGACACCAAGTGGGGAGCGGTCTAGTGGCCCCCCTCCAGCTCAAGATCGCTGCCATCCAGGCCTGGCAACCCCCTACGACCCAAACCGAGGTCCGGGCCTTCCTGGGACTCACCGGGTACTACCGGCGGTTTGTGAAGGACTATGGCAGTATCGTAGGGCCCCTCACAGAACTCACGTCCAAGAAAAACCCCAAAGCAGTAAACTGGACTCTGGACTGTCAAACGGCCTTCGAGAAGTTGAAGGCCGCTATGTGCACCGCCCCCGTGCTCCAGGCCCCCAACTACAGCCGGGAGTTCATCGTACAGACGGACACCTCGGATCATGGCATTGGGGCGGTCCTTTCTCAGCTGAACACCAAGGGAGTCGATCAGCCAGTGGCCTTCATCAGCCGACGCCTGCTGGCCCGAGAACAGCGCTGGAGCACGATCGAGCGCGAGGCCTTCGCCGTGGTATGGGCCCTCAAGAAACTCCGGCCCTATCTCTTCGGTACCCATTTTCGGGTACAAACAGACCACCGACCCCTCCAATGGTTGATGCAAATGCGGGGGGAGAACCCAAAACTGTTGCGTTGGTCCATCTCCCTGCAGGGGATGGACTTCACTGTGGAGCATCGTCCAGGCCAGGACCACGCCAACGCAGACGGCCTGTCACGCTTTTTCCGCCTCGGCGAGGAGAGTACCCAAGAGGATGGGTGACTCTCCCTGCCTTCAGCTGGGGGGGACGCATGTTGGACAGGGCTCGTGGAAGGCCCGCTCCCTCCCCGCATGACAGGGACCGGACCCCTGCTCCCTCGGTATCCCCAGCAAAAGCCACCCCGGCAACCCACCGAGGCAACCCACAACCCGTCCACAACGGGACTACAACTCCTGAACCCTCCCGTACCGGCTGGCCCTGGCCCCCGTCAGCACCATGGCCTCGGCCCAGTCGCCATCTTTGGACCCTGCACCACGGCGCCGCGTGGCCTCGACTCGACCCCAACCCTGGGCCTGGCCAGGTCCCGACATTGAGGCACCAACATCCACCCAGGAGGTGAAGAGACCACTTGGCAAGTCAATGGGAGAAGGAGTGTCAATGGCTCCCCTCCGCCAGGTGTCGATCGCCCCCAGCCTCCCTGGGCGCTGGCTCCACCCCCCTGCTGGGTGTCTGGGCTCCCCCATCCCGGACCTCCCAACCTCCAAGCGTGAGGGTCCGGACATCAAAGGGCGCCAGAACTATAACTGGGGCAGCTCCAGAGCAAGAAGGCAGTTGTATCCTGGAGTCGAGAGACACCGAGAAGAACTCATCCTTGACGGACTGCTGGCGCTGCCGCAGCCCTGCCTTGTGAACCATCGTCTTGGCCTGCTGGCGCTGCCGCGGCCCTCTGCACCGTGAACCCTCGTCTTGGCCTGCTGGCGCTGCCGCGGCCCTCTGCACCGTGAACCCTCGTCTTGGCCTGCTGGCGCTGCTGCGGCCCTCTGCAACGTGAACCCTCGTCTTGGCCTGCTGGCGCTGCCGCGGCCCTCTGCAACGTGAACCATCGTCTTGGCCTGCTGGCGCTGCCGCGGCCCTCTGCAACGTGAACCATCGTCTTGGCCTGCTGGCGCTGCCGCGGCCCTCTGCAACGTGACCCATCGCCTTGGCCTGCTGGCGCTGCCGCGGCCCTCTTCGTTGTAAGCCTTCCTCTTGGCCTGCTGGCGCTCCCGCGGCCCCTCTTGCGAGAACTAGCACCTTAGCCTGCTGGCGCTGCCGCGGCCCGACCTTGCAGACTCCTAAGCTCGAGGATTGCGAGCTTCCCTCTTACCGCAACCATACCAAGACTGTCCCGCTACCCCCCTCTTCCTACAGAGACTAGAATTGAGAGGACCCTCGAGTCCTGATCCCACTGTATCCCTGATAACCTTGCCTCAAGAACCTCATATAAAGTGTGTTGATCTTATCCTTGTGTGGTGTCCATCTGTGGGGGGGAAGTTACTTGTCTGTACGATCGCTGGAGACGGCCCTCACTAGAGGCCTCTACCCCCTGTCCTCGGCCGACCCTCCGGGTCCCCGTCTAACACTCCTGGAGGAACGTGACCCTCCCGACAGCTTAAGTTTCTGGGCGAGGTAGACTGGAGTCTTGTTGTGTATTGCTTTGTGGGTAATGCATGCCAGCTTGAACTGAATTTGTGCTTCGAAAGAAGCCAGTTGACAGCTTTCAAGTGGGGGGAAATATGGTCGATTTTTTGGATCCCGTTATGAGTCTTGTGGCTGCATTAAGACATGCTTTCAACTGGGCTGTTGAGATCTTAGGGAGTCCAGCTAAGGTTGTGCAACCATATTCAATCCTTGAGATGACCAATGATTGAATTGCTGTCTTGAGGTCTGCTTTATTTAAAAAAGGTTTTAGTTTTCGTAAGTAACTCAAGTAGAATATGGCGTTTTTTGCCATTGTGTTGATATGTGCAGACATATTAAGGTTTTTGTCCAGAATGATACCCAGAGATTTAGTTGACTCCACAATCTTCGGAGTGCACTTTAGAGCACTGACGAGGTTGGACCATCCTGCCATCGATGTTTTGCTTGTTTTAGGGGTAATCAGAAGGAATTCAGTTTTTTGAGCATTTAGTTTTAGGTGGTTCTTGGTTAGCCATTGAAGTGTTCTTGTTAGAGCTAGGTTCATTGTCTTTATATCATCAGTCGAGGCAATCTTAATGTATAGCTGAGTGTCATCAGCATATATATGGAAAGCAATGTTATCTTTTCGAAGTATTTCCGTAAGAGGTTCTACGTATAGATTAAAGAGTGATGGAGATAGCGTTGAACCTTGTGGGACTCCTATAGTATTGTCGGTTGCGCTTGAAAGGGTCTGGTTGACAGTGAATTTTTGTGATCTATTCTCCCAAAAGGAGCGGAACCAGGATAGCGCTGTACCCTCAAATCCCATCCTGTTTTTCAGTCGATCGAGTATATAGGCATGGTTCACCGTGTCGAAAGCTGATGACAAGTCCAGTAAGATTAGTAGGCATGTTTCATTATGATCAAGAGCCAATAAAGCGTCATCTACTATGTGCAGAATCGCAGTTTCTGTACTGTGGTTTGGACGGAAACCGGATTGGCAATCGTTTAGAAGCTTGAAGTCAGAGATGTGTAGGCTCAATTGTTGTTGGACAAATTTTTCCATAATTTTGGCCAACATGGGAATATTTGTTACCGGTCTAAAATTGTTTGCATCTAATGGGGTTCTCAGAAGTTTTTTTTAGTAGCGGGATGACTTGTCCTGTTTTTAAGCAGGCCGGTATTTGACCTTGTGACAACGATGCAATAATCTTTGCCCAAGCCGGGATTAGCAGGTGACTTATGGAGGACCAGCATTTCGCCGGTAGGGGATCATTGTAATGATTGTTAGGTTTCGAGGTCGCCATGATCTTAAAATCACTAACCTGTGTAAAATCTGACCATCTGGCATTGTTTTTGAATTCAACTGATTCTAGATCATCCATGCCCTTACCTCCCTGGCCCTTCTTCATTTCCATGTCATCCGCAGCCTTTTTTAGTTCCCTCTCCAAAGAGTTGACTTTGTTTGTAAATAAGATCGAGAAGTCTTCGCTGTTTAAGTTAGTTTTGGAAATGACTGGAGCCATTTTGGCCGTCTTGTTTGATTGATCTTTAAGTAGAGACTTTCATCTTTTGGCATATTTCACATTCCAAAACATAGTGTTCGAGTCATATGAGCTGCAGATACTACACTGTGCATTAGATCGCCACCTGGTGTTGGGCTCAGATGATTGCATGTTGTTGCCGTTTTGGAAGAAGTCTTTTGTAGTCACGAGATAGGTGACTCTTCCCTTGGATGATAGTGCGCATGGGCATCGGCTCCATCCTTAGATTGTTTTATTCGGCCACTGGGTTCGGATGAATTTTTCCGGCCCGGCTCGACATCTACTTTTCAAGTACTTCGAAGAGCAAAAACTTATTTAAACATCACCTAACTACCTTTGATATCGACTAACATCGTTTTTGCCTCCATCAGCTCGATTCCGGTCATCGACGCGGGCCGTTGGGCCTATCCACGCCGTGAGGCCTACACCTCATGGAAAGGACGGCATTCAAGAAATGCCCCGTGTGTGGAGCAAAGTTTCCATGCAGTGACCACCACGTGGTCTGTAACCTGTGCTTATCGCCAGAACACGACGAACCCAGCAGTGCAGCCTGCGCGTCCTGTCGATCCAAGAAAACCATCCGAGATCGGAGGGCCCATCGACACGACATGCAGAGACCAGCCCCGGAACCGGGGGATATCTTCGACGAGGAGGTTCCTCTCGTTCTCGAAGAGGATTCCGATGATCTCCAAATCGTCGTATCAGAGGCAGACGACTCAGATGACTCCATACCATCGGGTCAGCGCATGAGTACTACTGCTCCTGCACCACACACAGCACCCATACCGAAGGCGAAGGTCAACACTCTGACTCCTGGGCCCAGTCAAGACCAAAAAATCACTTTGAAAGCCCCGCCATCGAGCCCGGCTCCGAAGAAAAGAAGTAAGCCTTCCCGCAGCTCCTTACCGAGCAAGCCGCACATGCCGATCCCACCAGCTCCATCGGCACCGAAACCAAAAGAAGTCTCTACTCCGTTGACTTCTAAAGACAAAGGTGCAAAGCCAGCATCCGACGCCTCGAAGCCGACGAGACCAGCTTCCACTCCGAAGCCATCACTTTCGGTATCGAAACCGACAAGGTCTCATTCCGATGCACCCAAGCGCTCGAAACAGCCTACCACACCAAAAACAACACCTTCTACGCCAAAGGACACTAACACCTCCTGAGGCTAAAGACAAGCAGCAACCTCGTTTGGATCTGAAAATATTGGCGCCGACAAAGGTTACACAAGGAGAAGAACTTTTCCAACCTGATCCTCTGCAAAAGAAGATCTACATTGACCCAAAGACAGGTGCTGTATCCACTATACCACACAAGAAGAGGAAGGCAGATACAACACCTACAACAGTAGTACCTGCCAAGAAGAAGGACTCTGCCACATCTCCTATGCACCCTTCTTCTCCTATACCTCCTTCTCCTTCATCCCATGTTCCTCTTAACAATTCACCACAGATTTCCCCTTCAAATTCTCCTCTTCTGTCTTCACACTCACCTCAAAATGATGATGAGTATAGTTTAGGAAGAGGGATAGACCCAGATGAGCCTTTCCCATACCCTATATATGATACAGACTGGGAGTACCCGAACCCACAGGATGCACCAGATATTCCTGACCCACAGTCATACCCATCAAAACCTTCTCCTCCAGAAGATAATATTAGTTTTGGACACCTGCTGAACAGAGCTGCCATTTACCAGGGAGTCACTATGCACTGTGA
Organism: Lissotriton vulgaris; assembly: GCF_964263255.1. Taxonomy (NCBI): domain Eukaryota; kingdom Metazoa; phylum Chordata; class Amphibia; order Caudata; family Salamandridae; genus Lissotriton; species Lissotriton vulgaris. Next base: position 421,849 of record NW_028244477.1, read on the forward strand.
TGCGGCAGAGTAAGATTTTCTTTTAGACACATTTGAACAATCGCAAAGGTCTGTTCAAATTCTTCCTATGATTAAAGGGGTCATCAAACACGCTCCAGAGATATTTAAAGACCCTGTACGTACTAGGATCCTAAACCCTAGAATTGAGAAAAAATATAGGCCTGCAGCTGCAGATCCAGCCTACATTAAAGGACAACTACCATTAGATTCACTAGTTGTATCAAATGCTAGGAAAAGGGCAAATTCACAAATGTCAGGTGAGACACCCCCACCTGACAAAGAATCTAAAGTAATAGATGCTTCAGGCAAAAGAATAGCTGTGCAAGCTTCGAACATATGGCGTATAGCTAACACACAGGCCCTCCTGTCAAGATATGATAGGACTCGTTATGATCAGTTAGAGAAACTACTGGAACATCTACCTCACCAATATAAGGCGCAGGCAAACGACCTTATACAAGAAGGCAAGCTAATTTCCAATGCCTCAATCAAGTGTGCACTTAATGTGGCAGACACTGCATCCAGAGCTGTCAACACTAGTGTCATACTTAGAAGACATGCGTGGCTACGCATTTCAGGATTTAAACAGGAAGTGCAAACTACCATTTTAAATCAACCATTTAATCAAAAACAATTGTTCGGACCAGAGGTAGACACAGCACTTGAAAAGATGAAGAAGGATACATACACTGCCAAATCTATGGGAGCTTTACAGTCCACACAAAGCTAAAAGTTCCTTTCGTTTATCCTTCTACAGAGGAGGCTCCAAACAGTCTGGAGCAGACAATACAACATCCTTCAATACAAACACACAAACATCCTCTTACAAAGGATATTTTAGAGGAGGATATAGAGGAAACAACAACAAAGGAAAAGGTCGGAGTAACAACAATAATCGAACCTCCTCCAACACAAAACAGTGACTTTCCTCTGCTCCCCAACAGCATTCAACTCCTGTGGGGGGCAGATTAACACAGCTCCTACCTGTCTGGAATTCCATCACAACAGACAAGTGGGTAAGATAAATTATCCAGTCTGGCTACTGCCTGGAACTTACAGCAACCCCTCCACACATACCACCCAGACAGCGTCCAATGTCGGCAGAACACCTTACTCTGCTCAAACAAGAAGTCCTGTCACTTCTTCAAAAGGACGCAACAGGGGCGTGGCCAAGATGGCGACAAAGTAAGACGTGCCTGCGAGTCCCCCCGGTGCCACGAGCCCTTCTTAGCCTTGTATAGCTTCTTGGGGGCTAGCTTTACCCCGATAATTGAGTCACGGGGGTGCCTGAGGTGCCCCAGCTTGCTTTGGTCCTTCCTCTGCTCAGCTACGACAAGCGGAGACGGAGATAGACGGTGCGACGCAGCGGTGGCCCGTGAGGCCTACACAGCCTTACCAGAGACCCTCGGAGATCTCCGTGAATCGCCTCCCCGGTGGGCCTTGGACTCCCACCCTCTAAAGTGACTGTCCTGAGAGCTGCGCCCTGCGACCCTTGCACGGCCCTCGGCTGGCGATCGCCTGGCCGGACAGCTCCGGTGAAGAATAGATCGGCTGGCGACCACTGAGGCCGGGACGCTACGGAGAAGAAGAACTGATCGGCCAGCGCCCACCGAGGTTGAGTGGCTTCGGAGAGGAGTGGGGACGTTCGGGGCCTGGGGAGGCTCAGCTGGCCTCCCCTCCGGGACTGAAATTGGCTCTACGTGCCGCGGAGACCGACTACGGCCCAAGACTCTTCAAAACGCCCACCGGCCCATGCTCCAGCGGGGTCTACTCGTACGACGAGCCCGGCCACTCGATCAGGACAGAGCAAGGATTGCAGGCCCAGTTGGGCCCCTGGCCGAGATCTTATACTATTGGCAGCTGAGGGGGCCTCGAACGATCTATAGACAGCTCCTAGAGACTAGGTTTGCATTTCGGAGCACTAAGACCCCGTCCAGCCGAGAGCACTCCTACCCTGCTGCCCCCGGCTCTTCGGAACCTCCGCCATGTCGACCAGGAACCGCACGAATAAGCCTGGGAAGGATGGCCCTGGGAAAGGCTCCCTTGCTTCGCCCCCTGGCCCTAGCTAGTCACCCTTGAAAGGAGACAACGCTACTAAAGCGTTCATGATCGAACTCGAAATGTGTTGGGTTGTTTCCAAGTGGAAACTGTAATGGTATTCTTGTACCGTGATGGAAAAACCAATTCAAGGGTCTTGTTGATGTTTATAAAGATTTATTCACAGGAGGTGTGTATAGTACATCCAAGTAGTACGTTCATGTGAAAAGTATAAATGAAAAAAGAAGCCGACACGTGTTTCGTCACAGCGTGAAACGGCCGTGACTCATCAGGGCTGGAGCGTTTGTAACGCGTAGAGTAAACGAGGCGTGTTAATAGGACGCCTGTTGCCTGAATATGCGTGAGTCTGCTTAGAGAAATTGAAAGAATTGGGAGGGTTTCAGGATTGGTGCACGGCTTGCGGAAAATCCGTGTAGTGGATTTGGATGGTGTCACGGTGTGACACAGGGAGGGTAGGTACAGTTTGCATATGGGTAAATGCAGAGAACAAAGTATCTGTCACCGGATTTCTAGGTAAAAAGGCGTGCGGATGTAGCCAGGCTTACTGAGAAACAGCGGTACACTAGTATTGCCAGGTCGGCGAAGTCCTGTTGCGTGCATCAATCCTCAGAGGCGTCCGGGTAGTGGATGTCTGGCGGGTGATGTGCACCAACTTCAGCAGGACATGATCAGGCTTTAAGAGCAGAACCTGGATCTGCAGGCCCACTGCGAGGATTTGGAGAATCGGTCCTGCCGCAACAACATCAGGATTCGAGCGGTCCCCTGGGAAGGCGAGGGGGGTGACCTGCGAGGATATGTGGAGGCCCTCTTCCTCCAGATTTTGGCGGAGAACGACCTTACGGAGATCCGTATGGACAGAGTACACCGTGTTGGGTTGCCACGTGGTGCGCGGTCGCCACCTCCTGATATCCTGGTCTGCTTACATGACTTTCAACTAAATGAGCGCATACTTAGTAAGGCCAGGGACACTAACCCATTACAGTTCCGGGGGCATCACCCCCAGCTATTCCAGGACTTGGCGGCCACCACGCTACAGAAACGCCGGGACTTTCGACCAGTAACAGCGTTTCTACGGGACCATAACGTGGCCTACTCTTGGGGTCTCTCCTTCCGCCTAATTTTACGGTGGCAAAACAGATTAGTGAAGATCAGATCTTTGTCGGCGGCTCGGGACCTCCTGGGCATGGACGAAGCACCCTCGCCTCGCAGAGAAGGTACATCCCCAGCAAGACGAAGATCCCGCTCCCCTGCCTGGCAGAGAGTGGGCTGCTCAGCAATGGCGGAGGGCCCGGGTCCGGCAGTTAGCCAACACGAGCGAGGTGAAGCTGTCGCTTTGGTTGCATTGGTGACTGAGGCGGACAGCTCCTCAGCGGCCTGAGACCCCCAGATGCAGCTCCAAGGTGGCCGGAGGGACTCTTCCCCCTCAGGTACATCGAGAGACCTTTGCTCCTACTGGAGGGTTACCCCGACCCTGAACTCTGGGGGGACATTACCTGGGTTCACTTCCCCCGACCCTTACGGTCATGTCCAGCTGCCCCCCTATGGGGCCTGTTTTGGTTAGTTTTCTTCTCTAGTTCTCCCGTTTGGAAGATGTGTCATTTTTTGGGAGGGACGGGGAGGTTGGGTGGGAAGGGAGGGTGGGCAGTGGTGATAGCGATGGTGTTTGTTTGTTTGTAGAGGAATGCAGTGCAATGGTGACTCTAGAGGGTGATTTACAAATGCAACCGCCCGACCTAGGAGGGGGTGCCTTTCGGGGAGGGACATGTCCTGGGTATCGCGCGCTTTTGGGGGGGAACGAGGGGGGGATGCCTCGGGGAGACATGTCTGGCGCTGCCTATACTCTTCCTATGATTGAGCTGGGGAGGAGGCCTTATACCTGATGCCTATTACACTGGGAACGAGGAACGCGAAAGGTCTTAACTCCCCCCAGAAAAGGCAGAAAGTGTGGAAGTACATCCTAGATCATCATCTTGACGTAGTGGGGCTCCAGGAGACCCATCTGGCCCGAAAGGATGAAACCCGCCTCAAGAATAAGCAGTTCCCCCTTATTTACAGATCCTCAGCCTCCACAAAACACAGGGGGGTGGCCCTCTTATATCGATACAACCTGCAATACCAACCTATGGGCGTGCGTAGTGACAGGGAGGGTTGGTGGCTTATGGTTAAGGGAATGCTCCTTGGCAAGCTCTGTACGTTTCTAGTCCTGTATGCTCCCAATGCAGGTCAAAATGGGTTCCTTCAGGGCTTGTTGCAGGAGGTGGAGAACTTTGTAGAAGGCGCCTTGGTGGTCATGGGTGACTTTAACCTGGTATGGGATAAGGAACTAGATTGCTCTCATCATCAGTGAACAGAGGCAGGCCTTTTTTCCTCAGACACGCAAAACACCACGGAGAGCCTTGGCCTTACTCATAGCTGGCGCACTCTCCAACCCCAGACCAGAGACTACACTTTTTTCTCCCATGTCCACCATACGTACTCGCGGCTGGACCACATTTCCCTGAGCCAATCACTGAGGGGAGACCTTCGGGAGAGTGAAATATATCCCCTATCCGTGTCCGATCATAGTCTTCTGGCGGTGTGCTTGAGTTGGATTCCAGGGGCGACCCCCCATCGCAAGTGGTACTTCCCAATGTCCCTGACCCGGGACAAATCATCCTGCCAAAATCTCCGCACGGCTTTTCGCAACTTTTTTGAACTCAATCAGGAGGAGGATACATCGATTTTTATCCTTTGGGACGCCTTTAAGGCAACAATATGGGGCAAATGCATAGCTCTAATATCCGCCCTTAACAAGCTTAGACGAGAGGAAAGGGAGGCGCTTGAAAGGGAGCTCTCCGCCCTTGAATTGGCGCACAAACAAAATCCCTCTCGGATAACACTGAGACCACTGACAGCAGTCAGGGGCAAACTCAAGGCCCACTATAATAACAGGGCAGAGTTCACACTATTGAAACTACGATGCCTCTCCTATTCTCAGGGGAACAAAGTGGGGAAGCACCTGGCCCGCCAACTCAGGGATAAGTGTGAAAAGAATATATAGGAGGCCTCCAGGACCCATCAGGCACCCTGATGCACCAAGACTCGTCCAAGGCTGAGCTATTTGGCGACTTTTACGCTGCTTTGTACTCGGCGGACGCTCTGGACCCCAGGGACCAAATTGCATATCTGGGAACACACCCACTCCCCCAGGTCTCCAAAGAATGGAATGAACTGCTTGCGGCTCCCTTCACTAGGGAAGAAGTGCTGACTGCCATTAAAGCTCTAAAACCTCACAAAGCACCAGGGCTGGACGGCTTCACCGCCCCCTTTTATCAGACCTTTGCCTCGGAGTTGTGTGACTTCCTGACGCAACTGTTTAATAACATGGGGGAGTCAGGCCTGACTTCGGGCTCCATGGCGGAGGCTGTAATATCAGTCATCCCTAAGGCGGGGAAGGCCCCCTCAAGATGTGCATCATATAGGTCTATAGCCTTACTTAACATAGATGCTAAATTGTACTCATCCATCATTGCTGCTAGGCTCCAGGACTTAATGCCAGCCCTCATCCACCCAGATCAATCTGGCTTCATCACAGGTCGCCAGACCCATGACAACACCAGGAGAATGATCCACTTAATTGAAGAGACCAACAGATTCAAGATCCCAGCATTCCTAGTGGTCCTCGATGCCGAAGAAGCCTTCAACCGGGTGGACTGGGGCTTCTTGATCCGCACCCTAGAGGCTTTCGGCTTTTCCTCTTAATTCATCTCCATGCTGAGGGCCAACTACAGTAGTCCCCGATCTAGAGTCATTGTCAATGGGCATCTGTCATCGTTCTTTCCACACTCTCGTGGTACAAGACAGGGTAGCCCCCTGTCTCCTCTACTTTTTGCTCTCAGTATAGAACCCCTGGCGCTTATGGTGAGGGAGAACCTGGACATACGAGGTCTCCCCTTTTCGGGGGAACAGCATAAAATCTCCCTCTTCGCGGACGATGTGCTTTTCTCCCTGGCGGACCCGGCACACTCTCTCCCTCATGTACAGGACGTCTTGTCACGCTTCGAGAAGGTAGCCAGTTTTAAAATCAACCACAGTAAATCCTACATTCTTAATCTTACGCTCCCACCTGCCGAGGTGGAACACCTCCGGCCGCTCTCGCCCCTGTCCTGGTCACGCTCCTCAATATAATATCTAGGAGTTCAGCTGACCTCCAGTGTCGAAAAACTTTATGCCGCCAATTTTCCCCCCTTGTTGGCGCAGATACAGAGCGAGCTGGCCCGGTGGAAGCCTATGTTTACATCCTGGCTAGGACGAATCCATGCGGTCAAAATGTCCATGCTTCCCAAACTCTTATATCTTTTTTAAGCACTGTCCATTGTTCTGGACGGGGACTTCTTTCGTCACCTTAAGACCATGATCCTGCGTTACATCTGGCAGGGGGACCGAGCTCGATTCTCCTTCGTAACCCTTCGGCGCCCTTTAAAGAACGGAGGGGTAGGTCTGCCAGATATGCACCTGTACTACAAGGCGGGGCAGCTCCGAGTCCTGGTTGAGTGGACTCAGACTGAGTCTGAGAAACACTGGCTCCACATGGACAGGAGTGTGGCAGGCAGGTCTATTTGGGACCTAGTATGGAAACCCAAGGGGGACAGACCTAGGAACACTTACATCAGTACGCCTACTAGCACCACCTTGAAGGTATGGGATTCGGTCTCTGACGACGGGGAGGTGGACGTCCTTTCCTTCCCCCTTTACCCCTATCCATTTCAATCCGGCCGGCGGCAAGAGAGGGTTCTTTCGACACCTGGAGGACCGGGGGTTGCCTCGCTCTCATGCATGTGTTCCACGGCTTCGCCCCACTCACTTTCGACAACTGCATGCGAGACTACGCAGTTCAGCAAACGGAGCGATTCCATCACACTCAAATGCTCCACTGGGCGCTGTCGCCCGAGGTGCGAGACGCGGCAACCAGGCCACCTACACCCTTTGAGGCCTTTCTCTCTCGGACCTCCTCCATGCGGGGCGTGATCTCATTCATTTACAGTCTCCTGCTCTCTACTGCCATCTCTCCTCGTCCTCGATATATGAGTCAATGTGAAGAACACCTCGGCTGTGATATCTCCGACGAGGAATGGTCCAGACTTTGGCATGACATAGCTAGACTCAATCATTCAGTGGAGCTGAGAGAGGCCCATCTCAAGACGATGATGGACTGGTACTTGTATCCGGCCAAATTGAAAAATATTTTCCCGAACTCTTCTGATAGATGCTGGAGGGGTTGTGGCTTGTTGGGGGACTTCCGCCACATCTGGTGGGACTGCCCTGTCACTCGCCCCTACTGGGAAGAGATACTGTCTCATATCAAGGAAATACTAGGTTACCCAGTCCCGGACTCACTGGCCTTTGTCTTACTGGGCCTCTGTGACCCAGTTTTGGAACACCAGACCAAGGCAGACAAAAAGATTCTCTGGCTTTGTATAGGAGCGGCTAAGCTGACCCTGGCAGCGGCCTGGAAGAAGAAGGAAGCCCCTGCGCTCTCTGTGTGGCATGCATGTTTGTGGACACTATTGAGTATGGAGCGCATGGCCGATATTTTCCGGGGTGACTTTAAGAACTTCATCTTCCGCTGGGGTCCCTTGGTCCGCTTCCTTTCCGTGGGTCTGCCATCTGCGGTCTGCCCACCTACATTGCGAGCTCTTCACCTGTTCCAAGTGTGATTTGATTATCTGAGTGAATGTGTGAATGCAATTCAGCTACCACCACTGGGGGAGGGGGAGGGGCAAGCGGTTGCGGGGTGGAGAGAAGGGGGGGTTGTTGTTTTTTGTTTTATTTTTGTGGCACCGCTCTTGCTCAAAGGCAGAGAGATGAACAGTGCAGCTTGGAATCTGACTTGATATGTTGTGCAATGCCTCCATGGCACCTTCCGCCACGGTAACGATTTGCTGGCTTTTTTTGAACTTCCTCACAGCAAGAGACTTTGCCCAGTACACTTTTACTGTTCGACTGGCTAATATGGGCGCGAACAAGCGCCCCCCTTGCTAATTATTGTCTCTTGCGCCGATTCATTTTAGCCCCTGTGTGGGATATTGTGCGGGATTGTCGCTACTTTTCTTTTTTCTTCTTTTTCCCTTATGCAAACTGTTAATAAACACATTTTTGAGAAAAAGGGACGCAATAGAAATAGTTCCTTTACAACACCAAGGAACAGGGGTTTACTCGCTGTATTTTCTAATACCCAAGAAAGATGGGACACTAAGACCAATTCTAGAAATCAGGCCCCTCAATCATTACATAAAATCAGATAATTTTCACATGATCACTTTACAACAAGTGCTCCCACTGCTGCAACAAGGCGATTTCCTCACAACACTAGATCTAAACAACGCCTACTTTCACATTCCTATGCATCCTGCTCACAGGAAGTATCTAAGGTTTGTACTAGAAGGACAACCAGTTAACCGACCTTCTCCATCTGGGTTGGTACCAAGCGCCAAGATGCTCCTTGGAGTGGTAGCAGCGCTATAGAAATGTATCTTACATTACATTACATTACATTACAACATTATCAATTCAAAGTCCTTCGATTCGGAGTTACAACAGCACCAATAGTATTTACAAAGTGCCTAGCAGTAGTAGCAGACCATCTAAGGAGATAACATGTACATGTCTTCCCTTATCTAGGCGATTGGCTCATAAAAGCCAAGTCATTCAATCAGTGTGTTCAACATACACATCAAACAATTCAAACATTGCCTGACTTAGGGTTCACAATCAACTACACCAAGTCACACCTGCAGCCCTCTCATATACATCAGGGATACAATAAACACGCCTACAGCTCTAGCGTATCCCAGTCCAGCAAGAATACAGAACGTTCAGTCCTTAGTCACAGTCTTCCAACATCAACAATCTCTGCATCCAGAGTGTTCATGAGACTGGAAGGCATGAGGGCATCTTGCATTTTCATAGTACCATATGCAAGACTGCAGATGCGTCCGTTACAGGAATGTCTAGAACAACAATGGAACCAGGCTCAAGGGCAACTAACAGACCTGGTGTTGGTAGACAGCCGCACACATCGCTCTCTGCGGTGGTGGAACACCAAAATCTTGAAACGGGGCGGCCGTTCCTCGAACCAGTTCCACAAATAGTACTTACAGCAGACGCATCACTCACAGGATGGGGAGCCCATCTCCTACATCATACAACTCAAGGGCAATGGACCACTCAACAAAGACTGCTCCATATCAACCATCTAGAGCTGCTAGCAATATTCCTAGCACTCAAAACATTCCAACTGCAAGTACAAAACAAAGCAGTCTTAATCCAGACCACAACATGACAGCCATGTATTATATACAAAAACAGGGGGGGGGGGACACAATCTCTACAACTGTCCCAGCTCGCACAGAACATTTGGAGATGGGCCATTCCACAAAACATATATCTAGGCTTTCCTGTTTTCAGTTTCTATTTTTGGTAAATTCTGGTGGTGTTTTTTCAGTGTTTTCCAGTGATTTCCATACCTCAAAAAAACAGTGCTTTTCAGTGTTTACTCATTTTCGCGCCATAAAAAACAACTGAAACGGTGCTTTGCCGGTGCTTATGGAACGCTTTGCTTTTATGATTGCTTTTTCAATTTTTATTCATAAATTGTATACTACTCTACAGTTCAGAAGCTTAATAAAGTCATGAAATCCTTTCCATTGTTCTTTGATTCTGCAGCTCAGATTTAACAAGCATTTGCAATGCAATAGTTCTCGCATTTTTGCGAGTTTAAGCTATTGGCATTCTAAATGACAAAGACTTTTATTTATGTTTTAAAAACAAAAACAAAAATAAAAGGCATTGTTATTCGCAATGTGAATAGATCAAACTGCTTAAATGCAAGACCTATTGCATTGTAAATGCTTGTTTTAAATGGAAGCATGCATTGGCCACTCAGCAAGTGTTTGTCAAATATACGTAGTGCTCCAGGTTACCCTGGTGCCCTACCCTTTTGTTTAACTGGCTATCGGAAATTGGCGCCATTCCACTAATCTGTATTGCCCTGCCTCCACAGCAAGTGTAGTCCTACAACAAACTTACTCTGAGCTTTCCGAGCACGAGCAGCAAGGGTGTAGGAGACATCCCATTTCTGGGGAGAACGCACAGCCTGGGAGAGCTAAGCCAGGGGCTCTGGCTCGGCCCCAAGAGTCAAAGCATGAGTCATTAAATGATGTAAATCCGACAATACGTCATGAAACAATATGATCACGGTTTTAAAATTAAAAAAATAAATGTACCAGTGTCTCGGGTACATAAGATTTACATCAAGGCATTTTTACTTTTTTAAACATGAAATATTCAAGAACACATACATATTCCCATGCCCTGACTACCTTCCCACGAGTTACCCAAAATGCTTATTTACTATCTCGAATTGTTTATACAGCCTATATTACTATTAAATGTAAAGTAAGATTGTTTTATGTTACACACAGAGAAGTTCGGTTTTTAGAACACAGATCCTTTACCAAATTATTTCAATGTGCTCGCAAAGTGAATAGCTAAGGAAAATGATACGTAGTTGTGGGGCACTGGAATTATGCGGCACAAGAGGGCCAATTATGCTGCAGAAGAGGGCCAAATTACGTGGCAGGGTTGACGAAATCATGCAGTAAGAAAATATAAACTATGCTGCCTAATGCGGTACATTTGCTGATAGTATTGCTTCACTATTTCAACACTTGTTAACACTGGGAATAGGTTGTACCTCATTAGTACCAAGTTTAACAGTCAAACATAGCCATAAGCAACAGAAAGGTGACCAGTCAACCTTTACAATGGGCCTTCCGTTACACTGCAACACATGGCAGGAGGCTTTGCCAATGCTTGTAGCTAATTGCGATCAGGAGCTAAACTTTCCTAAAAACACTTTGTTTTCAAAACAGGCATTCCAGCTGTAGCTTTAACATAAAATAGCACCTTCATTCCCCATCGCTGGGTACCTTGGCTTACATAACTGAACGATATTGGTAGAAGTTCAATACCTTAAGTACCACAATTAAAAGAAGAAAACACAATTAAACAAATATGTCGTGCAGTCACCAAAGAACTGAAGAAGATTTGTTTATTCTTCATTTGCCACTTTAAAAATCTGGTGGTGGGAATTGCCCCTAAACTTCCCACTCAAAAATCTGGTTGAAGGGTGATACATCCCTCGTAGTTTGTACCCCCACCCCGAGCAGTGGGTGTTTACATGTGCACTCTGCGCAGAAGCACGACAGAGAGCACTAGGTCACGAGCGAGATTTATTTATATGTATTTATTAGAGCTCGGTTCTTGGGTCCCGGACATGGCTATCACTCGGAACTGCAGGCAGTGGCAAGAGAACTCACTAAGGGGAGGAGGTGGGGCTCCACTGCTGGAATAGCAAGGGGCGCTGGACAATCAGTTGGGGTCACGGTTTGAACAGGGGTGCTGCTGTAGCAGAGTTCTATGGCTCCTGATCAGGCGGGCAACTAGAGCCAAATTTCGGTGGGGGCTGAAAAATATCTGGGGGGGGGGGGGATGGGGGCCTAATTCTAACAACCATAGACAGTAGCTGTAAGAAGGGGTGAAAACATAACAAAAGCCTACATTACAAGTAAATGGTCTTTTAAAGACCTGTCAACCACTCGGGTGCGGCTGCAATCAGACGGTCGCCAGGCACCAAAGCTGTGTCAGCACACACGACGGGGTGGGGGTGTGGGGGGCGGGGGCAGGGGGTAGAGGGGGGGCTGATACAATGAAGACGAAAGGCGCCGCAAGTCCGCTTTAGGCTGCTCCCTGTCACTGTGTGGCATCATTCTCTGGGCTCGGCAGACCCTCCTTGCCAGGACGATTCATTATTCTGTGTGGTCCTGTTGGTGCTCTGCTACCATACTTACAGAAGGCAATTATTTTTTTTAACAATTTTAAGACGTAATCCTCAAATTACACAAGTGAGGTTCATTGGAAGGCCGTATACGAGGCAGATTATTACGAGTTGACGCCCCATTACAGATGAAGCATTAGCATTAGGGTCTGCTCTGTGACACCTCGGTGCTCTCCGTGACCCTTAACAGTGCGGCAACTCTCTCCTCACACCAAGGGGGCGAAGCAGGGCCCTGTAGCCCCCGCAATGCCTGTGTTAACAACATCAAAGCCTTGTTAAGGAAATGGTCTTTTTAAAGACCTGTCAAGTACTTGGGAGCAGTAAGACAGCAGAGCACAAAAGCTCCTCACCCCCCACGTGAGCCAGGCAGGGGGCCTGGTGTTGCTATGGCCCTTGGGCCATTCACACCACGGCTCCCCATGTGCATGTGCTGGACCGGCCCAGAAGCACTGCTTTCGCCTCACACCTCCGCGCCAGGCACCACAGTTTATTATGCTTTGGCTCCCTCATGTGGCCAAATCCTGCAACAACAATGAAAATCAGTGACACTCGGTTTAAACCAGGTCAGCTGATTTTCATCCTGTAGGGTATTTTCGAGTAGAGTCGGTTTTAACCGAATTCCGGACAGCCTACATATATCTGTTGGCAGAGCACCTTCCAGGAGTTTACAATCAGATAGCCGATCTGTTGAGTCGGCAGACACAACAAATTCACAAATGGGAACTACATCCACAAGTTCTTCAACCATTCTTTCACAAGTGGGGGCATCCAGACATAGATATGTCCGCCACACACGAAAACGCAAAATGCCCAACCTTCGCCACCAGGTTTCCACACCCGCTGTCCAAGGGCAATTCGATATGGATGAACTGGTTGGACAGATTTGCGTATGCTTTTCCGCCAATACCACTAATACCACTAGTAGTACGCAAGCTCACACAACAGTCTCTCAAAATAATCCTGGTAGCTCCCACATGGCCACGCCAACCGTGGTTCACCGCACTGTTAGGACTCTCTCTAGCTCCACACCAAAAGTTACGCCTAACACCATCTCTGCTAACGCAGAACCATGGAGACATCAGACATCCAGATCCAAATCAACTGAATCTGGCGATATGGCTCCTGAAGTCTTAGAGTTTGGTTATCTTAACCTACCTCCAGACTGTATGATCATTGTTAAAGAGGCCAGGAGACCTACTACAAGAGCTTGTTATGCTGCTAAATGGAAGAGATTTGCCATTTATTGCAACAATAACCAAATAGATCCCCTGGATGCTTCTATCCAGGATATCATTTGCTACCTTTTACATTTACAAAGATGTAACTTGGCATATTTATTCATACGCCTGCACCTTGCAGCAATTTCAGCATATTTACAAAACAGACAACATCAGTCTCTTTTTAGAGTACCCGCTATTAAAGCATTTATGGAAGGATTAAAAAGAATCCATCCCCCCGGTTACCACCTACTCCAGTGTGGAACCTAAATGTTGTTCTTACAAGACTCATGGGACCACCTTTTGAACCTTTACACAAATGTGGACTGCAATTCCTCACATGGGAAACAGCTTTCCTTATTCCTATTACCTCTCTTAGGAGAGTTAGTGAGATACAAGCTTTCACAATACAAGAACCTTTTTTACAGCTACATCGTAACAAAGAGGTTCTGAGAACTAATCCTAAATTCCTTCCAAAAGTCATTACTCCTTTTCATTTAAACCAATCTGTAGAGTTACCTGTGTTTTTCTAAAACCCTGACTCTGTAGCAAAAAGAGCTCTACACACACTAGATGTCAACAGAGCTCTTCTCTACTATATAGATAGGACTAAATCTTAATTAAAAAAAAAATTGTTTGTATCTTTCTCTCCACCACATAAAGGCATCCCCATCTCTAAGAGTGGAATTGCAAGGTGGATTGTCAAATGTATCCAAATATGCTATCTGTAGGAGAGTAGGGTCTGCAATCCTATGATCACCCAGATTTTTTGCTTTTGTTTCACTGGTTTACAACTTTCTCTGGCCGCGGGCCTGCCAATCAGACCCACGGCCTAGCTATTCTCTCGCTAAATTGATATGTGTACCCTAGGTGCATTACCCAATTGGAACTGGGCCACCCTGTCAGATCCTGTACCCAGGGCCTACCAGGGGCTGCAGCATGTATTATGCCACCCCTGGATGGCTATCTAAATCTGACACAACTGGCTGCGCGACAGCTGGGGCAACGTGGCGTACTCGCCCTTTGCTTTAGATATAGTATACCTATATCTAACCTCCAAATGGACACCTGAATTCCTATCAGCCACTCCTATGGCAGGCCTTGACAATCCTGAAGGCAGAGTGCGTGGAATCGTGTGAACTGGGCTCTGGCACGAGCCGAGCCCGGTTGCAGCTTGCGGAACCAAGACCCAATGGCTGCTCCATGATAACGCGTGCCATATTGATAACTTCGGTATCACATTATCAAGACATGTCGAGTAAGGTGTCATACGAATCGGGATACTGACCCCTCACCAATGCTGGCAACGGGGTTAGCATTCCACCCTTCTAGAGGGACACGACATGTACGTAACTGTGAACCCCGGTTAAAGTTAACTGAAGCCTCAGCTCCACAAAATGGATGCTGCCACCACAGACACGAGTCTGACCTCCTGCTACTGGGAGTCCTTCCAGCGAGGAGAGCTTGGACAAAGGGTTTCCTGTCCGGGGCGGTGCTCGCACCATCCCAGACAGGGTTTTGTGTATCCTGGGTAGGCAGGGCTTTACAGGAAGGTGACTGCGGAGTGGCACCCCGGTGCTCACTACGCATCTGCCGGCTAGAACCAGTTCCAGGGGCACACCAGCCCCTGACCTGTGGAAAGTCCGGCATGGGAGAGGGGTGTAACCACCCCCCTTCCTGGTCCCACCCCTAGGGCAGGACCTAGTCGCGTACCCACCCCTTTCTTTAGGATAAAGGCAGGAGCGGGGACCCTTCCAAATTAGATCATCTTTGAATCCTGAAACTACTTTCTACGAAAGGAAATCAAGACTTCTTCTCAAGATTTCTCCCTTGTGACTAAGGAGTAGTCACCCTGCATCCGCAGGCACCATCTAAGAACTCTGCGGTCTGCTGCACGTCCTTCCTCAGGAATCCGACTGCCCAGCTCGACGAGAACTGGCTTCCCTGGCACCTCTGACCTCTACCCACATCGCCAGCTCAGCTGAGATCCGTGGGTGCGACGAGACCTCGAGGGACCGGCCATCATCAGAACCTGCACGATTTCTAACCCAGCACGACCACCGAGGGATCCTCTGGTGAGTGCTCTGGGGTCCGAGAAGCCCCGACCTTGAGCAGCTCCAGCACCGAAGTGCAGCCTCCCAGTATCTCCACGATCTGCGTGGGGCCCTTCTGCTTTCCGCTGCTCATCACGTTGTCTGGTTACTAGCCGCTGGCTTGTGGCCTTCTCGACGACGCCCGACAACAACGCTGCTGGTCTGGTTGCTCCAGACTGGCCTTTGCTCCCTTCTAAGAGAGGAGCACTCCGGAGCCTCCTGGTCCACTCAAGACGCCATTTTAGGACCACCACGTGGCCCTGAATTTGCGAAGGCTTGTTGCCCCAACCCTGGGCCCAGCGACGCCGACAGCATCAACCTTCGTGGGACAGCTCGCACCTCCATCCTGGTCGCCGACAACGCCTCCTGGTCCGTGAGACTGCAGAGCCTAGCGTCACCCACCCACCTAGTCGAGGTGACGATTATCCGGTGCCCTCCTGGTACCCTCTGACTACTGGCTAGTAGTTACGAACTTGGTCCCCTCTGCTTTCAGGTGTCATCCATCTCCGATCCAGGCTTGGATCTCTACGAACTATCTCCACTGGTCGCCGGCCAGCAACTCCTTCCTTCTGGCTCCTGGTTCGTCAGCGAAGACTCCCGACGTCTGTACAAGACTTATGCAGCCGCAGCCCCTGGGCTAGGTAACTTCGGCATTTCGGTGCCCGCATAGCCTCACTATCTAAGGGTCCAGAGTCCCTGTCGCTTCCGGCTTACCTTATCGGGTTCGCCCGAGAACACTAACCTTTCCGTGCCCTCGGGCACTTGTATAGATTGTGCACTTGAAGTATTTTCCTAAGAGTTTTGTTGTGTGCTTAGTACCCTGGCCTCATAAAGAGTACAGGGCTGTTGTGACTTTAAATAAATACACTGTTTATTTTCATAACACTTGTGTGGTGTCCTTTCACTTGGTGTTCAAGGGGTATGTGATGGTATAACAGCTGGCTTAACACGCCCTCTAGAGTTTAGCCCGAAGACTGCTCGTATCCACGCTACTAGGATAGCTGGTCTAAGGTTGACTTACAACCAATCACCATAAAAAATCACCTGTTTTCAGTTTCTATTTTTGGTAAATTCTGGTGGTGTTTTTTCAGTGTTTTCTAGTGATTTCCATACCTCAAAAAAACAGTGCTTTTCAGTGTTTACTCATTTTCGCGCCATAAAAAACAACTGAAACGGTGTTTTTCCGGTGTTTATGGAACGCTTTGCTTTTATGATTGCTTTTTCAAATTTTATTCATAAATTGTATACTACTCTACAGTTCAGAAGCTTAATAAAGTCATGAAATCCTTTCCATTGTTCTTTGATTCTGCAGCTCAGATTTAACAAGCATTTGCAATGCAATAGTTCTCGCATTTTTACGAGTTTAAGCTATTGGCATTGTAAATGACAAAGACTTTTATTTATGTTTTAAAAACAAAAATAAAAGGCATTGTTATTCGCAATGTGAATAGCTCAAACTGCTTAAATGCAAGACCTATTGCATTGTAAATGCTTGTTTTAAATGGAAGCATGCATTGGCCACTCAGCAAGTGTTTGTCAAATATACGTAGAGAACTTTTTTTAATGCTATTATGAAATTGCAAAGTGGCTGAAGGGGTATATGCAAGTCAAACAAGCATCGGCATAGCCATAAGGTCTCGCCTTTGGGACCTTACAAGTGTTTAGTTATCCAGCACAATATCCTTCGTGCAACAACATCAACTGTTGCATGGCTTAACACTTATAAGGTCCCAAAGGCGAGACCTATTGCCTACGCCAATGCTTCTTTGGCTTTGTGAGCTTGCACATTCTGTGTGCTCAGTGCAGACTTCGAAAGATTTTAGCGAAGAGGTAAGGCAGAGGATGTATACAAAGATGTAGTTGCTTTTTTGTTTTGTTGAAACAATACGCTTTGGTTCTATTCACCTGAGAGTATGGGCTCGCATGACGGCATCAAAACACCCAAGCCTTAACAAGCTTGTTAAATGAAGAGTAGATAAAGGAGCCCTTTGCTTGTGCTCCCAGGTTACCCTAGTGCCCTACCCTTTTGTTTAACTGGCTATCGGAATTTGGCGCCATTCCACTAATCTGTATTGCCCTGCCTCCACAGCAAGTGTAGTCCTACAACAAACTTACTCTGAGCTTTCCGAGCACGAGCAGCAAGGGTGTAGGAGACATCCCATTTCTGGGGAGAACGCACAGCCTGGGAGAGCTAAGCCAGGGGCTCTGGCTCGGCCCCAAGAGTCAAAGCATGAGTCATTAAATGATGTAAATCCGACAATACGTCATGAAACAATATGATCACGGTTTTAAAATTAAAAAAATAAATGTACCAGTGTCTCGGGTACATAAGATTTACATCAAGGCATTTTTACTTTTTTAAACATGAAATATTCAAGAACACATACATATTCCCATGCCCTGACTACCTTCCCACGAGTTACCCAAAATGCTTATTTACTATCTCGAATTGTTTATACAGCCTATATTACTATTAAATGTAAAGTAAGATTGTTTTATGTTACACACAGAGAAGTTCGGTTTTTAGAACACAGATCCTTTACCAAATTATTTCAATGTGCTCGCAAAGTGAATAGCTAAGGAAAATGATACGTAGTTGTGGGGCACTGGAATTATGCGGCACAAGAGGGCCAATTATGCTGCAGAAGAGGGCCAAATTACGTGGCAGGGTTGACGGAATCATGCAGTAAGAAAATGTAAACTATGCTGCCTAATGCGGCACATTTGCTGATAGTATTGCTTCACTATTTCAACACTTGTTAACACTGGGAATAGGTTGTACCTCATTAGTACCAAGTTTAACAGTCAAAAATAGCCATAAGCAACAGAAAGGTGACCAGTCAACCTTTACAATGGGCCTTCCGTTACACTGCAACACATGGCAGGAGGCTTTGCCAATGCTTGTAGCTAATTGCGATCAGGAGCTAAACTTTCCTAAAAACACTTTGTTTTCAAAACAGGCATTCCAGCTGTATCTTTAACATAAAATAGCACCTTTATTCCCCATCGCTGGGTACCTTGGCTTACATAACTGAACGATATTGGTAGAAGTTCAATACCTTAAGTACCACAATTAAAAGAAGAAAACAAAATTAAACAAATATGTCGTGCAGTCACCAAAGAACTGAAGAAGATTTGTTTATTCTTCATTTGCCACTTTAAAAATCTGGTGGTGGGAATTGCCCCTAAACTCCCCACTCAAAAATCTGGTTGAAGGGTGATACATCCCTCGTAGTTTGTACCCCACCCCGAGCAGTGGGTGTTTACATGTGCACTCTGCGCAGAAGCACGACAGAGAGCACTAGGTCACGAGCGAGATTTATTTATATGTATTTATTAGAGCTCGGTTCTTGGGTCCCGGACATGGCTATCACTCGGAACTGCAGGCAGTGGCAAGAGAACTCACTAAGGGGAGGAGGTGGGGCTCCACTGCTGGAATAGCAAGGGGCGCTGGACAATCAGTTGGGGTCACGGTTTGAACAGGGGTGCTGCTGTAGCAGAGTTCTATGGCTCCTGATCAGGCGGGCAACTAGAGCCAAATTTCGGTGGGGGCTGAAAAATATCTCGGGGGGGGGGATGGGGGCCTAATTCTAACAACCATAGACAGTAGCTGTAAGAAGGGGTGAAAACATAACAAAAGCCTACATTACAAGTAAATGGTCTTTTAAAGACCTGTCAACCACTCGGGTGCGGCTGCAATCAGACGGTCGCCAGGCACCAAAGCTGTGTCAGCACACACGACGGGGTGGGGGTGTGGGGGGCGGCGGCAGGGGGTAGAGGGGGGGCTGATACAATGAAGACGAAAGGCGCCGCAAGTCCGCTTTAGGCTGCTCCCTGTCACTGTGTGGCATCATTCTCTGGGCTCGGCAGACCCTCCTTGCCAGGACGATTCATTATTCTGTGTGGTCCTGCTGGTGCTCTGCTACCATACTTACAGAAGGCAATTATTTTTTTTAACAATTTTAAGACGTAATCCTCAAATTACACAAGTGAGGTTCATTGGAAGGCCGTATACGAGGCAGATTATTACGAGTTGACGCCCCATTACAGATGAAGCATTAGCATTAGGGTCTGCTCTGTGACACCTCGGTGCTCTCCGTGACCCTTAACAGTGCGGCAACTCTCTCCTCACACCAAGGGGGGCGAAGCAGGGCCCTGTAGCCCAGCAATGCCTGTGTTAACAACATCAAAGCCTTGTTAAGGAAATGTTCTTTTTAAAGACCTGTCAAGTACTTGGGAGCAGTAAGACAGCAGAGCACAAAAGCTCCTCACCCCCCACGTGAGCCAGGCAGGGGGCCTGGTGTTGCTATGGCCCTTGGACCATTCACACCACGGCTCCCCATGTGCATGTGCTGGACCGGCCCAGAAGCACTGTTTTCGCCTCACACCTCTGCGCCAGGCACCACAGTTTATTATGCTTTGGCTCCCTCATGTGGCCAAATCCTGCAACAACAATGAAAATCAGTGACACTCGGTTTAAACCAGGTCAGCTGATTTTCATCCTGTAGGGTATTTTCGAGTAGAGTCGGTTTTAACCGAATTCCGGACAGCCTACATATATCTGTTGGCAGAGCACCTTCCAGGAGTTTACAATCAGATAGCCGATCTGTTGAGTCGGCAGACACAACAAATTCACAAATGGGAACTACATCCACAAGTTCTTCAACCATTCTTTCACAAGTGGGGGCATCCAGACATAGATATGTCCGCCACACACGAAAACGCAAAATGCCCAACCTTCGCCACCAGGTTTCCACACCCGCTGTCCAAGGGCAATTCGATATGGATGAATTGGTTGGACAGATTTGCGTATGCTTTTCCGCCAATACCACTAATACCACTAGTAGTACGCAAGCTCACACAACAGTCTCTCAAATTAATCCTGGTAGCTCCCACATGGCCACGCCAACCGTGGTTCACCGCGCTGTTAGGACTCTCTCTAGCTCCACACCAAAAGTTACGCCTAACACCATCTCTGCTAACGCAGAACCATGGAGACATCAGACATCCAGATCCAAATCAACTGAATCTGGCGATATGGCTCCTGAAGTCTTAGAGTTTGGTTATCTTAACCTACCTCCAGACTGTATGATCATTATTAAAGAGGCCAGGAGACCTACTACAAGAGCTTGTTATGCTGCTAAATGGAAGAGATTTGCCATTTATTGCAACAATAACCAAATAGATCCCCTGGATGCTTCTATCCAGGATATCATTTGCTACCTTTTACATTTACAAAGATGTAACTTGGCATATTTATTCATACGCCTGCACCTTGCAGCAATTTCAGCATATTTACAAAACAGACAACATCAGTCTCTTTTTAGAGTACCCGCTATTAAAGCATTTATGGAAGGATTAAAAAGAATCATTCCCCCCGGTTACCACCTTCTCCAGTGTGGAACCTAAATGTTGTTCTTACAAGACTCATGGGACCACCTTTTGAACCTTTACACAAATGTGGACTGCAATTCCTCACATGGGAAACAGCTTTCCTTATTGCTATTACCTCTCTTAGGAGAGTTAGTGAGATACAAGCTTTCACAATACAAGAACCTTTTTTACAGCTACATCGTAACAAAGAGGTTCTGAGAACTAATCCTAAATTCCTTCCAAAAGTCATTACTCCTTTTCATTTAAACCAATCTGTAGAGTTACCTGTGTTTTTCTAAAACCCTGACTCTGTAGCAAAAAGAGCTCTACACACACTAGATGTCAAAAGAGCTCTTCTCTACTATATAGATAGGACTAAATCTTAATTAAAAAAAAAATTGTTTGTATCTTTCTCTCCACCACATAAAGACATCCCCATCTCTAAGAGTGGAATTGCAAGGTGGATTGTCAAATGTATACAAATATGCTTTCTGTAGGAGAGTAGGGTCTGCAATCCTATGATCACCCAGATTTTTTGCTTTTGTTTCACTGGTTTACAACTTTCTCTGGCCGCGGGCCTGCCAATCAGACCCACGGCCTAGCTGTTCTCTCGCTAAATTGATATGTGTACCCTAGGTGCATTACCCAATTGGAACTGGGCCACCCTGTCAGACCCTGTAACTCAGGGCATCGGTGTACCCAGGGCCTACCAGGGGCTGCAGCATGTATTATGCCACCCCTGGATGGCCATCTAAATCTGACACAACTGGCTGCACGACAGCTGGGGCAACGTGGCGTACTCGCCCTTTGCTTTAGATATAGTATACCTATATCTAACCTCCAAATGGACACCCGAATTCCTATCAGCCACTCCTATGGCAGGCCTTGACAATCCTGAAGGCAGAGTGCGTGGAATCGTGTGAACTGGGCTCTGGCACGAGCCGAGCCCGGTTGCAGCTTGCGGAACCAAGACCCAATGGCTGCTCCATGATAACGCGTGCCATATTGATAACTTCGGTATCGCGTTATCAAGACATGTCGAGTAAGGTGTCATACGAATCGGGATACTGACCCCTCACCAATGCTGGCGACGGGGTTAGCATTCCACCCTTCTAGAGGGACACGACATGTACGTAACTGTGAACCCCGGTTAAAGTTAACTGAAGCCTCAGCTCCACAAAATGGATGCTGCCACCACAGACACGAGTCTGACCTCCTGCTGCTGGGAGTCCTTCCAGCGAGGAGAGCTTGGACAAAGGGTTTCCTGTCCGGGGCGGTGCTCGCACCATCCCAGACAGGGTTTTGTGTATCCTGGGTAGGCAGGGCTTTACAGGAAGGTGACTGCGGAGTGGCACCCCGGTGCTCACTACGCATCTGCCGGCTAGAACCAGTTCCAGGGGCACACCAGCCCCTGACTTGGGGAAAGTCCGGCATGGGAGAGGGGTGTAACCACCCCCCTTCCTGGTCCCACCCCTAGGGCAGGACCTAGTCGCGTACCCACCCCTTTCTTTAGGATAAAGGCAGGAGCGGGGACCCTTCCAAATTAGATCATCTTTGAATCCTGAAACTACTTTCTACGAAAGGAAATCAAGACTTCTTCTCAAGATTTCTCCCTTGTGACTAAGGAGTAGTCACCCTGCATCCGCAGGCACCATCTAAGAACTCTGCGGTCTGCTGCACGTCCTTCCTCAGGAATCCGACTGCCCAGCTCGACGAGAACCGGTTTCCCTGGCACCTCTGACCTCTACCCACATCGTCAGCTCAGCTGAGATCCGTGGGTGCGACGAGACCTCGAGGGACCGGCCATCATCAGAACCTGCACGATTTCTAACACAGCACGACCACCGAGGGATCCTCTGGTGAGTGCTCTGGGGTCCGAGAAGCTCCGACCTTGAGCAGCTCCAGCACCGAAGTGCAGCCTCCCAGTATCTCCACGATCTGCGTGGGGCCCTTCTGCTTTCCGCTGCTCATCACGTTGTCTGGTTACTAGCCGCTGGCTTGTGGCCTTCTCGACGACGCCCGACAACAACTCTGCTGGTCTGGTTGCTCCAGACTGGCCTTTGCTCCCTTCTAAGAGAGGAGCACTCCGGACCCTCCTGGTCCACTCAAGACGCCATTTTAGGACCACCACGTGGCCCTGAATTTGCCAAGGCCCCTGGACCACGCACGCAATTCAGCGAGGACATCGCCGACTTCGTCAGCCCGCATGCCCTCCCCTCCGCTGACTACATCCTCCTGGGAGACCTCAACTTCCATCTGGAGAACAACAACGACCGCAACACCAGCACCCTGCTCGACAACCTCGCCAACCTGGGACTCAAGCAACTGGTGTCCACCCCCACCCACCTCGCCGGACACACACTCGACGCAGTCTTCTCTTCCAGCACAGACATCGACTTCAGCCACGCCACAGAGCTTCAATGGACGGACCACAGCTGCGTCCACTTCACCTTCAAGAGAACGACGACCCACCAACACCAGCAACAGGCCGCCCGCAGAAGCTGGAACAAGATCACAGCAGACCAGCTCGCCACCTCCCTGAGCCAGCACCCTCCTGCCAGCTCAGCGAACCCCAGCCAGGCCGCCGACAACCTCACGAAGTGGATCAGCAACTGCGCGGACGAACTCGCCCCACTGAGGACCCCGCCTAGCAGACCCGGCAGCAAGAAAGCCCCATGGTTCACCGACGAACTCAAGAGCTCCAAGAAGAACTGCCGAGCCCTCGAGAAAGTCTGGAGAAGGGAACCGACACCGGACAACAGGACCTCCTTCAAACTTGCCACCCGGAAACACCACCAGCTGATCCGCGCCGCCAAGAAAACAGCATTCAAGGACCGGTTGGACAACAACGCACACAACTGCAAGGAACTCTTCAACATCGTGAAAGAGCTTTCCAACCCCAGCGCAGGAAACAACGACATCACCCCATCGCAAGACCTCTGCAACTCCCTCGCTTCATACTTCCACAACAAGATCGCGGACATACACAACAGCTTCAACAACCAACCAACGCACACCATGACCGAGCAACCACCCCCCACCACCACCCTCCACGCCTGGACCCCGATCAGCACCGAAGACACCATCCGCACGATGAACTCCATCCACTCCGGATCACCGACCGACCCCTGCCCTCACCACGTCTTCAACAAGGCCGACGCTGTCATCGCACCCCACCTGCGAGACATCATCAACACATCCTTCGACACCACCATCTTCCCTGAGAGCTGGAAACACGCCGAACTCAGCGCTCTACTCAAGAAACCAACAGCGGACCCCACCGACCTCAAGAATTACCGCCCCATCTCGCTCCTCCCGTTTCCAGCCAAAGTCATCGAGAAGACCGTCAACAAGCAGATGGCCGCTTTCCTCGAGACGAACGGATCCCTCGACCCCTCACAGTCCGGCTTCCAAGCCAACCACAGCACCGAGACCGCCCTCATCGCCGCCACCGATGACATCCGAGCCCTGATGGACAATGGAGAAACAGCGGCCCTCATCCTCCTAGACCTCTCCGCGGCATTCGACACGGTCTGCCACCGCACCCTAGTACGGCGCCTCAGCAACAACGGAATCCAGGACAAGGCGCTGGAATGGATCATCTCCTTCCTCGACGGAAGAACACAGAGAGTCCGCCTACCACCGTACAAGTCAGAGGCCTCCGAAGTCATCTGCGGCGTCCCCCAAGGATCATCTCTGAGCCCCACCCTCTTCAACGTCTACATGAGCCCCCTCGCGGCCATCGTACGCAAACACAACCTCAGCATAATCTCCTACGCCGACGACACCCAGCTGATCCTCTCCCTGACCAACGACCCCGCCGCCGCCAGAGCCAACCTGCACGAAGGGATGAAAGAGGTAGCCGAGTGGATGACGACCAGCCGCCTGAAACTGAACTCGGACAAGACGGAGGTCCTCATCCTGGGCTCCTCACCCTCCGCCTGGGACGACTCCTGGTGGCCTCCCGCCTTGGGCACCGCACCCAAACCGACAGACCATGCACGCAACCTGGGCTTCATCCTGGACCCCTCCCTCTCCATGACCAGGCAAGTCAGCAACGTCTCCTCGGCGTGCTTCAACATCCTACGCATGCTACGGAAGATCTTCTGGTGGATCCCCACCGAGACCAGGAAGACCGTCACCCAGGCTCTCGTCACCAGCCGACTGGACTACGGCAACGCCCTCTACGCCGGTACCACCGCCAAGCTCCAGAAGAGACTCCAGCGGATCCAGAACGCCTCAGCCAGACTCATCCTCGACATCCCACGAACCAGCCACATCTCCGGACATCTGAGAGACCTTCACTGGCTCCCCGTCAACAAAAGAATCACCTTCCGCCTCCTCACCCACGCACACAAAGCCCTACACGACCAAGGCCCGAGCTACCTCAACAGCCGAGTCAACTTCTACGCTCCCAAACGCCACCTCCGATCAGCCAACCACGCCCTCGCCGCCGTCCCCCGCATCCGAAGAGCGACTACAGGAGGAAGGTCCTTCTCCTACCTGGCCGCCAAGACCTGGAACTCCCTCCCTCCCGACCTGCGCCTGACCCAAGACCACCTCTCCTTCAGGAAGAAGCTGAAGACCTGGCTGTTCGAGCAGTAGCGGCCCCCCCCCTCCCCCCCCCCCCCCAGCGCCTTGAGACCCTACGGGTATGTAGCACGCTTTATAAGTGTCACTGATTGATTGATTGAAGGCTTGTTGCCCCAACCCTGGGCCCAGCGACGCCGACAGCATCAACCTTCGTGGGACAGCTCGCACCTCCATCCTGGTCGCCGACAACGCCTCCTGGTCCGTGAGACTGCAGAGCCTAGCGTCGCCGACCCACCTAGTCGAGGTGACGATCATCCGGTGCCCTCCTGGTACCCTCTGACTACTGGCTAGTAGTTACGAACTTGGTCCCCTCTGCTTTCAGGTGTCATCCATCTCTGATCCAGGCTTGGATCTCTACGAACTATCTCCACTGGTCGCCGGCCAGCAACTCCTTCCTTCTGGCTCCTGGTTCATCAGCGAAGACTCCCGACGTCTGTACAAGACTTATGCAGCCGCAGCCCCTGGGCTAGGTAACTTCGGCATTTCGGTGTCCGCATAGCCTCACTATCTAAGGGTCCAGAGTCCCTGTCGCTTCCGGCTTACCTTATCGGGTTCGCCCGAGAACACTAACCTTTCCGTGCCCTCGGGCACTTGTATAGATTGTGCACTTGAAGTATTTTCCTAAGAGTTTTGTTGTGTGCTTAGTACCCTGGCCTCATAAAGAGTACAGGGCTGTTGTGACTTTAAATAAACCCACTGTTTATTTTCATAACACTTGTGTGGTGTCCTTTCACTTGGTGTTCAAGGGGTATGTGATGGTATAACAGCTGGCTTAACACGCCCTCTAGAGTTTAGCCCGAAGACTGCTCGTATCCACGCTACTAGGATAGCTGGTCTAAGGTTGACTTACAACCAATCACCATAAAAAATCACCTGTTTTCAGTTTCTATTTTTGGTAAATTCTGGTGGTGTTTTTTCAGTGTTTTCCAGTGATTTCCATACCTCAAAAAAACAGTGCTTTTCAGTGTTTACTCATTTTCGCGCCATAAAAAACAACTGAAACTGTGTTTTGCCGGTGTTTATGGAACGCTTTGCTTTTATGATTGCTTTTTCAATTTTTATTCATAAATTGTATACTACTCTACAGTTCAGAAGCTTAATAAAGTCATGAAATCCTTTCCATTGTTCTTTGATTCTGCAGCTCAGATTTAACAAGCATTTGCAATGCAATAGTTCTCGCATTTTTGCGAGTTTAAGCTATTGGCATTGTAAATGACAAAGACTTTTATTTATGTTTTAAAAACAAAAATAAAAGGCATTGTTATTCGCAATGTGAATAGCTCAAACTGATTAAATGCAAGACCTATTGCATTGTAAATGCTTGTTTTAAATGGAAGCATGCATTGGCCACTCAGCAAGTGTTTGTCAAATATACGTAGAGAACTTTTTTTAATGCTATTATGAAATTGCAATGTGGCTGAAGGGGTATATGCAAGTCAAACAAGCATCGGCATAGCCATAAGGTCTCGCCTTTGGGACCTTACAAGTGTTTAGTTATCCAGCACAATATCCTTCGTGCAACAACATCAACTGTTGCATGGCTTAACACTTATAAGGTCCCAAAGGCGAGACCTATTGCCTACGCCAATGCTTCTTTGGCTTTGTGAGCTTGCACATTCTGTGTGCTCAGTGCAGACTTCGAAAGATTTTAGCGAAGAGGTAAGGCAGAGGATGTATACAAAGAAAGTTGTTTTTTTGTTTTGTTGAAGCAATGCGCTTTGGTTCTATTCACCTGAGAGTATGGGCTCGCATGACGGCATCAAAACACCCAAGCCTTAACAAGCTTGTTAAATGAAGAGTAGATAAAGGAGCCCTTTGCTTGTGCTCCCAGGTTACCCTAGTGCCCTACCCTTTTGTTTAACTGGCTATCGGAATTTGGCGCCATTCCACTAATCTGTATTGCCCTGCCTCCACAGCAAGTGTAGTCCTACAACAAACTTACTCTGAGCTTTCCGAGCACGAGCAGCAAGGGTGTAGGAGACATCCCATTTCTGGGGAGAACGCACAGCCTGGGAGAGCTAAGCCAGGGGCTCTGGCTCGGCCCCAAGAGTCAAAGCATGAGTCATTAAATGATGTAAATCCGACAATACGTCATGAAACAATATGATCACGGTTTTAAAATTAAAAAAATAAATGTACCAGTGTCTCGGGTACATAAGATTTACATCAAGGCATTTTTACTTTTTTAAACATGAAATATTCAAGAACACATACATATTCCCATGCCCTGACTACCTTCCCACGAGTTACCCAAAATGCTTATTTACTTTCTCGAAATGTTTATACAGCCTATATTACTATTAAATGTAAAGTAAGATTGTTTTATGTTACACACAGAGAAGTTCGGTTTTTAGAACACAGATCCTTTACCAAATTATTTCAATGTGCTCGCAAAGTGAATAGCTAAGGAAAATGATACGTAGTTGTGGGGCACTGGAATTATGCGGCACAAGAGGGCCAATTATGCTGCAGAAGAGGGCCAAATTACGTGGCAGGGTTGACGAAATCATGCAGTAAGAAAATGTAAACTATGCTGCCTAATGCGGTACATTTGCTGATAGTATTGCTTCACTATTTCAACACTTGTTAACACTGGGAATAGGTTGTACCTCATTAGTACCAAGTTTAACAGTCAAACATAGCCATAAGCAACAGAAAGGTGACCAGTCAACCTTTACAATGGGCCTTCCGTTACACTGCAACACATGGCAGGAGGCTTTGCCAATGCTTGTAGCTAATTGCGATCAGGAGCTAAACTTTCCTAAAAACACTTTGTTTTCAAAACAGGCATTCCAGCTGTATCTTTAACATAAAATAGCACCTTTATTCCCCATCGCTGGGTACCTTGGCTTACATAACTGAACGATATTGGTAGAAGTTCAATACCTTAAGTACCACAATTAAAAGAAGAAAACACAATTAAACAAATATGTCGTGCAGTCACCAAAGAACTGAAGAAGATTTGTTTATTCTTCATTTGCCACTTTAAAAATCTGGTGGTGGGAATTGCCCCTAAACTCCCCACTCAAAAATCTGGTTGAAGGGTGATACATCCCTCGTAGTTTGTACCCCACCCCAAGCAGTGGGTGTTTACATGTGCACTCTGCGCAGAAGCACGACAGAGAGCACTAGGTCACGAGCGAGATTTATTTATATGTATTTATTAGAGCTCGGTTCTTGGGTCCCGGACATGGCTATCACTCGGAACTGCAGGCAGTGGCAAGAGAACTCACTAAGGGGAGGAGGTGGGGCTCCACTGCTGGAATAGCAAGGGGCGCTGGACAATCAGTTGGGGTCACGGTTTGAACAGGGGTGCTGCTGTAGCAGAGTTCTATGGCTCCTGATCAGGCGGGCAACTAGAGCCAAATTTCGGTGGGGGCTGAAAAATATCTCGGGGGGGGGGATGGGGGCCTAATTCTAACAACCATAGACAGTAGCTGTAAGAAGGGGTGAAAACATAACAAAAGCCTACATTACAAGTAAATGGTCTTTTAAAGACCTGTCAACCACTCGGGTGCGGCTGCAATCAGACGGTCGCCAGGCACCAAAGCTGTGTCAGCACACACGACGGGGTGGGGGTGTGGGGGGCGGCGGCAGGGGGTAGAGGGGGGGCTGATACAATGAAGACGAAAGGCGCCGCAATTCCGCTTTAGGCTGCTCCCTGTCACTGTGTGGCATCATTCTCTGGGCTCGGCAGACCCTCCTTGCCAGGACGATTCATTATTCTGTGTGGTCCTGCTGGTGCTCTGCTACCATACTTACAGCTAACTTTGTGGACCCTGGACAGATCATGCCAGGTACAGATTTCCTGGTGACCAATGCCAGCAACGTCACTACCAGTCATAGTATGGCGATTGTTGCTTTCTCCTGGGGAGGGGTAAATGGCCAGAAAAAGGTTGTTGTTAGTTCAGACCTCCCAGTGGATTGTTTGTTGGGCAATGATTTGTAGTCATCACAATGGTCAGAAGTGGAGCACAGGACTCACATGGAAATGTTAGGCTTGCCAGCACATGTGCTTGCTGTGACTAGGTCACAGGCCACACGATGCCCCACTGAACCGGTGCTGGATCCTGGAACAACGGACCAGACACCTCCCAAGAAGAAGAGCAGTCGGGTTAAGGCATCGCCTTCCCCCTTGCCCCAGGTCGAGGATCAGGTCTCAGAGGAGGCTGACCTCCAGGAATTGCGGGAAACTGAACCTAAAGAACTCGAACTTGATCAAGTTGAGTTTCTGGGCTCAGGGGGACCCTCACGAGAAGACCTGGGGAAGGACCAGTTAGACTGCCCTTCCCTTGAACCCCTCAGACAGCAGGCTGCTGCTGAGGCTGCTGGGAACGCCACAGGTACCCACAAGGTATACTGGGAGGATGGACTCCTGTACACTGAGGCAAGAGACCCCAAGCTTGGCATGACCAGGAGGCTGGTTATCCTCTTGTCTCAGCGTGGTTTCCTTCTTACCTTGGCCCACGAGATTC
The DNA here is from genome assembly GCF_964263255.1 of Lissotriton vulgaris. Classification (NCBI taxonomy): domain Eukaryota; kingdom Metazoa; phylum Chordata; class Amphibia; order Caudata; family Salamandridae; genus Lissotriton; species Lissotriton vulgaris. Next base: position 451,535 of record NW_028244477.1, read on the forward strand.
CCTTAGCAGGACACTTAGGCCAGACGAAGACGTGGGACAGGCTTGTCTCACACTGTCACTGGCCTCACATGAACGAGGATACCAAGGAGTTTTGTCGCTCCTGTGTCACTTGCCAAGCCAGTGGTAAATCAGGTGGCACAACAAAGGCCCCCCTTATACCAATGCCTGTGGTGGGGGTGCCCTTTGAACGAGTGGGGATTGACATTGTCGGTTCAATGGAACCCCAAACAGCATCAGGGCACAAGTTTATACTGGTGGTAGTGGATCATGCCACCAGGTATCCTGAAGCTATTCCCCTTAGGACCACGACAGCACCTGTTGTGGCAAGAGCCCTAGTTGGAGTGTTCTCCAGAGTAGGCTTCCCTAAGGAGGTTGTCTCTGACAGAGGTGCAAACTTTATGTCGAGCTACTTGACTGCTATGTGGAAGGAATGTGGTGTCAACTACAAGTTCACTACACCCTATCATCCACAATGCAATGGGCTTGTTGAAAGGTTCAACAGGACCCTAAAAGGGATGATTCACGGACTACCTGAAAAGCTCCGGCGTAGATGGGACGTCCTGATTCCCTGCCTTTTATTCGCTTATAGAGAAGTCCCACAGAAGGGGGTTGGCTACAGCCCTTTTGAACTTTTGTATGGACATCCTGTAAGAGGAACCCTGTGCTTGGTGAAGGAAGGATGGGAGAGACCTCTCAAAAAGCCTGCAACCAGCATAGTGGACTATGTGCTTGGCCTCCGCTCCCGGATGGCTGAGTACATGGAAAAGGCATCCGAAAACCTTAAGGCCAGCCAAGAACTCCAAAAAGCTTGGCATGACCAAAAGGCTGTCCTGACTGTTTATCAGCCTGGACAGAAGGTGTGGGTGTTGGAGCCAGTGGCCCCAGCAGCACTCAAAGACAAATGGTCTGGGCCCTACACCATTCTTGAGAAAAAGGGAGAGGTCACCTACCTGGTGGACCTTGGAACTCCCAGGAGTCCCCACAGGGTGCTCCATGTCAACAGGCTCAAAGCATATGTCGACAGGAAGGACATGAGTTTGCTCATGGCCATAGATGAGGGAAAGGAGGAAGAGAGTGACCCTCTCCCAGACCTGCTCACTCAGAATCCTGGCGATGGATCAGTAGACAGTGTTGTCTTTTGTGGCAGCCTCTCTGAACATCAACAGAAGGATTGTAAACAGGTTCTTCAATCCTTACGGCATATGTTCTCTCTAACACCCAGTCAGACCAATTGGTGTACCCATGAGGTTGACACTGGTGACAGCTTGCCCGTCAAGAGTAAAATCTACAGGCAGCCCGATCACGTTAGAGACTGCATCAAAACTGAAGTGCAGAAAATGTTGGAGTTGGGAGTCATTGAACCCTCGGATAGCCCTTGGGCTAGTCCTGTAGTTCTAGTGCCGAAACCTCACACCCCGGGTGGTAAGAAAGAGATGAGGTTCTGCGTAGACGACAGGGGTCTCAATGCAGTCACTAAGACTGATGCCCACCCAATACCAAGGGCAGATGAGCTTATAGATAGATTGGCTTCTGCCAACTACTTATGTACGTTTGACCTGACAGCTGGGTATTGGCAAATCAGGTTAGCTGAGGACGCCAAGCCTAAGACAGCATTTTCTACCCCTGGTGGGCATTATCAATTTGTGGTAATGCCCTTTGGTTTGAAAAATGCACCTGCCACCTTCCAAAGGCTGGTGAATCACGTTCTCACTGGGCTGGATGACTTCTGTGCGGCGTATCTTGACGATATTGCTGTCTTTAGCTCCACCTGGGAGGATTACCTGGTCCACCTGAGGAAAGTGTTAGAGGCTCTGCAAGCAGCAGGTCTCACTATCAAGGCCACCAAGTGCCAGATAGGGCAGACACAGGTTGTATACTTGGGCCACTTTGTAGGTGGAGGCCAAGTTCAACCACTGGAGAGCAAAATACAGTCAATCAGGGACTGGGCTCCTCCAACCACCCAGACTCAGGTTCGAGCTTTCTTGGGCCTGACTGGTTACTACCGAAAGTTTGTCAGAAATTATGGATCGATTGTGACTCCACTTAATGAACTGACAAGTAAGAAAATGCCAAAAAAGGTTCAGTGGACAGCGAGCTGTCAAAAAGCATTCGATGACCTAAAACAGACCATGTGCACGGCACCTATCCTCAAGAGTCCAGACTACTCCAAACCATTCATTGTCCAAACAGATGCTTCTGAGTTGGGTGTGAGAGCTGTTCTATCTCAACTGAATTTTGATGGTAATGACCAGCCCATTGCTTTTATAAGCAGACGGCTGACCCCCAGAGAGAAAAATTGGTCAGCTATTGAGAGTGAGGCCTTTGCTGTGGTTTGGGCCCTGAAGAAACTGAGGCCATACTTGTTTGGCACTCATTTCAAGATTCAGACCGACCATAAGCCCCTCTTGTGGCTAAATCAGATGAAGGGTGAAAACCCCAAACTGCTTAGGTGGTCCATTTCCCTACAGGGGATGGACTTCACAGTGGAGCATAGACCTGGCACTGATCATGGCAATGCAGATGGGCTCTCCAGGTATTTCCACTTAGAACAAGAAGACTCACCTGGTCAAGGTTAGTTTATTGTCCCAACGTTTGGGGGGGGGGGGTCATGTAGGAGAGTAGGGTCTGCAATCCTATGATCACCCAGATTTTTTGCTTTTGTTTCACTGGTTTACAACTTTCTCTGGCCGCAGGCCTGCCAATCAGACCCACGGCCTAGCTGCTCTCTCGCTAAATTGATATGTGTACCCTAGGTGCATTACCCAATTGGAACTGGGCCACCCTGTCAGACCCTGTAACTCAGGGCATCGGTGTACCCAGGGCCTACCAGGGGCTGCAGCATGTATTATGCCACCCCTGGATGGCCATCTAAATCTGACACAACTGGCTGCGCGACAGCTGGGGCAACGTGGCGTACTCGCCCTTTGCTTTAGATATAGTATACCTATATCTAACCTCCAAATGGACACCCGAATTCCTATCAGCCACTCCTATGGCAGGCCTTGACAATCCTGAATGCAGAGTGCGTGGAATCGTGTGAACTGGGCTCTGGCACGAGCCGAGCCCGGTTGCGGCTTGCGGAACCAAGACCCAATGGCTGTTCCATGATAACGCGTGCCATATTGATAACTTCGGTATCGCGTTATCAAGACATGTCGAGTAAGGTGTCATACGAATCGGGATACTGACCCCTCACCAATGCTGGCGACGGGGTTAGCATTCCACCCTTCTAGAGGGACACGACATGTACGTAACTGTGAACCCCGGTTAAAGTTAACTGAAGCCTCAGCTCCACAAAATGGATGCTGCCACCACAGACACGAGTCTGACCTCCTGCTGCTGGGAGTCCTTCCAGCGAGGAGAGCTTGGACAAAGGGTTTCCTGTCCGGGGCGGTGCTCGCACCATCCCAGACAGGGTTTTGTATATCCTGGTTAGGCAGGGCTTTACAGGAAGGTGACTGCAGAGTGGCACCCCGGTGCTCACTACGCATCTGCCGGCTAGAACCAGTTCCAGGGGCACACCAGCCCCTGACCTGGGGAAAGTCCGGCATGGGAGAGGGGTGTAACCACCCCCCTTCCTGGTCCCACCCCTAGGGCAGGACCTAGTCGCGTACCCACCCCTTTCTTTAGGATAAAGGCAGGAGCGGGAACCCTTCCAAATTAGATCATCTTTGAATCCTGAAACTACTTTCTACGAAAGGAAATCAAGACTTCTTCTCAAGATTTCTCCCTTGTGACTAAGGAGTAGTCACCCTGCATCCGCAGGCACCATCTAAGAACTCTGCGGTCTGCTGCACGTACTTCCTCAGGAATCCGACTGCCCAGCTCGACGAGAACCGGCTTCCCTGGCACCTCTGACCTCTACCCACATCGTCAGCTCAGCTGAGATCCGTGGGTGCGACAAGACCTCGAGGGACCAGCCATCATCAGAACCTGCACGATTTCTAACCAAGCACGACCACCGAGGGATCCTCTGGTGAGTGCTCTGGGGTCCGAGAAGCCCCGACTTTGAGCAGCTCCAGCACCGAAGTGCAGCCTCCCAGTATCTCCACGATCTGCGTGGGGCCCTTCTGCTTTCCGCTGCTCATCACGTTGTCTGGTTACTAGCCGCTGGCTTGTGGCCTTCTCGACGACGCCCGACAACAACGCTGCTGGTCTGGTTGCTCCAGACTGGCCTTTGCTCCCTTCTAAGAGAGGAGCACTCCGGACCCTCCTGGTCCACTCAAGACGCCATTTTAGGACCACCACGTGGTCCTGAATTTGCCAAGGCTTGTTGCCCCAACCCTGGGCCCAGCGACGCCGACAGCATCAACCTTCGTGGGACAGCTCGCACCTCCATCCTGGTCGCCGACAACGCCTCCTGGTCCGTGAGACTGCAGAGCCCAGCGTCGCCCACCCACCTAGTCGAGGTGACGATCATCCGGTGCCCTCCTGGTACCCTCTGACTACTGGTTAGTAGTTACGAACTTGGTCCCCTCTGCTTTCAGGTGTCATCCATCTCTGATCCAGGCTTGGATCTCTACGAACTATCTCCACTGGTCGCCGGCCAGCAACTCCTTCCTTCCGGCTCCTGGTTCGTCAGCGAAGACTCCCGACGTCTGTACAAGACTTATGCAGCCGCAGCCTCTGGGCTAGGTAACTTCGGCATTTCGGTGCCCGCATAGCCTCACTATCTAAGGGTCCAGAGTCCCTGTCGCTTCCGACTTACCTTATCGGGTTCGCCCGAGAACACTAACCTTTTCGTGCCCTCTGGCACTTGTATAGATTGTGCACTTGAAGTATTTTCCTAAGAGTTTTGTTGTGTGCTTAGTACCCTGGCCTCATAAAGAGTACAGGGCTGTTGTGACTTTAAATAAATACACTGTTTATTTTCATAACACTTGTGTGGTGTCCTTTCACTTGGTGTTCAAGGGGTATGTGATGGTATAACAGCTGGCTTAACACGCCCTCTAGAGTTTAGCCCGAAGACTGCTCGTATCCACGCTACTAGGATAGCTGGTCTAAGGTTGACTTACAACCAATCACCATAAGGGTCGTTTGGACTGATGCATAATGATCACTAGAATAGTGAGCACTGCATATCAGGCCAACTTCTCACACTATCAAAAAGCAAAATGTACATTAACAGTTCCTCCTAAAGTGCACTCCACACGCAAAATAGGAACCTCTATGGCTTTCTTAGGGAACATCCCCCTAGAAGGCATATGCAAGGCAGCACTAAACACTACTGTGTTGATGTGCAATCCAAGCAGCAAGCTGCAGTAGGCCAAGCTGTCCTTAAAACTCTTTCAAACTACTGCAACAGATACAGGTGACCACCGCTAGGGACACACTGCTGCAAAATTGATGCACAGTGTAGTATCTGCAGCTCATATGCCTCGAACGGTATGCATCTGTTCTTGGCATGTAGAGCTGCAGATTACTACACGCCCTCCCGCCTCCCCGGGACCTGTATCTGTTCCAGTTTTCATCTTACTTAGATGCACATGCATGGACATCTTTCTATTTACTTCTACTAACTCCATCATTTCCCATCATGGCGAAAAACAATCTAAGGCTGGAGCCGATGCCCATGCGCACTATCGTCCAAGGAAGGAATCACCTATCTCGTGACTACAAAAGACTTCTTCCAATACGACAACAACATGCAATCATCCGAGCCCAACATCAGGTGGTGATCTAATGCACAGTGTGGTAATCTGCAGCTCTACATGCCAAGAACAGATGCATACTGGTAAGTAGCATTTTCCTTCTGGTTTGCTTCCTCATGCATGGCCACCAGTGTCTCTGCTTTAATAATGACACTGTGGCGGAAACACGTGCATGTGCAGAGGCGAACCCTTCATGTGCTGCTGCAGATTAGACCTAATCTATGTTTCATTTTTGAAATTACTCTATCCCCCACTCCAGGGATATGAGCAAACGGAACATTGTTCGCATCAGTTATGTATGAGTATTTGAGTGGAAACCCTTTTGGTAATGTTTACCACTGCCTTTGCTTGAAGCATTGACAGGCAACATTATTTTGCCGTTTATTTTTGTTTTTGAATGAGTGATTGCAGCTACGGAGGCCGTTTGCACATCTGCCTTCACGGCTTCATCAGCCAATGATTTCCCTGCAAGGTGAACGCCATCACGTTGATGACTCAGCCTATGTATCACATGAGTGTTTTGTAGTTCTTGTTGTAACTGAACTATTTGTTCCCAAAGCAACTTCTGCTTAATTGTGCCACCCTTTGCATCTTAGTAACCGTTTTGAATACAGTTTTGTAAGTATTCATTGTAAGATTGAACACAATAATGCAAATTGCACACTATGAGTGTAGGGAATTCGCGGTCCGTATTCCCAAGCGCCATCTTGAATGCTTGTAGTTCAGCTCGCTGAGCTGTACAATCTCTTAGAGATTGAGTTTTAGAGACCATTGGTCGGAATTTGCCATCACGCCAACAACCTTTAACGGTCACGCAGGCTGCACTATAGGCTTGTTTACCCTCCGTAGCAGGTTGAGCTGATCCGTCACTATAAATGATACATTCATATTGTTCTAGAGGCAGAATTTCAGTAGGCAGAGGACATTCTTGTTCATATTGTAAAAATGCTTGTGTTTTCAAATAAGGCTCAAAAACATAGTCATAGTCAACGTCTGTCGCAGCAAGAGAATTAACACATTGTATCCATCTCGGATGTAAAGCTTTAGCATTAGGAATGCTCGCTTTTGTCACTGCCTCTAAGGCAGGTGCAGGTGTAATGACCATAATGCGCTTACCCTGTGCGAGGGCTCTCTCTTTCGCTACAGCAGTTTGAACAGCTGCCAGAATTTTTTCTGTAGAAGTGAATTTCATTTCTGCTTGTGTGTACAAATGTGATTTGTAAGCTATTGGTACTTTTTCACCTTCGTTAAAAGTTAGGTACGTGAATCCGCATTGTCCTGGAATGATTTCGATCACCAAGTTGCGTATGTTTACGCGTGTTTGCAAATGTTTTGTCGCTAACATGTCTTCGCAATGAACGCAAAATTTCAGTGTGTTTTGTGTCCAATTAACTGTTTTAAAATCAGGTTTGATTAATGCGTAGAGAGGTTTTACCCTTTCTGCGTAATTTAGAATGTAAGTTCTTCCGAAATTCAGGAAACCTAGAATCAACTGAAAGATTTTCAGCATTTTTGGAGGTTGGAGCATCGCTCATTTCTCTAGAAAGCTTGCTGCCAGTCTTTTGCCTTCACTTGAAAGTTTGTATCCTAGCAAAAGGACATTGAGGTGGGCAATATTTGATTTCTTAAAATTTTATTTATACCCTTCACAGGCGAAGCCCAATATAATGGTGTTCACCCTGTTCAAGTGCCTATCCAAGTCATCATCTGTCAGATAGATGGCATCGACATATGACAATGCTTCGTCATCATAAGTTTGTAGTAACTCTGTTACCCTCGCTTAAAATAATCCAGGACTATTCTTGAATCCCTAAGGGAGACGACAGAAGTGACTCTCTGTCCCCATGATTTGGCAGGCCTTAATAATCCTGGAGGCAGAGTGCTTGGTTTTATGTGAGATGGTGCTCTAGCATGAGCTGAGCCTGTCTGCAGCTTTCGGAACCATGTCTTTATAGCTGTTCAAGGATATAGCCATACCATATACTCTTAAGTGCATTATAATCCTCGTGGTTATTGCTAACTTTGGATTGGCTTTATCAAAACATGTCGAGTAAGGTGTCATACGATTTGGAATACTACCCCCTCGCCAGTTCTGGCGACGGGGGTAGCATTCCACCCTTACAGAGGGACACAACATGCACCTAACACGAACCCCGGTTAAAGTTAAACAGAGCCTCAGCATTACAAAATGAATGCTGCCACCACAGACACAAGTCTGACCTCCTGCTGCTGGGAGTCCTTCCAGCGAGGGAGGCTTGGACAAAGGGTTTCCTGCCTTGGGAGGTGCTAGCACCACCCCAGACAGGATTTTGTGTAGTGGGATGGGGAGGGCTGAAAAGAATTAGACATTGCCTGGGGCACACAAGGTGTCCTGTGCATATGCCAGTTCAGACCGGTGCTGGGGCTCTCCAGCCCCAGATCTGGCGCGAAACTGGACAAAAGAAAAGGGGTGTAACCACCCCTGTTCCTGATTCCACCCATAGGAGGGACCTAGTAGGTAATCCAGCCCCTAGATTTGGTATATAGGTAGGAGCTGTGTCCCAAGACTTTAGATTATCCTGACTGAAACTCTGATACAAAACTCTGGACCTTCACCACTCGACTTCCAAAGAAGAAGACTGAAGAATCTCCATTGTGGTCAAGGAGTGACCACCCTGCAGCCGCAGGCACCATCCAGCGATCAACGACTTGCTTTGCCGCCGCCTCCTGCCGGAGCCCAGAGCCCGACAAGAACCAGATTCCCAGATATCCAACAGCCCGATCCACAGTCCCTGCAAAGCTGAGAACAAGTGGAGGCGACGAGAGACGTGGGACTGGTCATCTTGAAAAGTCCACGAAGTGCAGTTAGCAGGTCGTGGACTTTTCAAGATGGCCAGCCAGTTCTCTATGAACACCCACCATGTCATACAGGACAGGCAGCCAAGTTGATAAGAAGTTGTATTTTTTTACTTGAATGTCATTGGTTCACAAAGCCTTCCACAGTAAACATGCCATGGCGGACGGAACTCTGGCCCCATGGATGGGCAAGCTCTTTCTGTGCAACACCCGAGGCCTCCTCGACGCTGTGCTTTGGGGTTTGAGAAGCCCCAGCCCTGAGCAGCTTTTGCAGCAAAGATCAGCCCTGCACCATCCACGAGTTCTGCGTGTGGCCCTTTTGCGTTTTCCTGCTCAACGCGCCTACCCGGTCACTTGCCCGCTGGCTAGTGGCCATTTTGGCGAGTAAACTATGATTTTCCACCGCTGGGCTTGTTGCTCCAGACTGGCCCTTGCTTCTGTGAAAAGAAGCAGCCCCTCAGACCTTGCTGGTCTGATTAGAAGCCAACTTCGTTTCCTGCATGGCTTATATTTGCCAAGGCCTATTTGCTCTGATCTTGAAGCCGACACCGCCGACAGCGAGAGCCTTCGTGGGACAGTCCGTACCTGACTTTTGGTCGTCGTCGACGCCTCCTGGTCCATGTGGCTGAAAGACCAGCTTCTCAACATCACCTGCTTGCATCCCGACATCGCCTGGTTCTTTCCTGGTTCCTTCCTGGTCACTGGCTAGTGACCCAGACTCTGTCCCCTCTGCTTTCAGGTCTTCAACATCTTCGATCCACCCTTGGATCCACCAGAACTCTTCTCGCCTGGTCGCCTGCAGCCTCTTTTCTCCAAGGCTCCATAGAACTCCACGAAGAAACCTGACACACTTTGGCACCTATGCACCCGCTTCCTGTGGATGAGGTAACACTGGCACTCTGGTGTTCCTGTGTAGTGTAACACTCCTAGTGTCTAAGTTTCAAGTAGTTAGGTTCTAGACCATCCCGAAGACTCCCAATCTTTAACTTTGTGACTTTTACGCACCCATTGTTTCCAATGAGTGCACGCGTGTAATTTTCATCACTGCACACGCATCCTGTGGGCCTCCTGTTCTCTAACCATTGTTAGCTCAGTGTAGCCCCAGCGATTCCCAAGGCCCTAGGCCTTACCACTGTTCGATTCGTGGTTCTAACACCACTTGTTTAGTACTTGGTTTAGTGGGCCACCCGGGCCCATCCATATTTGTGCAACATATATATATTCAATCAAGTAACTTGTTTCATGTATGTGCTTCTGTGCTCATAAAGAGTATAGGGGATTGTTTTAGAAATAAAGACATATATATTTTCGATATATATCCTGTGTGGTGTCCTTTCAATTGATATTAAAAGGGGTTGCATATGGTGAAACAGCTGGCTCCACATGCCCTCTCGAGTTTAGCCTAAGACTGCTCTGTCCATGCTACCTCTAGGATAGCTGGTCTATAAGGTTGACTTACAACCAACACCATAAGGGTTGCTTGGCATGATACAAGGTGATCAATAGAACTAGTGAGCATCATATATCAGGCCAACTTCTCACATTCTGTTTTAAAAATACAATCAAATCCATGATTTCCCAACTTACTGTTCTAGTCAGGCAGGCCTTACTATAGCTTAATAGCCCGCTGCCGAGGGCCTGCGGCTCGGGCCTGCGGCTCGGGCCTGCGGCTCGGGCCTAAAACTCAGGTTCAGGGCCTTTAACAACCGGCATACCCTGAGGCAGAAAGGCTAAAGGCTATTAAAACATTCCAACCACTGAGGGTAGAATGTTCTAAATTAAAAAGTGAGAAACATGAAGACAAACATTGGAATGTTGGAGCTCCGGACTTATACCAGCCATTACAAGCCCGGAGCTACTCGGTTGTCTTCAATGGAGCTCCCAACATTCCAATGTTCTAGTAACGGGTACAAGTACCCACAGTGAGTTTATTTGAAGTGGGGGTGGAGGTTTTGAAGAACATTTGGAGTTCCGTCCCTTTTGACACATACTCCCAGCTAGGATATAAACGACAAAACATGTTAGTGACGGCCCATTGGAGAGCAGCTTACTGCTGCTCAGTATTTTCAGCTAAAAATAAAGCTCTGTTATCCGTATAATGATTTTTTGGCCAGAGCCTGGCGCCCCATCTGGGATCACCAGAGAACCCCCAAAGGGGGCACAACCCCAGTTTGAACACCTCCACCCTAGACATACATTTTAACCATTCATTCTCCTAAATAAAAAAATCACAGAAGAGCTGACAGAATTTGAGTGAATAAATCAAACCATATTTATTTCGGAATTAATGAATATTCCATGAAATTGATACAACAATAGCACAGAAGAAAAAATCAATGACTAAAATGTATTTTAACATCAATTAATCAATTTATAAACAGTGGTAGGGAACAAGGCACTGGTGCGTCAAAAGGATTACACACATCCAGGTCTAAAAATGATTATACGTTTGATTAAACATTTAAAGATACACAAACAGACTAACTAAAATAATTCAATCCACCGATCGCTAAATGAAATCTGCACAGATATGTTACCAGCCGCATCCTTCAATCTATGGGTGATGGGCATTCTTTAGCTAATTCAGTCACTTTTTGACCTAAAACTCTGTAGTTTCACTTGGTTTCATTCCTTTGGCTAATGACTACAGAACGTCCAGATCATCTGAGGGAAGTTACACCCTCACGTTAGCTTTCTTAAAAAACTTGTGTTTTTATTTTAAGGGCCCTAATACAGTGAAAATGTACCTAAACACATAACTGTTGGCAAATTGCTGCTCTGTTATAATTTTATCTGTCGCCTCGATGTCAGCTACTAGGTGTTTCAGAAATTGACAAACTCCTTATTCTGTACACTGCAATGAAAGATAGGGACAGATGTCTTGTTTATCAACCAAACTATCTCTTAAATTAGTAGAAACATCCCCAGTGCCCCCTGTCTAGCTTGAGAAGCCAGTTTTCTATGAACACCCACCATGTCATACAAGACAGGCAGCCAAGTTGATAAGAAGTTGTATTTTTTTACTTGAATGTCATTGGTTCACAAAGCCTTCCACAGTAAACATGCCATGGCGGACGGAACTCTGGCTCCATGAATGGGCAATGCTCCTTCTAGCATTTAACACCAACTAAATGTTTCAATTCCAAGTTCTGAAAGTGACCTTGTCCTATGCTTCCAGACATTGACCTAGTGTGCTAGGCAGTATATCAAACCAGCGTAATAGGCATATCGGCTAGCATCTGTTTTAAAGAGAACCAGGAGCAGAAAACGGTTTACCTATTAAAAAAAAAAACAGAACTACGATATGGTAATAATCTTGGCGCCCCCTTGATTAGGTTAAGGAGGGATGTGGCGCGCTGGAAGGCGCTTCCGCTCTCACTTCTGGGCAGAGCAATGCTTTTTAGGATGTTGGCCCTTTCCGGTTTTTATACGCGCTCCAGAACTCAATGGATTTGGTACCTGCATCCTACTTTAGGGAGATAGAGGTCCTCCAGGCCACGTATAGCGTTCTCCCAACTCACTCTCCCCTGGTATGACAGGGGGATAGGCCTGCCGGACCTACAGAAATACTACTGGGCCTCCCAGTTGGCCGGGGTGAATCATGCAATATACGGGCCCCCCCGGGGGCCCAGGGTATGATATGGACCGCTGGCAAGTCCTGGGCGGCGATTTCACTAGAGCGCTCTATGCTGGACCTCGTCGGTTTCCCCTTGCGGGAGCAACAGCACACGCCGTTCACGTGTGGCACGAGACGAATAGGCACCTCAGGAGGGAGGGGAGACTCACACTGTCCACCCCGTTGTGGAGTTTGGAGAAGTTGGGGAGCCTATGGAAATCTAGGGGGTTCGACAAGTGGGACCTCATCGGGATTACATAGATTAAAGATATCTGGGAGAAAGGCACAGTCCTCACATTCAATTCACTTCAGGAATGTTAGAAGGCGACCTCAGGGGAGCCAGGAAGTGGACCCGGTCACCCTAGGATCTACCCTCGAAGTATCGTAGCCGAGCACTGGCGAGAGACTCCTCAGGAGGAAGAGCCTCAAATCTAGGATCGTACACGCGGCACAAGCACCACACGACAGAGACACCACACCATAGATTCTTAAGAATAGAGCTTTATCTAAATATCGAAGGATCTTTATGATCAGGCTGGTTGCAATATATACAAGGGAGCACGAGGGCTCAAGAGTCTCGGTAGGGTAAAGGGTAGCGGGACAGTCTTTGTGGATCAGGGTCACCTGTAGTTGCGTATCCGGCGCACAGCTCACAATCCTCGAGCTGGGGGATACGATGCGATCGTTTGGGTCCAGCCGGACCGGGAGTGTTGTAGGAGCCGCGAGTCACTCAGCAGGGCTCAAGCAAAAGGTCGGAGTTCTTACGAGTTCAGGGGAGCCGCGAGTCACTCAGCAGGGCTCAGGTGTTCCAAAGTTGCAGGGGAGCCGCGAGTCACTCAGCAGGGCTCAGATGTTCCAAGGTTGCAGGGGAGCCGCGAGTCACTCAGCAGGGCTCAGAGGGTTCGGCAGAAGTCCTTCTCTACCAGGGGAGCCGCAACCATGCCAGCAGGGCTCTCGTCGTTCCAGAATCGAATCTGCCAGATAGGCCCAGAGCACCCCTGGTTATAGTCCACCTCCGCTTTGATGTCCGGAGTCTGTCCAGAAGGGGTCTTGACACCTGGGGGTTGCTGGTTGGGGTTTCCTGCCATGTCGTCCTTTGATCCTTTCAGGACCGGTTCGGGAGGAGTCCCAGACACACAGCAGGCGTGGAGCCGGCCCTCAGGGAGCCCGGAGGGGGGATCGAAACCCATCTCCCAGGTGGAGGTCGAAGGTGTGAGAGATACTGCTCCTCCCTCTCTCACTCGATGAAGCGTGTTGTTTTCCAGACTGGGTGGCGCCACTACGCCTGGGCCGCGCTGGGGCTGGGCGGCCATCTTAGGTGCTCGAAGGTGGGCACACAGGCCTCGTGGTGCTGGGGAAAATGGAGGGCACGGACGGGAATGTCCGGGGTCGTGCGTGTGTGCCCTAAAAGGGAAGGGTTGGCTAGGCCGGGTACGTGGGATGTGAGGGATGTGCACGGGTCAGGGTGTGTGCTGGGCTTCGGAGGGCCACGCTAGGCGGCCGGGTCTAACACGCGTCCCCCCAGCTGAAAGCCGGAGAGAACTACCCATCCTCTTGGGGGTTCTCTTCGCTGAGGCGGAAGAACCTAGAGAGGCCGTCAGCGTTGGCGTGGTCTGCACCTGGGCGATGTTCTACTGTGAAATCCATCCCCTGGAGGGAGATTGACCACCGCAGTAGTTTGGGGTTTTCTCCACACATCTGCATGAGCCAGCGCAGGGGGCGATGGTCTGTTTGGACCCTGAAATGGGTACCGAACAGGTAAGGTCGTAATTTCTTGAGGGCCCAGACTACGGCGAACGCCTCACGCTCGATGGTGCTCCACCTCTGTTCTCTGGGCGTCAGCCGTCGGCTGAGGAAAGCCACACGCTGGTCTAGGCCTTGGGCATTGACTTGGGAGAGTACCGCTCCGATCCCGTGCTCGGAGACATCGGTCTGTACCACGAACTCCTGGGAGTAGCCGGAGGCTTGGAGCACCGGAGCGGTGCACATGGCTCTTTTCAGGGCGTCAAACGCCTCCTGGCAGGCGGGGGTCCATTGCACACGCTTGGGGTGCTTCTTGGAGGTGGGTTCGGTGAGGGATCTACAATGCTGCCGTACTCTCGGATAAATCTCCGGTAGTAGCCGGTGAGGCCCAGGAAGGCCCGGACCTCGGTCTGAGTGGTGGGTGGTTCCCAGGCTAAGATGGCGTCGATCTTAGACTGCAGAGGGGCGACCTGCCCACTTCCGACCTGGTGCCCCAGGTAAACCACCGAACCTTGGCCAATTTGGCATTTACTCGCTTTCACTGTGAGGCCTGCCTGGCGCAGGGCCGTCAACACCTTCCGGAGGTGCTCACTCCATTCGGTACTGAAAACCGCAATATCGTCCAGATATGCGGCGCTGAACTCTTCCAGCCCGGCCAGGACTCTGTTTACCAGTCGCTGAAAAGTGGCCGGGGCATTTTTCATCCCGAAGGGCATTACGCGAAAGCGATAGTGCCCATCCGTGGTTGAGAAGGCAGACCGCTCCTTGGCTCCCTCTGTGAGCGCAATTTGCCAGTACCCGCAGGTCAAATCGAAGGTGCTGAGAAAACGAGCAGCCCCGAGACGGTCAATGAGCTCGTCTGCTCGGGGAATGGGGTGAGCGTCTGCTCGGGTGACTTCATTGAGGCCCCTGTAGTCCACGCAGAATCGAAGTTCCGGGGCTACACCGGGGGCGGCTGCTTTCGGGACCAGCACCACTGGGCTGGCCCAGGGGCTGTCTGAGGGTTTGATCACCCCCAAGGTCAACATCTTCGAGACCTCGGCCTGGATGCAGGACCGGACTCGATCAGGGACTCGGTAGGCTCTGTGCTTCACCGGCGGGCTGTCTCCGGTGTCCACGCCGTGGATACACCAGTCCGTGACGTTGGGGACAAGGGAGAACAAATCAGAGAACTGCCCCAGGAGCTGGCGGCAGTCTTTGCGCTGCTGGGGCGTGAGGGCCAGAGAGAGGTGCACTCCTTCTACGGAGCCATCCTTCTCCTTGGTATACAGGAGGTCGGGGAGAGGATCGGACTCCTCCTCTGCCCCGTCATCTGTGGCCAACAGAAAACTCAACTCCGTCCGCACGAAGTGAGGCTTGAGGCGGTTCACGTGCAGGACCCAAAGGGGGTCCCGGGGGGACTGGACGTCCACCAAGTATGTGACCTGACTCTTTCTCTCAATGACTTTGAAGGGACCTGTCCACTTGTCCTGGAGGGCGCACGGTTTTACTGGGGCCATGACCCATACCTCCTGGCCCGTCTGGAACTCGACCAGAGTGGCATTCTGGTCGTACCAGGCTTCATTTCTTCCTGGCTCGCCTCCAGGTTGGCTTCGGCTAGCTCTTGGAACTTCCTCGTTTGGTTCTGGAGGGCCAAGATGTAGCGGAACACATCTTGTGGGGGGTCAGAAGGTAGGGGTTCGTCGGTGGGGACAGATTCTCCTCGTGGGGAGACATCTGGGACCTCGACGGGGTCGATCCGGTTCTCTTCAGGTGGGGTGTCCTCGGCTTCCCCGGGAGGGGGCAGTCGGGCTGTCATGGATCGGGTGGTGGCGCACACCCACTCGGGGAGGCCCATCATTCCTAAGTGTGTCCGGCGTTCAACTTGTTGCCATGGGGAACTCTCAAAATCATTCCCCAGGAAGCAGTCAACCGGCTGGGCGGTTCGTACTGCGACCTTCAACTTGCCTTCTACTCCTTCCCATTGGAAGGGTACCAGGGCCACTCGACATAGGCTCTCAACGCTGTCTGCGGAAAGGACTGGGCAAAAGACATGGGGGAGGATCTGATCCTCCCGGACTAAGTGGCTGAGGACACCGGTAATACTCCCGGTGTCTCGAATGGCTTCGGCCTGCTGGCCATTGATCGTGACAATCTGCCTATACTTCTTCGTGTTGGGGGGTAGGGGATTCCCGGGGACCATCTCTCTATCTCCCAGGGAAACTAAGGCCATGGCTACGGGCTCCTGCTCCCATTTTCCTTCTTCCTCGATTTCCTCCCCTAGGGCGACATTGGCCATCTGTCGGGCTGGGGGCGCTGCAGCGGGGACGCGCGGGGCCATGGGGCACTCAGGGTCATTGGCATAATGGGCAGGCTTCTGGCAACGGAAACAGGTAATGGTCACCCGGTGCGCTCGTCCAACCGGGGGACCGGATACAGCTGGCGGGGGTGCTGGGAAGTTCGGGGGTTGGACCTTGGGCGTACTGGACTGGGATTCTCTATGTCCCCCCTGGTTCCCCCCCCTCGCTGGCGCTGGGGACCCTGACTAGAGCGGGAGTGTTCTCCTACGGGGCCCCGGGAGACCCAGGTGTTCACCCAGCGATCTGCCTCGACAGCCAGCTTCCTCGGATCCGTGAGCTTGCTGTCGAGCAGGTGCTGGCGTAGCTCTACAAAGCAGTTCGAAGCCAGGTGTTCCCACAACATGAGGTCAGCTAGTTCATCTAAGGTGGTGACCTTGCTGCCCTTGATCCACCCATCAAACGCACAACTAAAAAAGTTCACATATTCCACCCACGTGGTGCCAGGAATCTTCACACAGTCCCGGAACCGTTGGCGGTACATCTCTGGGGTGAGGCCGTACCTTGTGAGGAGGGCCTCCTTCATGTGGCTGTATGAGGTCTGCATGGAGGATGGTAGGTCGAGCAGGGTATCTCTCTCCTCGCTCAAGAATCGGCCCCACAACCTGGCCCCCCAATCCTTCTGCGGGACTCGGTGGGAGGTCATGGTGACCTCGTAGGCCTTGAACCATTGTTGAATGTCATCATTCTTGTAATATTCTTTGACCACATCCTTGGGGATGTGGACCTTTCGTTCCGTCAGGGGCGTGGCCTCTCCGGGCCCCGGGGGTCGGGGGTCGGGTCTCTTCTCTCCGGTCCTTGAGTTCCAGTTCTTTCAGGCTTTGCTCGTGCTCCAGCTGGAGTCGTCGGTCTTCCTGCTCCCGTTGGAGCTTCTTCTCCTCGAGTTCTCCTTGAACCCGTAACTGCTCTACGGCTAGCTTCTTTTCAGCTAGTCTTAGTTCGCCTTCGATTTTCAACCTCGCCAGTTCCAGTTCGTGATGGCGACTTCTTTCCCGATCTGCAAGTTCTTCCGGGGATAGGCTCCCGTCTGGTACAGAGCTCGGTACCGGGGTGCCGCTGCTCTCTCTTTGGGGGAGTCCGGCTTCGTCGTGCGGCTCCGTCGCTCCTCCTGTGCGGGGTGCTCCGGAGTCCACCCAAGCCTTTAGTGCCTTTTGCATGTCCTCTTTTGTGTTGAGACCGGTGGTAGCGATTCTTAATTCTTTGCAGAATTCTTTTAGTTGTTTGTGCGTGTACTCTTCCAATTGTTCCACCTGGAATGCAGTACCCGGATCATTTTCCGTGAGACTCATGGTGGTTTCTTCCGTCCTCCCTGTCGGTAGTGTGTCAGCCGTTACGGTACGATCTCTAGATTATGGGTTTTAATCCCGATGCTTGCCACCCATGTTATAAGGCGACCTCAGGGGAGCCAGGAAGTGGACCCGGTCACCCTAGGATCTACCCTCGAAGTATCGTAGCCGAGCACTGGCGAGAGACTCCTCAGGAGGAAGAGCCTCAAATCTAGGATCGTACACGCTGCACAAGCACCACACGACAAAGAGACACCACACCGTAGATTCTTAAATTCTTAAGAATAGAGCTTTATCTAAATATCCAAGGATCTTTATGATCAGGCAGGTTGCAATATATACAAGGGAGCACGAGGGCTCAAGAGTCTCGGTAGGGTAAAGGGTAGCGGGACAGTCTTTGTGGATCAGGGTCACCTGAAGTTGCGTATCCGGCGCACAGCTCACAATCCTCGAGCCGTGGGATACGATGCGATCGTTAGGGTCCAGCCGGACCGGGAGTGTCGTAGGAGCCGCGAGTCACTCAGCAGGGCTCAAGCAAAAGGTCGGAGTTCTTACGAGTTCAGGGGAGACGCGAGTCACTCAGCAGGGCTCGGGTGTTCCAAAGTTGCAGGGGAGCCGCGAGTCACTCAGCAGGGCTCAGATGTTCCAAGGTTGCAGGGGAGCCGCGAGTCACTCAGCAAGGCTCAGAGGGTTCGGCAGAAGACCCTCTCTACCAGGGGAGCCGCGACCACGTCAGCAGGGCTCTCGTTGTTCCAGAATCGAATCTGCCAGATAGGCCCAGAGCACCCCTCGTTATTGTCCACCTCCGCTTTGATGTCCGGAGTCTGTCCAGCAGGGGTCTTGACACCTGGGGGTTGCTGGTTGGGGTTTCCTGCCATGTTGTCCTTTGATCCTTTCAGGACCGGTTCGGGAGGAGTCCCAGACACACAGCAGGCGTGGAGCCGGCCCTCAGGGAGGCCGGAGGGGCGATCGAAACCCATCTCCCAGGGGGAGGTCGAAGGTGTGAGAGATACTGCTCCTCCCTCTCTCACTCGATGAAGTGCGTTGTTTTCCAGACTGGGTGGCGCCGCTAGGCCTGGGCCGCGCTGGGGCTGGGCGGCCATCTTAGGTGCTCGAAGGTGGGCACGCGGGCCTCGTGGTGCTGGGGAAAATGGAGGGCACGGACGGGATTGTCGGGGGTCATGCGTGTGTGCTCTAGAGGGAAGGGTCGGCTAAGCCGTGAAAATGGAGGGCACGGACGGGGATGTCCGGGTTCATGCATGTGTGTGCCCTAAAACGGAAGGGTTGGCTAGGCCGGGTACGTGGGGTGTGAGGGATGTGCATGGGTCAGGGTGTGTGCTGGGCTTCGGAGGGCCACGCTAGGCGGCCGGGTCTAACAAGGAACAATACCATCTTCACGATCGTGAACATTACCACTACCTCCAGATCGGACATGCCCTACTTGCGAATATCTCCAAGGATACGTCGCTTCCCGACGCCTCCCCTCTCGAGGACCGAGTGCTGGACAGCTACCTCCCTGAGAAAACAATTTCATTAATATATAAGAAACTTATTAGCCATATGGAAGACCCGCTGGTCCTCTTTAGAACGCGCTGGGGTGAGGATGGAATAGAGTTGGATGATGAGGATTGGCGGTAGGTGGTTTCCTCTCCACGGATAGTGGGGATACAGATGAGGCTTTGATTAGTACAATAAAGATTCTCCATAGGTCATATGTCACAGGCCTCGTCTGGTCCGAATGGGTCACTTGGAGGGCGGGGAGTGTAGGAGGGGGTGCGGGGAACTTTGAACGTTCAAGCATATACTGTGGCATTGTTCTGATGTGCAAACATATTGGGAGAAGGAGAAGATTCACGATAGGCTACAAGACGTCCTGGGGGTGGAGATACGGCCAGAAGCGCGCAGGTGTATTCTTAACGTTTGGGAACCCACGGATCTGACTGCATATAGGAAGCAATGGGTCACGCTGGCCTGCATGGTAGCTGAGCGGAATATTGCCCAGTTGTGGGGAGCCAGCCAGCCGCCTCGGGCCGAGAGGTGGGAGGAGGACCTGGATTGGTGCATGTTCAGTGAGAGGTCGGTGTATGTGGCTAGGGAGTGTCCGGCGAAGTGGGGGAAGGTATGGGAAACTTGGAATCACTACATCTGAGACGTTTGTGTGTCCCCCGATGTGTTTCGAGGAAGTGGAAGCGCAGGTGTCCCCTTGATCCTTTACCTATATTCTGTGTCTATTATTTTGAATGTATAGAAATGTACTCATGTAACTATCAAGATCTGCTAATGTCACCTGATGTTCTTTGCCGTTTTGTTAATAAAAAAGAATACAAAAAAAAATATATATATATAATCATTTTACTTTCCCAATTATTGGTGGCAAATGTTTCGATCCTCTAAAATTACCAAATGACTCAGCCTCACTCTAGTAATTGTATTCAACTGTATTAATTTATAGATATGGTCCACTAACTTCAGAAGTATTGGTGTGAAAATGCACACGAAATGAGGCCATTTTAACACAATTCCATACACATATTTGAGCCGAATAAACAGTGAGATGACAGTAATCCATGTTCTAATCATCCACACTCAGTGACAACAAGAACATCAAAATGATTCTGTGAACTTTCTCCTTGGAATCTCAGCAGATCTCATCAATAACAAAGACTTACTTCAGTATGGACTACCTACTTACCCATATCTTGGCCAGGTTCAGGAGGGCATTTAGTTCCATTCTAGTCAATAAACATTTAAAGTTAAGCTCCCATACGACTATGGAATTATTATCCCCCAGAGCAACCCACAGAATTTTCTATACAACAGAAGCTCAAGCAGTCCTACTCAGAAACACCAGTGCAGGGCGCCATGGATAGATTTTGCTAGATTTTCAGCACTGTATGTTCTAACAAGGGCTTTAAAAAACAGCCTTACATACTATGAAAAATGTTTAAAATGCCCTGTTAGTCCGGGACATGGGTAGACCAACATTCTAGATATGAAACTAAATCCTTAAATAACCTTAGCTTTATTACTGTTCACCCTTCCAAGGTGCTCAGAGCTTTCCGATAAACTCTTTGTACTCGGCTCCTTCATTCCACACCCATCACAGTATCGTTGGGCTAGCTGTATCACGATCGACAAACACCCAGTGTATAAAGCTGCACTAAAAAAGAAACTTTAAAAAAAGCATTTTTTGAATATTTATATCCCTCTTGTAGCAAAATACATTCAAGTACTGAACATTTTGTGTCATTTATATGGATTATTAACAAGGGGAATGCCAAGCGACAGGCATATTGTTATCGTTCCTAAAAAATAATCCATTGGTTGGGTAACAATTGAATTAAAAGTAGTGTAGTACAGATCTCTGTATTACCAGTAGCACTTCTCTTTCCAGCAACACAGGAGAGCTAGTACCATCCCAACCAAAGAAACATGGTCAGTCCAGGGACACACTGTCAAGTTGGACCACCTTCATCTGCCATCTGTGGCAGACTCACCCTAATTATGCCGGGTATGCACAGATATTGGTCTTAGCCTCGCAGTGCCACGGTAATCAATCTAGCCTGGCTGATGAGGAGTGATACCTCGAAATTGATCCTAGGATGCTTGTTTCTGGTCCAGGGAGGACCTGCCTTGGTAGTTAGGGCTGGATTGTTTCCATGAGGAGCAGCTTCAATACTGAGATGCATATGGCTGCCTCTAAATTGGGGTGGCATGGTGAGCTAAAGAAGGATGGATTGAACCCAGATCTCTTGACTGGAGGTGAATGTTTGATTTGTTCCTCATTCCGTCCATCATTTGTGTGTCTTTTGCTTTCTTGCCCTAAGTGCTCCTGGTATGGCCAGACATGAGTCCCGGGCTCACTGTGCCACTGAATTGAACCTGTCCTGGCTGATAAGTGGGATACGCCAAAGCCGTTCTCAGGATGCTCGTTTCTGGTCCAGGGAGGACCTGGTTAGGCAGTTCGGGCTGGACTGTTCCCAATGGGGAGCAGGGTCAAGACAGATTTGCTTATGGCTGGTTCTAAACTGGGATGGCATGATGAGCAAAAAACTATGGATTTAAATCAGATCTCCTGACTGTGGATGAATTTTTGATTTGTTCTGCATTCCCTCCATCATTTGTGGGCCTTCTGTAGACTCCCTGCAGGCAGCACAAAGTATCTTGATAGTGTAGGGGAGCAGTCTCATTCTTTACAATCAGCAGTCAAATACTATAAATCCAAATTATTTTTTGTTTTATTACATATCCCAAAACATACAATTTTATTAACATGTAAAATCTAGTAATTATTATGTACATTCTATAGTGTCATGATTAGTTCCAACTATATAATTGTATGGTGCAATCAATCTTTTTTTAATTTCCTTTGTAGAACAATCATTTCAAAATGCAGCTCATTTAGCCATTTACAACTGTCACCCACGAATGTACAATGGTGATTTTGTTCTCTTTGTGCTCGGCCTTGCTATCAGACATTGGGAGGCTCTGTGGCTTTTGTTAATGATCCGTCACTTTTCTGCAGAGAAGCCCTGTGCTCAGCCCGGCAATCACACAGCATGTGGGTCAGAGACTTTGTTAATAATTCATCTATGGTGATTAGAATTCTGCCTGGCTATCACACAGCTGCAGCAGCTCTACGACCTTCATTATTGATCCTGCACTCTTCTGAAGTATGCTCGGCCTGGCTATCACACAGCTGCAGCTCCGTGACCTTCATTATTGATCCTGCACTCTTCTGAAGTGTGCCCGGCCTGGCTATCACACAGCTGCAGCTCCGTGACCTTCATTATTGATCCTGCACTCTTCTGAAGTGTGCCCGGCCTGGCTATCACACAGCTGCAGTTCTGAGACCTTCATTATTGATCCTGCACTCTTCTGAAGTGAAGTACTCGGCCTGGCTATCACACAGCTGCAGCTCCGTGACCTTCCTTATTGATCCTGCACTCTTCTGAAGTGTGCTTGGCCTGGCTATCACACAGCTGCAGCTCTGCAACCTTCATTATTTTTTTTATTTTTTTTGCAAAACCTTTATTGATCTTTTACAAAAGTACATCATTATTGGCCTACAACCCTGGGGCCGGCCTCAAAAACACTATAACACCGACGCAAGTTAGATATACTTTTCTATTTGAATGCTTTCGTTGGTCACACACGTCATCTATGACGTCGCCTCATATATAACAATATTGCACTAGTGGTCTTACGTTTTGCACTTTTTTTCTTTTTTTTCAACTGGAATTAAAGAAATTAACCAGAAACTGAAACTTAGAGACCTAATCATAATACGTATTGTATTCTATACTTCTTTGACTTACAATCCTTATGGATTCAGAAATGGCAACAGTTTCATGTTACAGCGGAACATATCAGGCATCTATCGACTCATGAATAGATATTAATTAGATAGTCAGGCCTTACGATCCCCCCCCCGTCTTTATCGTCCAATGTGAGCAGATAATCTGTTAGATAGCACCAAAAGTCTTTAGATCTGGATATCGCTGGCAACTCTTCATCATACGTCATAAGCTTATCCCTGCAGCTAGACATATCTTGCAACCATCTGGACACCTTAGGTACTTTTCTACTGTGCCAGCATTGTGCAACCTGTCGTTTGGCCAATAATAGCAAAACCGCACAGCACTTTCGTCTAGTGGATTTGAGGTGTGGAGTTAGCCCCAGTAGGCAAACCTGTATTGTGCAGTCCAGTTCAGGGCCTATCATAACGGAGAGGGTTCCGCTTACTTCCCCCCAGTATTCCTGTACTTTTATGCAGTTCCATGCTAAATGTGAAAAATCTGCGTTGTCTAGGCCGCATCTTTTGCATCTATCTTCCATTTGCCCACCAAATTTGCACATCTGTGTGGGTGTATAATATGTTTGGTGGAGGAATTTATAGTGAATGATTCTTAGGTTGCCATTCGGGGTGAGAATCTGTGTCAGTGCACATGCTTGCACCCATTCCTGGTCTGATAGTGGTCCTATCAATGCCCTGTCCCAACGTGCTTTGGCCCTCCCCGTGTCGTGCAGTATTTCCTCCTGCGCCTTGGAGTATAATCTGGATACCATGTGCGATGTGTCTGATGTTGTAATAACCATTTGCAGTGTGTTCAGGCTATCAGGTTCAGTAGGGAATGTAGGATACAATTCTTTCAAAGCACTTTTCAGCCTGTGATATGTGAAGATAAACATAGGTGATTTGTTCTGAATATATGTAAGGTCTGTGATTCCTAGAAATTCGCCCTCGTTGAATAGATCTCCGATTTTGTCAATCCCCGCCCGCTGCAGCAGTGTCATACCTACTTTTTCCCCGGTTACTGATATTGCTTGATGGTGATGCAGTGGCATTGCTGGTGCATATAGTGGTGTCTTATGCGCTGGTTGAGCTAGTTTTTGCCAGGCTCTAACCGTCACGTCTACCGAGTTGATGTCTCGCGCATGCAGTGGTTGTCTAGTGTGGGATATAATTGCTGTCAGTGGAATTGGTGCTGCGTCATCACTTTTGATAATGGTATGGGTGAGATATGGTATTTCGTGGTACCAATAGGCAGCATATTGCGCCTGTGCGCACAAGAAATATAGCAGAAAGTCTGGCACTCAAAAGCCTCCGCGCGCATAGGGAAGACTAAGTGTCTGAAGGTCGATAAGGGCTTGTTTGCCTGCCCATATGAGTTTCAACACTAGTGTTTTTATTCGGCGAAACACTTCGGCAGGGGGCGTAATGGGGATATTGTTAAAAAGATATAGCAGTTTAGGCAGTATGTTCATTTTGACAATCGCAATGCGATCTGCAAGTGACAATGGCAATTGGATCCACCTTTGTACCTTATCCTCCAATTTGGAAATTGCTGCCCCATAGTTTGATCTAATTACCTCCACCGGGTCTCTGTGATACATCACCCCTAAGTAGCGGATGGGTTCGCTTTGCCATTCTAACGGAAATTCCATCGCAAACGGGGTCGTCGTGTCCGTGAGTGGGATAATCGAAGACTTAGTCCAGTTTATAGCTAGGCCCGAATGGCCCCCATATTTGATATATTCTCTCAGTAGTTCGTTTAAATGTGTCTCTGGGTCGCGGACATATAAGAGCATGTCGTCCGCATATAGAGATATGTGAAGAGGTCTTGCATTGAAACGGAGAGCCGATGCTTTGTAGTTTTCTCTGATTATGCAAGCTAAGGGTTCGAGCGCTAGAGCGAACAGCAAGGGTGATAGTGGGCACCCTTGTCTGGTGCCTCGCTCTATTGCAAAAGCTTTAGAAATATACCCATTGACACGTATCCTAGCACATGGATTGGTGTAGATCAGTGTCACCCATTGGATGAACCGTTTAGGAAAGCCCATCCTCTGCAGTACAGCAATCAGGTATCTCCATTCTATGGATTCAAAAGCCTTGGCGGCGTCGAGTAAAACCGCTGCCGCTTTTGTAGTGGGTTGTAAATAGTGTGATAACGCAAATAGTGATCGAGTGTTGTGTGACGTTGACCGTGTGGGGATGAATCCTGCCTGGTCCGGTAAAACTAATTTCGTCATCAATGGCGTTAGGCGAACTGCTAGTAGTTTCGCTAGAATTTTGGAGTCAGTATTTACGAGTGATAGCGGTCTATAGGAGTCGCATTTTTCCGGGTCTTTGGAGGGTTTGAGGAGAGCTATTATTACAGCCTCTTGAAGCATGGGAGGTAGTTCTTTCTGGTCGAACGCTGCTCCAAACATGCCCTCTATGTGTGCAGCAAGAAGATCTACATACTGCTTGTAGAATTCATTGGTGTAGCCATCTGGGCCAGGCGCTTTACCGTTGGGAAGGGTCTTAATTACATCAGTGACTTCTTCCACTGAGATTGGCATCGCTAAGTACTCCCTATGTCCGTCCGATAGCCACCCTATTGCTACATCATCTAGATATTGGAGAATTTCGTCCCCTGGTGCAGTCGGTTGCGATTTGTATAGTGAGGAATATGTGTCTACAAAGCTATGCAATATGCCCTCAGCCTGTGTGTGTATTTTTTCCATCATCCGTTTGGATCCGTAGCACAGCCGAGTGACTCTTGCCTTCACATATTTTATGTGCTAGCATCCTGCTGGCCTACCCCCCTCTCCAAATGTTCTTGCGGTGTGTTTTCGGTCTAGATATTTAATTTCATCTTCGATGAATGTCTGATGCTCTGATGGTATCTGTCGCAGCTCAGCTAGCAAGACGGTATCCTGTGTAGCTTCAAACTCTGTCTCAAGCTCTCTCATGCGTTTTTCACGTCGTTTTATCTGGTGTCGGATGTCTTTTAGTATGCCAATGGTAGTTGTAATACAGACCCCCCTTATAGTGG
This sequence comes from Lissotriton vulgaris, assembly GCF_964263255.1. Classification (NCBI taxonomy): domain Eukaryota; kingdom Metazoa; phylum Chordata; class Amphibia; order Caudata; family Salamandridae; genus Lissotriton; species Lissotriton vulgaris. The sequence goes on from NW_028244477.1 coordinate 477,323, forward strand.
CTTTGAAAGCCTCCCAGAGAAGCACCGGGTCATCCACCACCGGTTCGTTTATGTGAAAATATTCTTTGATCGCTTTTTTTATAGTATCATCATAGACATTATCAGTAAGTGAGACCCTGAGCTGATGGTGAGCAGAGACCTGGGGGTGACGGAGGAGTGCGCGCTGGGGTGGAGGGGGCGCTACGTGGCCCTTGTGTTGAGCGAGGCGCAACGGGGTGGAAGGACCTGGAGGTGGTGGGGGGGCAATGAGTAGAAGGGTGAGAGCCTGAGCTGATGGTGAGTGAGCGGGGGACCTGGGGGTGATGGAGGAAAGCACGCAGGGGGGGAGGGGAGAGGGGGCGCTACATGTCCATACTGCTGAGCACGGCACTATAGGGGTGGAAGGACCTGGGGGCGATGGAGGGGTGAGGGTGTGAGAGGTTGAGCTGACAGTAATGGTTATTTGAGGGGTTACCCACTGGGCTGACTGAGGCCATCCTCTGCAGTACAGCAATCAGGTATTTCCATTCTATGGAATCAAAAGCCTTGGCGGCGTCGAGTAAAACCGCTGCCGCTCTTGTAGTGGGTTGTAAATAGTGTGATAACGCAAATAGTGATCGAGTGTTGTGTGACGTTGACCGTGTGGGGATGAATCCTGCCTGGTCCGGTAAAACTAATTTCGTCATCAATGGCGTTAGGCGAACTGCTAGTAGTTTCGCTAGAATTTTGGAGTCAGTATTTATGAGTGATAGCGGTCTATAGGAGTCGCATTTTTCCGGGTCTTTGGAGGGTTTGAGGAGAGCTATTATTACAGCCTCTTGAAGCGTGGGAGGTAGTTCTTTCTGGTCGAACGCTGCTCCAAACATGTCCACTATGTGTGGAGCAAGAAGATCTACATACCGCTTGTAGAATTCATTGGTGTAGCCATCTGGGCCAGGCGCTTTACCGTTGGGAAGGGTCTTAATTACATCAGTGACTTCTTCTACTGAGATTGGCATCGCTAAGTACTCCCTATGTCCGTCCGATAGCCACCCTATTGCTACATCATCTAGATATTGGAGAATTTCGTCCCCTGGTGCAGTCGGTTGCGATTTGTATACTGAGGAATATGTGTCTACAAAGCTATGCAATATGCCCTCAGCCTGTGTGTGTATTTTGCCATCATCCGATTGGATCCGTAGCACAGCCGAGTGACTCTTGCCTTCACATATTTTATGTGCTAGCATCCTGCTGGCCTACCCCCCTCTACAAATGTTCTTGCGTTGTGTTTTCGGTCTAGATATTTAATTTCATCTTCGATGAATGTCTGATGCTCTGAATGTATCTGTCGCAGCTCAGCTAGCAAGACGGTATCCTGTGTAGCTTCAAACTCTGTCTCAAGCTCTCTCATGCGTTTTTCACGTTGTTTTATCTGGTGTCGGATGTCTTTTAGTATGCCAATGGTAGTTGTAATACAGACCCCCCTTATAGTGGCTTTGAAAGCCTCCCAGAGAAGCACCGGGTCATCTACCACCGGTTCGTTTATGTGAATAGTATAGTATCATCATAGACATTATCAGTAAGTGAGACCCTGAGCTGATGGTGAGCAGAGACCTGGGGGTGACGGAGGAGTGCGCGCTGGGGTGGAGGGGGCGCTACGTGGCCCTTGTGTTGAGCGAGGCGCAATGGGGTGGAAGGACCTGGAGGTGGGGGGGGCAATGAGTAGAAGGGTGAGAGCCTGAGCTGATGGTGAGTGAGCGGGGGACCTGGGGGTGATGGAGGAAAGCGCGCAGGGGTGGAGGGGAGAGGTGGCGCTACATGTCCATACTGCTGAGCACGGCACTATAGGGGTGGAAGGACCTGGGGGCGATGGAGGGGTGAGGGTGTGAGAGGTTGAGCTGACAGTAATGGTTATTTGAGGGTTTACCCCCTGGGCTGACTGAGGGCCCGGGATGAGGGAGGGGAGTCCCCTTGAGACATCGGGAGCACTGTTTACAATGAGGATTGGAGTCGTGTGGGTGTGGGCAGGGGGTTGCGTAGCTCCTAGTGTGCGCTCGTGCTATAGTCACTAAAGTGTCAGAGAATGGAACAAGGTTCTGGAGAAATGTTTTTATAATTAACACATGTATAGCGCCCATTGCTTAATTTGTGAATACGCCCCCAGCCCAAAGGGTTGCTCAGAAGCCCTCAGCGAACCGGGCCTGTCTGCTGCTTGTGAACAGCACTTGTGCAGCTGACCTTCTGCCCTGATTCCTCACCTTGACAAACATCCTCGACCAGCACTCTTTCCACCTTCCGCAGGGATTCGCTGTCTCATGCAAATACTTTTCGAGACTTGTTTTTGTCGCTTACCAAGTAATCCGCACAAACCTGTAATTACAGCGCAGTTACCTGGCGCTCGTTTACCGGGGAGTCCCCAGGGCTGGCTGCGATGAAAATGTAATGTAATGTAATGTATGTGTTCTTGTAAAGCGCACTGCTGCCCTGAGGCGTCGTGGCGCTGTAGGTCGCTGGGGAACCCGTCCTGGCTATCCCTGTGAGATGGTCCCTACTGGGTATCTCCAAGGTGAAACCAGGCATCCCCGGCGAATGTGGGGGCCGTTGTAGAGATGAGGCAAGCTAATGCCCAGAGTTGCCGAGTGTGATCCCTGGTTATAGTAGGCACCGAGGCGAGAATTATCGAGTCCGCTGACCCTGGTCCACGACCCTGCCGCGTCGGGAATTGAACCCTGGTCCCGGGCCGTTCTCTGCTTCCGGGTCTGCCGCCTTTAACCAGTGAGCCACACCACTCCACAACAGGCCCGGGCTATTTATTGCCGGAGTAAATGAGAAATATATCATTTACCGTGCTCCCAAGTGCCCCGACGTACCTTGGGGACCGGATCACTGACAGCTAAACAGAAAGCAGCTCAGTATCCGGGCTGTGACTGAGAGGGCGGGGGCTGCCCGCGCATGCGCGCTATTTGTAATGAAAAGGGAGCCCCGGTGCCAAAGCGAAGTGCGGCAGCTGAAGTCCTGGGTCCCAGGAGGGGGCCCGGGTGAAGACCAGTGGATAGCACTGCGGGGCTCCCATGCCTAAGGGGAGAGCCCCGCGTCGTGCTGGCAGAGGAGCTGGAGTGCCCTGCTGAGCTCCCATGAACAAAGGAAGCCCCGTGTGTGCCAGGTGATGCAGAGACAAGAGCACCGTGAGGTAAGGGGAGAGAGGGGGGGAGGGTGTGTGTGTGTGCATGCGCGCAAGTGTGTCTGTGTGTTATCCACTTGCTACCAATGTGGGACAGGAGATGTGCACGGCGTTTGGGTGAACGTGCGCGCTCACATGGGGGATTCTCCTGCATGTGCCCATCCCCTATCTCACATTGCGGCACCAGGGGGTGGGGTGGGGGGTTGTGGTGTGTGTCTCTATGTGTGCGTGCGTGTATGTGCGCTCGTGTCTCTCTGTGTGTGCGCTTGTGAGTGTGTGTGCGCATGCGTGTGCGAAAGCAGGGAGGGTGTGACTGTGTGTGTTGGAGGCTTTCAAGGGAGACAGGAGACGGTGAACGCGCGCGCGACCTGATCCGATTCCTGAGACTGCGCATGCCCATCTCTTGTCTCCCTTTTGGCTCCTTGTAAGCAGAGCCGACAGCTATAGGTCTCGCGCTGCGACAGGGCTTTCGCAATGTATCGCAGGTGCGAGACCTAAAAAAGCATTTGAAATGCAATTGCGACGGAGATGATCAATATTCAGCACATAGTTGATCCATGGTACCTACTGAAGATATACAGGCATACTTCCACATTCATCCAGTGCCTATTTCTATATAGATGCACTGTCTAATTTTTAACATAATTGTACAACAGTTGCTACATCGTAAGGACAGACCAAAAGAGTAACATCAATGTAATTGTTGTCACATAGTTTCACAGTTAAAACGTAATCATTATTTTCATGGCTGAAGAATTTGTGTCCTCATTAGTTCTACATCAGAGCTTCAGAGGTAAATGTCATGCACTGCGAGGGTTGACCCAGAGAGCTGCAGCTCACATTCTCCTTCTTTCACTTTTGCTTTTCTACACAGTTCTCTGGCCACTGTCAAAGAACAATTAATGATGCATAAAATGACAAAAACCACAGCCAGCTCAGGAGACCTCATTTTGTGCTTGTTAAATTGTTTTGAGTGTGTTGGGTTTATATGTTTTAAAATTAGCTGAAAATAGACTTGTTAGTCCAAGCATTGTTCATGGTGTTGCTTTTACAGGTAGCATGGTCCGGTGTTCTTGGATTTCTTTCGTTAAAACTCTCTCACAGAATAAAAACCAACAATGTTTCTTTACTTTTAGTCCACTTTGTGCTAGTCTCCCAATGGGTTTCGTGATATTTCATGTTTTTCCTAGCTGTAGGGAAATAAACAATAGCACAGAATAGACATGTTCATTGATGGTGATAGAGTGCTCGCTGATTTTTTTTAGGTTTGAAGACTGACAAGAGCTTTTTGCACGTTCACTGCCATGATATGGTTTTTCTCCTGTGTGTCTTCGCTGATGAATCCTTAATATTGAAGTATCACGAAAGCTACTTCCACATTCACTGCAATGGTATGGTTTTTCTCCAGTGTGTGTTCGCTGATGTCTATGTAGGTCTGATAAGCGACAAAATCTCTTCCCACATTCTTTGCACTGGAATGGTTTTTCCCCAGTGTGTGTTTTCTGATGCCGCTTTAGGTGCGATAATTTATAAAAACTCTTCAGACATTCACTGCAATTATATGGTTTTTCCCCTGTGTGTGTTTGTTGATGATACTTTAATCCTGAGGAGGAACTAAAACTACTTCCACATTCACTGCAGTGGTATGGTTTTTCACCAGTGTGTTGTCGATGATGTACCTTTAATGTTGATGAGTCACTAAAACTACTTCCACATTCACTGCAATGGTATGGTTTTTCCCCAGTGTGTGTTTTCTGATGCTGCTTTAGCTGCCATAAGTTATAAAAACTCTTCTGACATTCACTGCAATGATATGGTTTTTCACCTGTGTGTGTTTGGTGATGATGCATTAATACTGAAGAGGAACTAAAACTACTTCCACATTCACTGCAATGATATGGTTTTTACTCTGTGTGTGTTCTCTGATGCTGTTTTAAGTTTGTTAATTGACTAAAGCTCTTCAGACATTCACTGCAATGATATGGTTTTACTCCAGTGTGTGTTCTCTGATGACGTTTTAGGTGTGATAATCGATTAAAGCGCTTCAGACATTCACTGCAAGGATATGGTTTTTCTCCGGTGTGTGTTCTCTGATGCTGTTTTAGGTGTGATAATTGATTAAAGCGCTTCAGACATACACTGCAAGGATATGGTGTTTCTCCAGTGTGTGTTCTATGATGTCGTTTTAGGTCTGATAATAGACTGAAGCTCTTCAGACATTCACTGCAAGGATATGGTTTTTCTCCAGTGTGTGTTCTCTGATGCCGTTTTAGGTCTGATAATAGACTGAAGCTCTTCAGACATTCACTGCAAGGATATGGTGTTTCTCCAGTGTGTGTTCTATGATGTCGTTTTAGGTCTGATAATAGACTGAAGCTCTTCAGACATTCACTGCAAGGATATGGTTTTTCTCCAGTGTGTGTTCTCTGATGCCGTTTTAGGTCTGATAATAGACTGAAGCTCTTCAGACATTCACTGCAAGGATATGGTTTTTCCCCAGTTTGTGTTCGCTGATGACTCATGACTTTAGATGATTCTGTAAAACTACTTCCACATTCACTGCAATCATCTGGTTTTTCCCCTGTGTGTGTTTGCTGAAGCTCTTCAGATATTCATTGCATTTGTATGACTTTTCCCCTGTGTGTGTTCTCTGATGCAGTTTTAGGCTTGGTAAATATACTCTGTGTTTTATATAGCAGAACCTCCATTTCCTTTAACTTTCATTTAACTGTGCTTTTCGCTGATTGCTGTGGAATGGCCAGAGTTTAAAATACACCTCTAGCTCTGACTGGTGGTCTGATATCACTTTAGGAAGCAGAGTACTGCAGTAACCACCTCATGATCAGAGCTGGTATTGGATATGTTTACACAAGAAGTGGTTGATCAGTGTTGCCTTCATTTTCTAGAGGTCATTTCTTCATCTTAAGGCACAGAGTTGCACAGCTGAGACTCGTAGAACCACCGAATTGCCCTTGACGGTACTTCCAAGATCTGTCAGTTTATGTTCAGGTTCGGCTGCCTCTGAGGGCTCTTATGTTTTCCTGAATACTGAAACTCAATGTTTCGGACTTTGCTTTTGTAGATTTACAGTATTATCTTCATTATTCCTAAACATTTTGTGCATTCAAGGATTGTTTTCTGTTGGATGTAAAGAGATTTAAATTACTTATATGGAAAATACCGGAATGTGAATATACAATTTTTAGTTGATTGTAAAAGCATCTCATTTATTGCTATTGTTGAAACTTATCAAGACATATTTAAGACACATTTAGCCATACAGAGATATTTGCATAAAAGTTTCTTTGAACATGCCACAAACTTATTTATTTCAGCAAAGGTGTTCATAGAGTAACTTTGCAAAAAAGGGCACTCGCATAGCACACATATACTAGTTACAGCTTTAGGTAGATGCATATGGTCAAAGTTTTGTTAAAACAAGAACAGCTCTTGGAGTAAAAGATGGATCAGGAACACTCAAGACAGCAAGGTGGGCAAAAGGAAGTTGTGCCATACATCAAATCTTATTGTTCACGGAGGTGCCTGGCTCCATTCACTACTAACTCCTAACTCTTTTTTCAGGAGGATTCCCCTGGCTGTTGTCTCAAGGCCTGGTTAATGGGGGCCTTTTGTGCGCTGATTGTGTTTGGGGCCCTTGTGGCATAAAGGGGCTCTATCTGGGCCTTGTAGGCACTGCATCATGTATCAATCCTCTCCCCATATAAAGTCCCTGCCCAATCTAAAATGGCGGCGCCTCTAAGACTCTAGGAATATAGATATCGACATAGGACTTTGCATGTCCTTCTTATGTACATGAAAGAAGGACTATCATGTTCTATAGCTTCAAAGTATTTCCACTGTGGCGGCCATCTTAGAATGATGTTGTTTACTAATTCTGCTTAGATTTCCAGACTGGCTCGGTCTATCGAATTTCCAAGTGCATCCTAGGCCACTGTTCATTCTATCCCCCCTATCCCTCTAATCTGGATTCTGTCTTCCTAATTGCATAATCTAGTTTGACCTAATGTATTTCAACTTCCCCTTTTTATATTCGCAGATGAGCCCTCTCCTGAGGAATTTTTGTTTTCCACCTAGTAATCACATGCATATAACGCTGGGAAGCCTAAAACAGAAAGAGCACCTTCTCTCTTAACATCTTCTGTCATTATACTGCTGTTTAATGGGCTGTCTTTGTAGAACGGAGTCATCCAACTTTCCTCCAGCCACCCCATGATTTGCCCCATCCCTTCCTTCCTTCCTTCCTGCCTTCATCTGACCATACCCCCTTCTCCTCATATCCCCTCAGCTTCCCCCCACGTGAGCATTGAGTACCCCGGTCCCTCCCCTCTTTCCACTCTGAAAATTTGGTGCCCTTAGCCATGGATTACCTTTCTCTGTGTGAAGCAAGCACACAATGTTACTCTCATCTTGGTACAGTGGTAGTCTAAACGCTGAAAGATGCAATCTAAGATTGAGTGAAGGGTCATGGAGATTCTCTTCCTTGCTCGAACACCTCCAGCACCTGAGATCTCTAAGAATCATTTACAACAAACACATGCATAGCTCAAAAGCAAACTTCCTTAGGAAACTGATAAACAATGCCAGGAATCGACCTAAAAACTGTTTGAACTCGTTAAATTGCAATCTAACAGGAAACCCAACCTACTTTCTGGGTCTTATCTGCAGCCTAACTGCGAAGAACTTGCTGCCTTCTTCCTGGGAAAGACGAACAAAATTGAAAGTGACTTAAAGACTGAATTGGATCTCCCCCCGATGCTTTCACACGTCAGTCCCCTCTCACCTGTGTGGCCTGAGCGTCCTACACACACCCCCAAAAATATTGCTGCATGGTGTTCATTCAAATCCTTTGATGAAACAACCATACTAAAAATGCTGTCAACACTTAAACCTTCAAAGCACTTCAGCGATCCGCTTCCTTCAAATCTCTTAATTGAGATTAAAACCTCTCTTCTCCCACTCTGGACCAAAATAGTAAATGATTCATTAATTCAAGGCAGCATAACAGACTACCTCAAGTCTGGACAGATAACCGCCGTTCTGAAAAAAAACCACAGCAGACCACACTGATCTACATAACTTCCGCCCTATCTCTAGCATCCCAACTCTTTCAAAGCCCCTCTAGAAATGTGCCCATACCCAGCTATGCAAACACAGAGCAATTTCAACTCTTAAATCAATACCAATCTGGATTCCTTCTGGGACGCAGCACTGAATCAGCCATGACTCACATAGCTGACGATGTGTTACACAATGCTTGATCAAATTTAATCCTGCCTTTTAAGCGACCTTGACCCGTCATCAGCATTTGATGACTTCAAGTCAGTTGCTCAAGCCCTAGTGTTTTCCAGGCTGGACTATGGAAATGTAACCCTTTGCGGTCTTCCTAGGTCAAAGTACCCCCCTTAGGGCCTCCCTTAACTCAGCTGCAAGGCTTATTACTGGATCTGAATGAAATAACCACATCACACCTTATTTGAAATCACTAAACTGGCTCCCTTACGAGGCACATATACATTTTTAAATTGCCTGCAGGACACACAAAGCCATACACTCCAAAACCCCGAGGTACATTGCACAAAAACTGGAGCTGTCTGGTGACTCTAGAACCTCAGGAAGCACCACATGCAGAAATTCAAGAAGAAAAACTTACATGGCCCAATTTGAGGCACCAGACGTGATGAATTTGAGAGAATGGATACATGTGAAGTTATATTGCCGCTTCATCGATGCTATCTTCTTAATTTGGGAGGACACTCAGGAATCATTGAAACACCTAATCAGAACTCTCAACCAAGTTGAGGCAAGAATACAATTCATATACAAAATAAGCAAAGAAGTAATTGATTTCCTGGACGTCAGGATAACTAAGACAGATAATGGATTTGACACGGAACTGTACAGAAAGTCCGCAGACCGAAACATTGCACTCAGTTACACCAGCTTTCACCCAAGGAGTCTAATAAGGAATTTACCGCTATCACAATTTATTCGGATCAAACGTATATGTTCCAATACACAAACGTGTGAAAACACCTTGGAAAGACAAGTCCAAAAATATGAGGAGAGAGGATACCCAAAGGCCATACTTCGAGAGCAAATACAAAAGGTCTCATTAATGAACAGAACAGAATTGTTGAAACCACTGACAAAAAATCAACAAAACAGAATGGTATTTGTAACAAAATACACAACCCAATCACACAGAATCAGAAACATCATCAACAAAAGATGGGAACTATTATCTATGGAGCAAGACTTTAATGGATTATTTAAAGAGCCTCCATTACATGCGTACACCAGAGGATTGAACTTAAAAGAAAAATTGAAATTCAAACAACAGCCATCATCAACGACAATAAACAAAGGAACAACACGCTGTCTCAATTGCATTAATTGCAACAACGTAATAACAGGAAGTTCATGCACTCACCCAACCTCAGGAAAACTGATCCAGTTAAAACATACCAGTGACTGTAATTCACAGAAAGTTGTGTACGGGATTAAGTGTCCGTGCGGAAAGATGTACATCGGGAAGACGGAACGGAAAATAAAAGTTCGAATATCAGAACATAAAAGCCGAATTCGCAACAACTCCCTAACTTCACCATTGGTACACCATTGGACACAAGAGAAACACAGTATCTCTCAACTTAGATTCCTAGTTTTGGAAAAGGTACCCTTAAAACAAGGAGTTAACAACCATCAAAAACTATTGCAGCGTGAACTTTTTTGGATCAAATATCTTAATACCATGGTACCAATAGGCCTTAATGATAAATATGATTTAGCGTGCTTTCTGTAGGGTCAGTAGATGAACTGAATAGAATTGAGGTCAGGGAGGCATAACTCAACGTGATTTTCTGATTTTTAAACTCATTAACCAAATGTCATTGTGACCATAATGTAATATCTTGGACAAACCTGCTATCAACTGTATGTATATAATAACATGAGGTAACCTGACAACAACGTTATACACTTAAAAAACACATACAGATTCCTTCTGTTTCACAGGCTAGCACTAGATTATACAATAAGTCAAGCAGCCAGCTGTATAACATTCATGATCAATCATGATAGTGGTAGAAACAGTTGACCACACAACAGAACGAGTGTTTGATCTCTTTAGAGTGTTGATAACTTTATATTATCCGGAACGCTTAGTTTTTTACAAATAATATCCAGGAATTATAACTAATATCTGGAAAGGCAGCACGAGTTTCTGAATCCTGTAATAACAAATTGTTGTAGCGGGTTTCATTAATGGCAGCAGAATTAGGACCACTCTAAGATGGCGCCTAACGGAGCGTAGTGAACAGAGAGATACCAACAGATAGTCCGACTTTTATTTCCACCATCACGGAGTTGTCCCGGAGTTTTGCGGAGTGATTTTAAACTCAGTTATTCTCGACACACGCTGATGTGAAAACAACTAACTAGGTTGCGGTTTTTGTTGAGGACGGAAGAAGGCTTTAACACAGGTATGAGCAGTATGCGTAACGCGGTTATTCAGAGTAATGAACTTGGTAGCACCTAGAGATGAAGGGTAACTGACGGTTATTATTGTTTGTTCTGGTTTCCTCAGATACGAGTTGGAAACGGAAGATAAGGTAAAGTCGGCTTCTTGCCGAGAGTTGATTAAAGCTCATAATTTATAACAATACGGTGCTAAGGCATTTTTCCGTTTGTTGTTTCAGAGATTTTTGGCACATTAACATAAGGTACGTTGCCCATTGAGTGGCTGGCTATTCAAAATAAGTTAATAACAATAAGGTGTTGGCATTTCCCGTTTGTTGTTTCAGAAATTATTGGCACAATAGCAGAAGGTACGTTGGCTATTGAGTGGTTGGCTATTCAAAATAAGTTTAACACATTATACCTGGTCAATTAAAGAGAAGTTTGAATTTTGTTTTACCAGAAGCATTGTGTTCAAGGCGGAGCATTGCATTCATACGTCACATACCAGCAACATTAAGGTACGCTAGCTAATATATTTTTAACTAAGTGAACCCCCAAGAACTAATATAGTCAACACACTTACACCATGTTTTTTACTTTTATTTTCTGCAGAATTTCCCCTGATGAAGGCACTCCAATAGTGCCGAAATGCATTGGGCTCAACCAAGGAACATTGATTATATGAGTCATGTACAATATTGGAAATGTTGAAAAATTTGAAGAAATGAAATATGCATTGAAATAATGTATTCAAAAGCAAGTTGTTATGAAAATTGTGAATAACAAAACTATAGTTTACATGATGAGGTGAACATGAGCACAAATTTAAAACTAAAGTAAAAAATAAGACATACTGTTGGTTTAAATTGTGTTTAAAAACGTAAAAATAAAAAGGTGCGTAGCACCAAGTGAACAGTGCGCGATTGGGTGGGTATCAATAGCCATCATAACGAATCATTAATCCAGGACCTACAATCCTTAACAATCGCAGCACCATTTGTTTAAAACCCTAAGATCCAGCTGACAACGGAGTGCTCCTTACAAACCCAATTTTTTCATAACTTTACTACAGTCAACCCAGTAAGGAGGCACCCAAACAAACAAAGATGCAATTTGAAACAATAACAGCGATCACGGACAATAGAGCCAACACATTGGCGTATACTAATTAACAGGCAGACCAGATTTACGCACTCATCAAGGAAGTCAGAAACATGGATGCTCACGGGGGTTCCATAAGTCAACAACTTAAACAGTTGGAATATCTTACACGACGTCAAGTTAACCAAAGAATGCACGCATCGACACTCATCCAATACCACAAAGCCAAACGCATCCCGAGAGGACTACGTTTGTCAATCAAACCAATGTTATTTCGATTCAACCTCAATTCTAAGTTCATGGATAAGTGGTACAGTATACTAAACAAATGTTCATTAGACCTTATACTGCTCATCATTGAAGAACTAGCTAAGACCATACGTGAGTTAGAAGATGAAATTTACACACTTAAAACAGAATTGGAAGCAAGAATGGAAGATGATTCATGGAAAATCAGTCTAGAGGGTATCAATCTGAAATTGGAAAAATACGAGAAAGAATTACAAGAAGGAAAGCTACGCAAATACAAACGCGACACAATCGATTATAAGCTCAACGAAGTTTATACATGGGCTGATATCTACGCTCGACGACAATTTGTACCACCAAAAAAAACAACACCAGCCGCAGATTCGTCCGAAGAAAGTCTTGTAACCGATAAGGAAACATCAATACGTAGAGGACCCATAAGAGCAACACAGGAAGGAGTAATATTATCCACTGATAACAGTCAACATGCTACAACAAGCAGAGATACGGCTTTTTTGTTACAAGACCAGGATCAAGGTCAACCACCAACATCACAAACACCAACACCAGCATCAAGCGCAAAACAAGGCGAGGAAGTGGCAGGCAAAGCTCTAAGAAGCGGACGGACAGTAGTTTAATCATTAATATTTCTTCAACAACACTGACAAGGCAACAAACATTGACTTTAAATAAGGGTCTTACATTTGTACCTACTACAGCAACAAATGAATTGGAAACAGAAGGTGCTTTTTCAGGTTCATGAGAACATTAAAACTCAGACATTATTTTGAAAATGTAATTGAACCTACAAATACTCAGATTGAAAACACAGACAAACACATTAAACCAAAAAGTGTATTTCAAGCTCCAACATCGCACAAAATGTTAGACACCTTTGAAATCATGGTGAAAAATGATTTGAAAACATTTGATTACAAGAAAATACGACACAACAACTTGACGAAAACTGAACAACACATAATTAACAACTTGGCCAATGATGCAAAATTAACCATTCAACCAGCTGATAAGGGTGGCGCCTTAGTGCTAATGGACACGCATTACTACGAACATAAAGTAGATGAACACGTTTCACACCAAGACACGTAGTTACAGCTTCCATCAGATCCAACTTCAATGCTTCAAATTATGCTTAATGGAATTTTGCAGACAGACAAACTGAATGGATGTGTTGATGATCAAACAGTGGCATATCTAACAGAAAAAAACAGAGACGGCCACAATTGTATATGATCCCTAAAATCCATAAACACCCGACCAATCCACCTTTTAGACCGATAGTTTCGGGGTGTGGGTCAATTTTTGACCCCCTTGGACAATACATCGACTACTACTTGCAGAAATTTTTTCAACAATGGGGTTCGTATATCAAAGATACAACTGATTTTCTGAATAAATTGACATGGATTCAAGAAGGATATCAAAACCACTGGATTATGTGCACCATAGATGTGGTGGCACTTTACACCTCTATACCCCATGGAGCAGGCCTTGAAGCTGCAGAATGGGCACTACTCAAGCTGGAAGAAGTACCAACTTATAAAAAAAAAAAAATTGTTGCAGCTACTGAAGTTTTGTCTCTATAACAGTTATTTCTTATGGAAGAATACATTTTACGCTCAACTCAATGGAACATCCATGGGCTTTGCTGGGGCCCCAGCATACGCTAATACTTACATGGCCCAATTTGAGGCACAGAACGTGATGAATTTGAGAGAAGGGATACATGTGAAGCTATATTGCCGCTTCATCGATGATATCTTCTTAATTTGGGACGACACTCAGGAATCATTGGAACACCTAATCAGAACTCTCAACCAAGTTGAGGCGAGAATACAATTCACATACAAAATAAGCAAAGAAGTAATTGATTTCCTGGACGTCAGGATAACTAAGACAGATAATGGATTTGACACAGAACTGTACACAAAGTCCACAGACCGAAACAGTGCACTCAGTTACACCAGCTTTCACCCAAGGAGTCTAATAAGGAATTTACCGCTATCACAATTTATTCGGATCAAACGTATATGTTCCAATACACACACGTGTGAAAACACCTTGGAAAGACAAGTCCAAAAATATGAGGAGAGAGGATACCCAAAGGCCATACTTCAAGAGCAAATACAAAAGGTCTCATTAATGAACAGAACAGAATTGTTGAAACCACGGACAAAAAATCAACAAAACAGAATGGTATTTGTAACAAAATACACAATCCAATCACACAGAATCAGAAACATCATCAACAAAAGATGGGAACTATTATCTATGGAGCAAGACTTTAATGGATTATTTAAAGAGCCTCCATTACATACGTACACCAGAGGATTGAACTTAAAAGAAAAATTGAAATTCAAACACCAGCCATCATCAACGACAATAAACAAAGGAACAACACGCTGTCTCAATTGCAATAATTACAACAACGTAACAACAGGAAGTTCATGCACTCACCCAACTTCAGGAAAACTGATCCAGTTAAAACATACCAGTGACTGTAATTCACAGAACGTTGTGTACGGGATTAAGTGTCCGTGCGGAAAGATGTACATCGGGAAGACGGAACGGAAAATAAAAGTTTGAATATCAGAACATAAAAGCCGAATTCGCAACAACTCCCTAACTTCACCATTGGTACACCATTGGACACAAGAGAAACACAGTATCTCTCAACTTAGATTCCTAGTTTTGGAACAGGTACCCTTAAAACAAGGAGTTAACAACCATCAAAAACTATTGCAGCGTGAACTTTTTTGGATCAAATATCTTAATACCATGGTACCAATAGGCCTTAATGATAAATATGATTTAGCGTGCTTTCTGTAGGGTCAGTAGATTAACTGAATAGCAATTGAGGTCAGGGAGGCATAACTCAACGTGATTTTCTGATTTTTAAACTCATTAACCAAATGTCAATGTGACCATAATGTAATATCTTGGACAAACCTGCTATCAACTGTATGTATATAATAACATGAGGTAACCTGACAACAACGTTATACACTTAAAAAACACATACAGATTCCTTCTGTTTCACAGGCTAGCACTAGATTATACAATAAGTCAAGCAGCCAGCTGTATAACATTCATGATCAATCATGATAGTGGTAGAAACAGTTAACCACACAACAGAACGAGTGTTTGATCTCTTTAGAGTGTTGATAACTTTATATTATCCGGAACGCTTAGTTTTTTACAAATAATATTCAGGAATTATAACTAATATCTGGAAAGGCAGCCCGAGTTTCTGAATCCTGTAATAACAAATTGTTGTAGCGGGTTTCATTAATGGCAGCAGAATTAGGACCACTCTAAGATGGCGCCTAACGGAGCGTAGTGAACAGAGAGATACCAACAGATAGTCCGACTTTTATTTCCACCATCACGGAGTTGTTCCTGAGTTTTGCGGAGTGATTTTAAACTCAGTTATTCTCGACACACGCTGATGTGAAAACAACTACCTAGGTTGCGGTTTTTGTTGAGGACGGAAGAAGGCTTTAACACAGGTATGAGCAGTATGCGTAACGCGGTTATTCAGAGTAATGAACTTGGTAGCACCTAGAGATGAAGGGTAACTGACGGTTATTATTGTTTGTTCTGGTTTCCTCAGATACGAGTTGGAAACGGAAGATAAGGTAAAGTCGGCTTTTTGCCGAGAGTTGATTAAAGCTCATAATTTATAACAATACGGTGCTAAGGCATTTTTCTGTTTGTTGTTTCAGAGATTTTTGGCACATTAACATAAGGTACGTAGCCCATTGATTGGCTGGCTATTCAAAATAAGTTAATAACAATAAGGTGTTAAGGCATTTCCCGTTTGTTGTTTCAGAAATTATTGGCACAATAGCATGTACGTTGGCTATTGAGTGGTTGGCTATTCAAAATAAGTTTAACACATTATACCTGGTCAATTAAAGAGAAGTTTGAATTTTGTTTTACCAGAAGCATTGTGTTCAAGGCGGAGCATTGCATTCATACGTCACATACCAGCAACATTAAGGTACGCTAGCTAATATATTTTTAACTAAGTGAACCCCCAAGAACTAATATAGTCAACACACTTACACCATGTTTTTTACTTTTATTTTCTGCAGAATTTCCCCTGATGAAGGCACTCCAATAGTGCCGAAATGCATTGGGCTCAACCAAGGAACATTGATTATATGAGTCATGTACAATATTGAAAATGTTGAAAAATTTGAAGAAATGAAATATGCATTGAAATAATGTATTCAAAAGCAAGTTGTTATGAAAATTGTGAATAACAAAACTATAGTTTACATGATGAGGTGAACATGAGCACAAATTTAAAACTAAAGTAAAAAATAAGACATACTGTTGGTTTAAATTGTGTTTAAAAACGTAAAAATAAAAAGGTGCGTAGCACCAAGTGAACAGTGCGCGATTGGGTGGGTATCAATAGCCATCATAACGAATCATTAATCCAGGACCGACAATCCTTAACAATCGCAGCACCATTTGTTTAAAACCCTAAGATCCAGCTGACAACGGAGTGCTCCTTACAAACCCAATTTTTTCATAACTTTACTACAGTCAACCCAGTAAGGAGGCACCCAAACAAACAAAGATGCAATTCGAAACAATAACAGCGATCACGGACAATAGAGCCAACACATTGGCGTATACTAATGAACAGGCAGACCAGATTTACGCACTCATCAAGGAAGTCAGAAACATGGATGCTCACGGGGGTTCCATAAGTCAACAACTTAAACAGTTGGAATATCTTACACGACGTCAAGTTAACCAAAGAATGCACGCATCAACACTCATCCAATACCACAAAGCCAAACGCATCCCGAGAGGACTACGTTTGTCAATCAAACCAATGTTATTTCGATTCAACCTCAATTCTAAGTTCATGGATAAGTGGTACAGTATACTAAACAAATGTTCATTAGACCTTATACTGCTCATCATTGAAGAACTAGCTAAGACCATACGTGAGTTAGAAGATGAAATTTACACACTTAAAACAGAATTGGAAGCAAGAATGGAAGATGATTCATGGAAAATCAGTCTAGAGGGTATCAATCTGAAATTGGAAAAATACGAGAAAGAATTACAAGAAGGAAAGCTACGCAAATACAAACGCGACACAATAGATTATAAGCTCAACGAAGTTTATACATGGGCTGGTATCTACGCTCGACGACAATTTGTACCACCAAAAAAAACAACACCAGCCGCACATTCGTCCGAAGAAAGTCTTGTAACCGATAAGGAAACATCAATACGTAGAGGACCCATAAGAGCAACACAGGAAGGAGTAATATTATCCACTGATAACAGTCAACATGCTACAACAAGCAGAGATACGGCTTTTTTGTTACAGGACCAGGATCAAGGTCAACCACCAACATCACAAACACCAACACCAGCATCAAGCGCAAAACAAGGCGAGGAAGTGGCAGGCAAAGCTCTAAGAAGCGGACGGACAGTAGTTTAATCATTAATATTTCTTCAACAACACTGACAAGGCAACAAACATTGACTTTAAATAAGGGTCTTACATTTGTACCTACTACAGCAACAAATGAATTGGAAACAGAAGGTGCTTTTTTCAGGTTCATGAGAACATTAAAACTCAGACATTATTTTGAAAATGTAATTGAACCTACAAATACTCAGATTGAAAACACAGACAAACACATTAAACCAAAAAGTGTATTTCAAGCTCCAACATCGCACAAAATGTTAGACACCTTTGAAATCATGGTGAAAAATGATTTGAAAACATTTGATTACAAGAAAATACGACACAACAACTTGACGAAAACTGAACAACACATAATTAACAACTTGGCCAATGATGCAAAATTAACTATTCAACCAGCTGATAAGGGTGGCGCCTTAGTGCTAATGGACACGCATTACTACGAACATAAAGTAGATGAACACGTTTCACACCAAGACACATAGTTACAGCTTCCATCAGATCCAACTTCAATGCTTCAAATTATGCTTAATGGAATTTTGCAGACAGACAAACTGAATGGATGTGTTGATGATCAAACAGTGGCATATCTAACAGAAAAAACCAGAGACGGACACAATTGTATATGATCCCTAAAATCCATAAACACCCGACCATTCCACCTTTTAGACCGATAGTTTCGGGGTGTGGGTCAATTTTTGACCCCCTTGGACAATACATCGACTACTACTTGCAGAAATTTGTTCAACAATGGGGTTCGTATATCAAAGATACAACTGATTTTCTGAATAAATTGACATGGATTCAAGAAGGATATCAAAACCACTGGATTATGTGCACCATAGATGTGGTGGCACTTTACACCTCTATACCCCATGGAGCAGGCCTTGAAGCTGCAGAATGGGCACTACTCAAGCTGGAAGAAGTACCAACTTATAAAAAAAAAAAAATTGTTGCAGCTACTGAAGTTTTGTCTCTATAACAGTTATTTCTTATGGAAGAATACATTTTACGCTCAACTCAATGGAACATCCATGGGCTTTGCTGGGGCCCCAGCATACGCTAATACTTACATGGCCCAATTTGAGGCACAGAACGTGATGAATTTGAGAGAAGGGATACATGTGAAGCTATATTGCCGCTTCATCGATGATATCTTCTTAATTTGGGACGACACTCAGGAATCATTGGAACACCTAATCAGAACTCTCAACCAAGTTGAGGCGAGAATACAATTCACATACAAAATAAGCAAAGAAGTAATTGATTTCCTGGACGTCAGGATAACTAAGACAGATAATGGATTTGACACGGAACTGTACACAAAGTCCACAGACCGAAACAGTGCACTCAGTTACACCAGCTTTCACCCAAGGAGTCTAATAAGGAATTTACCGCTATCACAATTTATTCGGATCAAACGTATATGTTCCAATACACACACGTGTGAAAACACCTTGGAAAGACACGTCCAAAAATATGAGGAGAGAGGATACCCAAAGGCCATACTTCAAGAGCAAATACAAAAGGTCTCATTAATGAACAGAACAGAATTGTTGAAACCACGGACAAAAAATCAACAAAACAGAATGGTATTTGTAACAAAATACACAACCCAATCACACAGAATCAGAAACATCATCAACAAAAGATGGGAACTATTATCTATGGAGCAAGACTTTAATGGATTATTTAAAGAGCCTCCATTACATACGTACACCAGAGGATTGAACTTAAAAGAAAAATTGAAATTCAAACAACAGCCATCATCAACGACAATAAACAAAGGAACAACACGCTGTCTCAATTGCAATAATTGCAACAACGTAACAACAGGAAGTTCATGCACTCACCCAACTTCAGGAAAACTGATCCAGTTAAAACATACCAGTGACTGTAATTCACAGAACGTTGTGTACGGGATTAAGTGTCCGTGCGGAAAGATGTACATCGGGAAGACGGAACGGAAAATAAAAGTTTGAATATCAGAACATAAAAGCCGAATTCGCAACAACTCCCTAACTTCACCATTGGTACACCATTGGACACAAGAGAAACACAGTATCTCTCAACTTAGATTCCTAGTTTTGGAACAGGTACCCTTAAAACAAGGAGTTAACAACCATCAAAAACTATTGCAGCGTGAACTTTTTTGGATCAAATATCTTAATACCATGGTACCAATAGGCCTTAATGATAAATATGATTTAGCGTGCTTTCTGTAGGGTCAGTAGATTAACTGAATAGCAATTGAGGTCAGGGAGGCATAACTCAATGTGATTTTCTGATTTTTAAACTCATTAACCAAATGTCAATGTGACCATAATGTAATATCTTGGACAAACCTGCTATCAACTGTATGTATATAATAACATGAGGTAACCTGACAACAACGTTATACACTTAAAAAACACATACAGATTCCTTCTGTTTCACAGGCTAGCACTAGATTATACAATAAGTCAAGCAGCCAGCTGTATAACATTCATGATCAATCATGATAGTGGTAGAAACAGTTAACCACACAACAGAACCAGTGTTTGATCTCTTTAGAGTGTTGATAACTTTATATTATCCGGAACGCTTAGTTTTTTACAAATAATATTCAGGAATTATAACTAATATCTGGAAAGGCAGCCCGAGTTTCTGAATCCTGTAATAACAAATTGTTGTAGCGGGTTTCATTAATGGCAGCAGAATTAGGACCACTCTAAGATGGCGCCTAACGGAGCGTAGTGAACAGAGAGATACCAACAGATAGTCCGACTTTTATTTCCACCATCACGGAGTTGTTCCTGAGTTTTGCGGAGTGATTTTAAACTCAGTTATTCTCGACACACGCTGATGTGAAAACAACTACCTAGGTTGCGGTTTTTGTTGAGGACGGAAGAAGGCTTTAACACAGGTATGAGCAGTATGCGTAACGCGGTTATTCAGAGTAATGAACTTGGTAGCACCTAGAGATGAAGGGTAACTGACGGTTATTATTGTTTGTTCTGGTTTCCTCAGATACGAGTTGGAAACGGAAGGTAAGGTAAAGTCGGCTTTTTGCCGAGAGTTGATTAAAGCTCATAATTTATAACAATATGGTGCTAAGGCATTTTTCCGTTTGTTGTTTCAGAGATTTTTGGCACATTAACATAAGGTACGTTGCCCATTGAGTGGCTGGCTATTCAAAATAAGTTAATAACAATAAGGTGTTAAGGCATTTCCCGTTTGTTGTTTCAGAAATTATTGGCACAATAGCAGAAGGTACTTTGGCTATTGAGTGGCTGGCTATTCAAAATAAGTTTAACACATTATACCTGGTCAATTAAAGAGAAGTTTGAATTTTGTTTTACCAGAAGCATTGTGTTCAAGGCGGAGCATTGCATTCATACGTCACATACCAGCAACATTAAGGTACGCTAGCTAATATATTTTTAACTAAGTGAACCCCCAAGAACTAATATAGTCAACACACTTACACCATGTTTTTTTACTTTTATTTTCTGCAGAATTGCCCCTGATGAAGGTACTCCAATAGTGCCGAAATGCATTGGGCTCAACCAAGGAACATTGATTATATGAGTCATGTACAATATTGAAAATGTTGAAAAATTTGAAGAAATGAAATATGCATTGAAATAATGTATTCAAAAGCAAGTTGTTATGAAAATTGTGAATAACAAAACTATAGTTTACATGATGAGGTGAACATGAGCACAGATTTAAAACTAAAGTAAAAAATAAGACATACTGTTGGTTTAAATTGTGTTTAAAAACGTAAAACTAAAAAGGTGTGCAGCACCAAGTGAACAGTGCGCGATTGGGTGGGTATCAATATCCATCATAACGAATCATGATGCCAGCTTCTAACATATGGTGTGGGAGTACCTCAAGCCATGACTACAGGTGGCATGGCTTGAAGTTACAGCCACTATAGCGGAACTCGCAGACCATACATGGTCACCTACTCCTGAATCCTGACTGCTAGGCCTTTGACCTAAAGTAAAGAGGGGGCAAATACTTACACCAGTTTACAGACCTTGCATAAGTACTTTTCAAGAATATGACTCGTTAACGAGTCATTACATCGCGTGGCATTACAACACGGTCGTTACAACAACCGTTTTGTTGCCACGCAATGCCATTACTATGCAAGTCATTACATCGGCTTGCAGTAGATGGCGCGCTAACATTAGAAATGTATAATTTACTACTCCAACTCCAGTCTACGTAACAGTAGGGAAGGTGTTGGAATAGTAAACTATACTATTCCTTTTGTTAGAGCGCCATCTACTGCAAGTCGTTGTAATGAGCTGCCTTGTAATGGCATTGTGTGGTAACAACGCGGTCGTTGTAACGACCACGTTGTAATGGCATCACGGTGTAATGACTACGATGTAAAGGTCGTTTCCCACTTTTCAAGCGCCAAATAGAAATGTCTTGGAAAGCAGGCTCTGTGCTGGACACCAAGAGGCAGCTGCATACTCTCCAGCACTGTGCAGGACCAGAGGCCAACACACTACACATGCTACTCACTGGAGGAGTGGGGAGAGTGGATGGGAGGGAACTGTGATATGTATATCTTAGCATAGAAGCCAAAAACGATATTCGACCACAATGAAGGGACTATGTCCGGGACCTCATGAATGCACAACTTCTGTACAATTGTACCTAAGTATGATGTATATCATCCTGTTCATCTGATCTCTGTTCCCCTGTTGATCTACCCATATGTGTTCCCTGCAGCATCCCCCTTACACCTACTTCCTTATAATTTATTATTTTATTGACGCACTGTCTGCTATTAGGATTGGTATGTTTTGTAGTCCTCACCATCCTCCTTGCCTTGTGATCATACTTTACTGTAATGATGAAAGGATCACCAAAGGCTGGATATATCAAGTGAAGTATTTATTGGTCACAGCTGTAGCAGGTCCTGAGTAACTGAAGATACATAGAATGTCTCAGGCAGGTAAAGCATTGTACATTCTAGACTCAGGTGACATGGGCATATGACATGGCTGATGACACAGTCCAGCCAGATCACCACATTTACCTTAGTAGATCTTGCTCTGAGACTGATGTAAATGGCAATGCTGCCCAACCATGATCGGTTTACATATGTCACATGTATGTTATGTTATGTTATGTTATGTTATGTTATTTTTATTTGTACCGCGCACAGCTGCCCCAGCAAAGGGGCGTCCTGGCGCTTTGAGGAGGTAAACACAACACAGCATTAATAGCGGGCAGCAAAAAGAGAAAAGCCCTAAGATGAGCTAAACAAATAAAAAGGTCTTGACAGCCCGTCTAAACTGAAAGAGCTCATCGATGGCCCGGATTTGTGCAGGGAGAGAGTTCCACCAGCTCGCCGCCAGGACTCGAAACGAACGGCCATTAATTTTGTCATTCATGCTCCCTGTAACCTGTATTCCTCAATTCGTTTTTCTTGTTGATGTTTTTTTTTAAAACACCATCATTTTGAACCCATGGAAACTGAAAACAGAACAACCTACGCATCTTGTTTTCAATGATCATTATCAGAGAAGAGGACTTGCTGCATGCACAGGAGGATTAACAACGAGACCTAGTGTGCCATGATAGGGCACCAGGTTCAGTTTTCCGTAGTCATGTATTCCAATGGGCTTTGGGAAGTGCAGTCTTTTTGTAACTGTGTTTAACTTGGATGCTGATAAAGCAAGGGATGAAATGCAGAATATTTGAGACTTTCTAAATCTTTAAACTTAGGAAATCTACATTCTGAGCGTGCACACAACGTGAAGTGAGTGAGCACTTGGATTAGAACAAACAGATGGCACCTCTCTCATCTTTTGCTTCCTATATACACGAAGCAGCCTTCCCCTCACACCAATTCTGACCCACTGTGGGAGTCTCAAAGGGAAGAGGACCAACCAGGCGATGACGCTGGATAACGACGGCCTAATCCTTGCTGACAGACACAGAGGTGAGGAGTGGGGGGAGTGGCATTGATCAAGCCCTGCACCGCAACAGAGGCAACTAATTGCCCTGAGGCAGAGACTGAGGACGTGTGAGTGCCCAAACAGCAAATACTCATGCTGGCTATTGGATTGCCAATATTGTGAAGGGGAAGGTTGCAGGGGGGCAGGGACAGATAGATAAATACACCAAACAAGTGGCACATGGCGGGTCGGTAGAGGGAGAAGCACAGGGCCTCCCATACTACCACAGGAAGTGACAGTTTCCACAGCAGCAGTACTCCAGGTGATCAAAGACAAACACAAATACTTGACAGACAATATTTATGGGGTAGGGGTCTCATTCCTTCGTCAATACTTGTGTAACTTATCTTCGCGAGCGATGGAGGCACAGGGGCGCATTTCCTCCCTGCAAGATGTGGCAGGCACCATTCCATGAGCATAAAAGACTGAATGAGCAGACAACACTCCTCGAACACTGCATGGAAGATGCAGAAGGCCAATCATGCAGAAATAATCCGTGGCTGGTGGGACTGCCGAAGGGCATGAAGGACAACAAACCAGGGAGACTGGTTTAAAACATGAATTCCAGGCAGAGTTATATCTGTGCTTTAATATAGAGAGGACGCAGGCCCCAAGACTGCCTCCGTCATCATCTGGAGGGAAGTACCCTTTTTGTATGGTCACACCCATACGTTTTGCTCCAGATACTGTTGGTTAGGACTCTGAAAGTGCACTGGAGCAGGTTGAAATTGCTATATGTGAATTGGCATCCTCAATTGGCAATGACTTTAACCCCCTTATAAGTCCCTAGTACATGGTCCCAATGGTACCCAGGGCATGGGTGTTAAAGTAGTCACCAGGGCCTGAAGCACTATTTATGCCACCCTGAGTAGCCCAAGCAAACTACTAACAAGAGGACGGCCAATGCAGACTGCAGAAGAGAATAAAGTGCTTGATCTCGACTCTGCCTTCACCATGTGTGGTAAAGTCAAACACGATTTTTAATATAGGTCTGTCACCCCTAAAGAAGGCCTCCTGAGCCAGACAAATGGCTGGGCCTGCTTTGGCCCAAGGATCCGAGTAAACTCCGAGCTGAGCAAAAGCCAGGCGTCCTTCACTGCCTCGCCCACCTCCATAAAATAATGGAAATTAAGGGCACAAAGGCATAGTAGGATATTATTTGACTATCTACAAAAAAATTGATGAAGCAGCAGTACCCACACCCCGGAGCAGAACTCCTTGTTTCAGGATTCATAACTTTCTCACTACATCATATTTTAGTTAGTGTATTATGAGACTAGGTGTTCCCTCCCCAAGGGTCAAAAGAAATGATCATTGTTTTACAGCGCAGTTTTATCATCCCATACTTACTACCAGTGTTTAGTTTGATTTAAGTTTCCATCTGGGTCACTACACAATGGGGTTGTGACTTGTTCTGATAGTTGGACTCAGGAACTCCTCTCACCAAGAGATATGCCACTGTGCTGTGGAAACTGTCCAGGCTAAGTATAGATTTCACAACCAGCATATTTTGGTAAAACAAAGATTAAATGCTAACCCTCATCGTTAGATGGCTAAAGCTTTCCCACTGCCCATGTCTTGCGGTGAAGGTTTGGTGTTAGAGTCTGCCCACCACAAAATAGAATAGGCTTAGAGTGTGAAATAAAAAAAGCATAAAGCTTCAAAACCCAATTAGAGCTACAGAACTGCCCATAAAGAGTAGTTCATAATACTCATCTGAGCCCCAATAAATCCAAGTAAAGCAGCAAACAGTTGTAGCAGCAATCTGTCAAATCAAATCAGAAAAAGAATACAATGAGGGGAAACAGTAGCAGTAATCTGTCAAATCAAATAGGAAAAGGAATACAATGAGGGGAAACAGCAGCAGAAGTTGCCACAACCATCAAGGCTCTGGGCGGGAAAGGGAATAAGAATAAGTTGTAACTACCTAGGAACACACTAATATAAAAGTCAAAACCATATGTCGTAAACATTGACATATGTTTGCTTGCTCTCATCGAAAGTGTGTACCTTGCGACCATCTTCTCTCATAAATCATCGGACTCTGGCCCACATCACCCACTCACCCCATAGTTGGGCTTCCGCTCCTCATCCTAACGACCCTTAATGGCCATCCAGATGTAGATCCTCCCTATCCGATATGGATATCCATTTTCTCCAACCATTCTATGATCCAGAACACTCCTCCAACATATCCAACTTGCATCAATCCCCACTGATCCATTCCGGGAACCGAGGCTAAACTCTAGACTCTAGAGCATTAAATGAGAACAACTTCACGTAAGTCACCACCACACTATATGCACCAATTGACACAAACACAAAGCTCAAATCCATGCTCCTGAAACTGTAGATCGGCAGTGAAACACTCTGCTGACATTGCATAACTCATCCCTGCACAGGACTTGGACCTTGTAATGCGGACTGAAACGTGGCTGAATGACTCAGCTTCTCCCATTCTAAACATTGTAGTACCTACTAACTATGATATAATTCGGTTGGATAGAGCAAGCGGTCATGGTGGAGGCATCGCCTGCTTACATCGCAGCAACTTAATGAACAAGTTACTTACCTTCGATAACAATATATCAGTAAAAAGCATTAGTTTGTGATAGATTCCTTACCTTATAATTCCCCCCTAGGCGTCAGATTGGATCCGGAAAGCTTTCGTCAGCAGTACCCCTACGCGTCAGGAGATGGCGTCGGTCTGCTCCGCGTCTGTCGTCGTGATCCCCGGGATGACGTTGCGGCGGACACTTAGATGCCGCGCCAGGAACGCAGAGCTATGCAAGAAACTGACCACTGATGCAATGAAACTAGGGACCTGAAAGGGATGACCTTGACCCTAGAGATCCGTTTGTTGGAGGACCTTCTTCTGTTTCGTAAGGCCATAAAAACTTTCTTATTTTAATGCCCCTTAGTTGTACCTCTTTTCTAACTCTCTGCATTGGCAGTGCTGTGTTCTACCTTGTCGTGCGCCGGGACGCTCTTTTGCTGGAGAATCTGTGCGCATTATAAGTGCCCATAGCATAGCATAGCATAGCAAATCAGTTTACATAACGGGGAGAATGGGTGGGGCGGAAAGGAATACATCACTAACTAATGTTTCTTGCAGCTATATCGTTACCGAAGGTAAGTAACTTGTTCATCTGAAAGAAAAACATGAGTGATAGATTCCTTACCTTAGAATAGATACCCCAGCAATACCAACCCAGGTAGTGGGTCTGCGGACCAAGAGCACAGCAGAAAGTCCCAGAGAACAGAACGGCCAAAGAAGCTGTCTCTCCGGACTTGGCTGTCCAGGCAGTAGTGCTTGGTATATGTGTGCAGTGAGACCCATGTAGCTGCCTGACAGATGTCATGCAAAGGGAATCCCCGTCCCAAAGCAGTAGTGGCTGCCGTCGCCCTGGTAGAATGGGCACGCAGCCCCACAGGAGGCTCTTTTTTAGCCAAAGAATAGCATGCTTTTATGCACAGAATGACCCACCGAGAGATGGTCTAATTGTGCAAAGCCCGACCTTCCTTGGCACCCACGTAGCCAACAAAGAGCTGGTCATCCACCCGGAACAGTTGTGTTCGGTTCAGATAGAATGAGAGTGCACGTTTTGGGTCCAGATGGTGGAGCCTCTCTTCCTCTTTCGAGGGATGCGGAGGTGGAAAGAAGGTGGGCAAAGTGATGGTCTGCCTGATGTGAAAGGCAGTGACAACATTTGGCAGAAAAGATGGATGAGTCCTTAGAACAACTTTGTCTGGATGGACAGAGAGAAAAGGTGGTGTAGAAGAAAGAGCCCGGAGCTCACTCACTCTTCTGGCAGAGGTGATGGCTACCAGGGAAGCAGTCTTTAAAGTAAGGAGACGTAAATGACAATTGTGAAGTGGCTCAAAGGGAAAATACATCAGATATGTTAAGACAAGATTCAAGTCCCACTGAGGCATTACGAAAGGAACAGGAGGGAACATGTGCAGAAGTGGTATAGGTGGAAATTAAAACAACAGACCGCAACTCCACTCGCAACGAAAATCGACGTCTAGCAAGTTCTGCCTTGGAAATTCCAATGCGCAGAACTGAGGACATTGCGTGTTATCTTCGGTGGCGAATAGATCTAACCAAGGCTCTCCCCACTGCTGAAAGAGACCTTGCGCCACTTCTGAGTTCAGACGCCATTCGTGATCCAACATGCATCTGTGGCTGAGTTCATCCGCCCTGGCGTTCAAAGAACCTGCCAGGTGTTGAACCACCAGGGACATGCCCTGATGTTCCAGCCATGTCCAGAGGTGGAGAGCCTCCTGACATCGGGGCCAAGACCCCACCCCCCCCCCCGTTTGTTGCAGTATCACATGGAGGTGGTGTTGTCTGTAAAAACCTGCACCACACTTCCTCAGACAGAGGGAAGGAATGCTTTCAGTGCAAGTCGGATTGCCCAAAGCTCCAGAAAGTTGATATGGAGCCAGGACTCTGCCGCAGGCCAGAGGGTTCTGATCTCCGCCTCTCCCAGGAGGGACGCGTTTGTCAATACTGTATGCTCCGGTCGGGAAGGGATCTGCCATTGACCCAATGGCGATTCGTTAGCCACCACTGCAAGTGTTGTGCAGTGCCCTTCGAGATCTGGATGTGATCGGACAGGTTGCCCTGATGCTGTGCCCACTGGGACTTCAGGTCCCACTGCAGAGGCCGCATATGCCATCGGGCATGATCCACTAGCAGGATGCAGGAGGCCATCAGGCCCAGCAGCCGGAGGGTCATCCTGACCGAAACCCAGGATGGGGGCTGAAAGATCGGAATCAGAGCCTGAATATCCCGGACTGGAGGTGGGAGATGACTTTTTGGGTCGAGACCACCTTCAACTACTAGTCGTCGAGATAGGGGTAGACTGGAACTACTTATCTGCGCAGATAAGCTGCGACCACTGCCATCACTTTTGTGAACACCAGAGGGGAGCTGGTAAGGTCGAAGGGGACAACTGTAAACTGAATGTGCTCTTGGCCTACCGGCAACCACAGGTAATGCGGGTGGCCGGACAGGACGGGGATGTGGAAACAAGCGTCCTGCAAGTCCAACACTACCATCCATTCTCCAGGGTCGAGGGCAGACAGGACCTGAGCTAGCATCAACATCTTGAACTTCTCCTTTTCAGAGGAAGCGGTCGACGTTCCCGAGATCCAAGATAGGACTCATGCCTTTGTCCTTCTTGGGCACCAGAAATTAGTGGGAGTAACAACCACGACCTACTTCTGGCGCAGGAACGCGCTTGATGGCCCCCTTGGCCAAGGGGGCCGTGACTTCCTGCTGGAGAAGCACCAAATGATCCCTCGACATGCAGTGGTACTGGGGTGGCATGGCTGGAGGGGTAGTCTTTAAGGGGAGGGAGTAACCCCTTCGGACAATTTGTGGCACCCACCTGTCCGAGGTGATATTGCGCCAGTGGGGGAGGTGATGGCGAATCCTGCCGCCCACTGGTGTTTAATGGGCTTGAAAGGTCGTATTAGGATGACTTTGAGGCAGATGCTGCGGAGGTGGAGGTGGAATGACCCGTCCGCTGGCTCCCTGCACCGCCTCGGCGGGGACCACATCCAGGCCGCGCTGAGGCAGGTTCTGTGCAGGCCTGTGCCTGAACTAACGTGTCGGCGTCCCTTCCGTGGCCACAAAATGGCCGGAAAGCAGAAGTGGCCGGGCGCCTGGTGGAAAGGTCCAAGGACTTGGCCGTAGCCCGGGAGTTCTTAAAGCGTTCCAGCGCACTATCTGCTTTGTTGCCAAAAAGGCGACGGCCATCAAAGGGTAAATCCATAAGGGAAATTAGGACATCCCCCGAAAAGCCAGTAGACCGAAGCAAGGCATAGCGATGGAGCGTCACTGTCGTGGAAATCGCTCTGCCTAGCGTGTCCGCAGTGCCAAGTCTACACCGTATGGCGAACTTTGCTGCAGCCTTCCCTTCAGCAACAGCCTGGGAGAACACTGTTCGGGTCTCCTCTGGATACTGAGGCAGCACCTGCACACCCCTATCCCACACAGAGTGGGAATAACTGCACAAGAGGAATGCAGTGTTCACCGATCGCAGCCCTAAGCTGGCACATGAAAACAGTTTCTTGCCAAACTGCTCCAGCTTCTTGGATTCCCTATCTGGAGGGGCGGTAGGGAACGCGCTCTGGGAAGTAGAGGCCTGAATAAGTAGGTTCTCTGGGGTGGGGTGGGTGGACAGAAAAGCAGAGTTGTCCAGAGCCGGGGGGCTGCGCCTGGCCACGTTCCTATCCACACATTGGATGGTCCTATCCCGCCTGTGGTGGGCCAGGACCAAGTGCCCAGAAGAACGCCTGTCAGAGCTTCATTGAAAGGCAGTAGAGGCTCCAAGGAGCTTGCTGGAACGCTTCAGTGAGGAGGTTAGTTGTCAAGGCCATCGTAGGAAGTTCGAGGTCCTTGGCTACCCTACGTAGAACCACACCTAAGTCGCACCCTCCTCCATAGCCACGGTAGAAGGAGGGAGGAAGCCAAGGTCAGGCGATTGATCAAAACCACTGGCATTCCCTAACTCTTCTGCCCAGTCCTAATCCAACTCACACTGTTGTGTGAGAGGGCCCTCAGACCCCTCCCAGTCCTCCCCTTCCTCCATAGCCCGATAAACAGGTCAAAAAGATGGAGACTGCACATAGGGATAGAAATCCCCCATCGGCATCGGAATCGAACAACACCGAACTGGCGCTGTACCGGGGCCGACGTCGTCCGAGGGACCGGACGGCGTCACGGGCAGTGCCGGTGGGGTCGATGCTGGCGGAGGAGTTGTGAGGTCGACCGGAATCCAGGCCTGGACCCAAGGGGGTCCTGCAACGCCGGCAACAAAGTCGTTGGCGGTGCAGGGGCCAGAGCTGCCGGTAGCACAAAGCAAGGACCCCAGATGGGCCCGCGGCGCCCGAAGGCGCTCCGGCGGGGGCCGACGGCCCAAAGAAAATCTTGCACCTGGGCTTGAGTCGCTCCTGGACCCGGAAAAAGTGGGTAGGACGGGGTTGACTGCACTGGCTCCACAGTAGTCACAGGGGTGGCACCACCCGCAACTTCAGTTGAGTTGTGCGACCGGCGAGAGTAAGTCAAAGGGTGACGATGCTTCTTCGACTTCTTTTTCGAATGCCTCGACTTACCCGACCCCTAGGACTTTGATCCTGAAGATCGATGGTGGTGACTCCGTGACCGGTCCCTTGACTTCCTCCTTGACTGGGACTCGAGCGGCACGGAGCCAACTCCTGGGCTTCCAACAACTTTCGGGACCGCTCCCGCAAAGTCTTTGTTGCCATGGCCCGACAGTCAGAGCACGACTTGGGGTCGTGGTCGCGTTCCAGGCAGAAGAGACACACGTCATGGGGGTCAGTCACCGACATCATGCGGGGACAGGCCCCGCAATTCTTGAAACCGGGCATCCCTACCCTGCATCAGGAGTCGATAGACTCGAAAAATAGAGACACAAATCTTCAAAAAACTCAGTCATGGAGGAGCTTCGCGCGCACCCAAGATGGCTGCGTGAGCTCGGGGCTCCGAAGACCCTCCGAACCTCCGGATATATCCTGTCACCTATCCTGTCCCAAAATAGTGGGAAAATATTTGTGAACCGACGCCGACACTGGACCCGTTGTCAGAATTGAAATCCGACTTTGTACGGGACGGCTACGTTGTGTAGAACTCTGAGGTCCGTCGCCTATGTAAGACCTGGGCCGGAGCTGGCTCGAGAGGCGACACTTGGGGGAGACGACGAAGATCTGTCGGGAGTGGGATGACCGAACAGTAGCTACTGGCTGCGGCGACATCGAGAACGGCTGGTGGGCTCTGGTGAGGCAGGGCGAGAAGGTTTCTGCCCGTGGGCTTGGAACACCGGTGGGCTGGCAAAGCCCCGGTGTGTGTACCGAAACGCTTGCTTGGTGATTAAACATGGCGGGCTGGCCGGAGACCGAGAAGACAAAGCCCAGGACCACCAAGAAGACGCCCTACTCCCAAGTCAACAACATGGAGCGCTACGCCCACCCGAAGGAGTCGCCCGGAGTCTCAGGCAGGACGAGAGAATCAACGCGTGAGAGTTTGCCCGCAGCTCCAGATCCAACGCTCCGCGACATAATGGGCGCCATTGAAGGCGTGAAGGCCACCATGGGCCAACAACATGAAGCAATGGCGCACAAGGTCGATACTATTGCGATCAAAGTCAACTTGATCCGTGTTGACCTAGGAAAAACGAATGAGCGGGTCAAGTCATTGGACATTAAGACCTCAAGCCTGAGAACCGATGTCTCGGACCTACAGCTCGAGGTCCGGAATGTCAAGTCGGCCAACGACCATTTTGCGAGGAGGCTTGAAGACTTTGAAAGCCGTGCCAGGCGACAGAATGTCCGCATTATCGGAGTGCCGGAGCGATCCGAGGAGCCGGCTGCGGACTTATTCATCGAAGACTTGGTACAGAACCACTTGGCACCCAAGGGGCTGAGTAAGTTCTTCTCCGTTGAGCGGGCTCACAGAGTGCCGGGGTGTCGCCCTAAGGTAGGGGCCCCGTCGAGGCCCATCATCGCCCGGATTTTTAACTTCAGGGACCGGGATGCCATCCTTCAGGCTTCGAGGAGCGGAGGGCCACTGAAGTTCGAGAACTCTAACATCAACTTTTACCCCGACTTTACCCAGTCCGAACAAAGACAGAGGCAGAGTTTTATGGGAGTGAAGCGACGGTTACGGGACATGGGGTTGAAATATGCCATGTTGTTTCCGGCTAAGTCGCGGGTGGAACACGAAGACCGGACTCTGTTCTTCGATTTGCCTGAGGTGGTGGGGGACTGGCTTGACTCATTGCCGCAGCAACATCGGGAACGTGAGGAACACACGGAGGAAGCTGATGGTGGGCACGATTCGCAGGAGTGATAGCTGGCTGCGGAACATTTGGACAATGGGTCACGACCCGGCTGTGCGGTTTGAAAATCCTGTGTTCAGTTTTTAATTTACTTTCAAAGTGGGGGGTTCTGGGGGGATAGGGTAGTCTCCTTTGTCCTCGGGGGCTTTTTGTAGGCTAGTTTTTCTAAATAAGGGCGACAGGCACACTGTGAGTTGGGGGCGCTGTTTAGTCTAATGCAGGGGTGCAGGGAGGGGGGAGGTGGGGGTGTTTGGGACTGTTCTTCTCAATTTTCTTTTTCTTGGCAAGGCAGACGGCTGACTACGTACATGTTTGATGCGACTGTGCCCATTCGGGGTGGCGCAGGTCTTGGGTTTGATGATGGGGGGTAGGAAATTGAATGTTCTTAGTTGGAACGTTAATGGGCTGGGGGACCGCATAAAGAGGGGGATTGTGCTTCAAATGTTTAAACGGTGTTCCTGACGTGATTCTGTTGCAGGAGACCCATTTAGTGGGCAATACATGCTATGCACTTAATAGGAAGGGGTACAAAATGGTGGCACACTCTGGGTTCTCTTCGGGCTCCCGGGGGGTGGGGATTTTGGTGCGCTCAGCTCTGCCACTAGAAATAGAGTCGAGGGTGGTGGACGATAGAGGACGTTATGTCGCTGTTTCAGGGAGGTGGGAGGGGCGTACCCTGGTTTTGCTTTCGATTTACGTTCCTCCTGGTTTACAAACAGTTACCTTCACGGATCTTGGGGGCGCCATTTTAAATCTCCCGGAGGGACTTCTCATTATGGGTGGGGATTCTAATTCTGTTGGTTCAGGCACTTTAGATAGGCATCCATCCAGAGACCTCCGTGGTGCGCAGGACTGGCTTCCTGACTTTATGGACACAATGGGACTTATTGACTGCTGGAGGCTTTTACACCCTGCCCGGCGTCAATACACTTTCCACTCAGGGGCTCACGGTAGCTTCTCCAGGATCGACTACGTCCTGGCTCTTGCGGCCCATGCACCGGCAGTATCCGAGGCTCGACTTATGGCGAGGGGTATCTCGGACCATTCCCCGGTCTGGGTATCCTTTGACTTTGACGTCGCAGCGGCCGAGAGGGTGGCACCGGTTAACCCATGGTACTTCCGCGACCCGGACTCATGGCCAGGGCTATTGAGTTGTACTTTACCGAGAATGCAGGTTCGGTTCCCTCAGCTATCTCCCTATGGGAGGCGTTTAAAACAGTTCTGAGGGGTGAGGCATTCTCCCTTATAGCGGAGGTGCGGAAGCGTAGGGACGCGGAGGCACTACAGATTGAGTCCGACATTGCGGAACTGGAGTCCCAGTTGGAGGCCGGCCTGTCCCCGGACCTGAGGCATAATCTCTCCCTAAAACAATCAGAGCTCCGGGCCACAGTCACGGATGCGGCGAAAGCCATGGGCAGGGAGCAGCAGGGGCGCATCTATGATGTTGGCGATAAGGCCGGTAAGTTGATAGCCTGGCTTGATAAAAAAGAGGGGGCCAACTGCGTGGTTCCTGAGGTACTGGGAGAAGACGGCGTTGCCGTGACTGACCCTGGTGCTATTGTTCAGTGCTTTGCGGAGTACTTCGAGACGGTTTATATTTCGGTCTCTGATAGGCCTGAGGAGGACTCGCGGGATCTACTGAGGGACATAGAGTTACCGAGCCTGTCAGAGACCGAAAGGGAGGACATGGACAGGGACATCACGGCTGATGAGATTGCACTGGCAATACGCTCCCTACGTTCAGGCAAGGCTCCGGGCCCTAACGGGATTCCCGTTGAGCTACATAAAATCAAGCCAGACATAGTTGCCCCGCCGCTGAGAGACATGTTTCTGGAGGCGCGGGAGACGGGCACACTTCCTCCCGACCAGAGGCTAGCTACTATTGTAGTTATCCATAAGGAAGGGAAGCCTAGAGATTTATGCCGCTCCTACCGGCCGATCTCTTTATTAAATGCAGAGCCCAAAAGTTTGGCCAAATTGCTGGCTAACCGGCTGGTCGGCGCAATTGGCGACTTGGTGCACCCAGATCAATCCGGCTTTATCCCGCATCGCAACACCGCCCTCAATCTCAGGAGACTCCATGGAGTTCTCGCGAGGGTTGGTACCCTCCAGGAGCCGGCCATCTTGGCGTCCCTAGATGCTACGATGGCCTTCAACTCCCTTGAATGGTCGTACCTTAGGGCGGTGCTTGCAAAGTTCGGATTTGGTCCAGGGTTTATAGGGTGGGTCAAGCTCCTATATGCAAGTCCTCTGGCCAAGGTGGCAGTGAACGGACACGCATCGGTTCCCTTTGTTCTGGGCAGGGGCACCCGACAGGGATGCCCACTGTCGCCGCTGCTATTCGCACTGGCTCTGGAACCACTGGCCGCGTGGATCAGGTGGCAACCAGACATCAACGGGATTCGCTGGTCCCAGGGTTTTGAGGATAAAGTGTCCCTGTACGCAGACGACATTCTCCTCTACCTCACATCGCCGCGAAAATCCCTCATTGTTGTCTGCGACGTTCTGCGTTCTTTTGGCAGAAACTCGGGACTTGTCATCAACTGGTCTAAATCCCACCTTTACGTGCTGAAGGGTGAAGCCCCTATTCTTCCTCGGGCGGTGCTATTCAGATTGCAAGGCAGGGGTTCAAATATCTTGGGATCTACATTTCTGTTGACCCTCGACTACGTTATACGAACAACTTGCTTCCCCCTCTCGAACGCCTTAGACGAGACGTGGAGGGATGGCGGAAGCTCCCGCTTTCCCTTCTGGGACGTGCGGCATTGTT
Organism: Lissotriton vulgaris; assembly: GCF_964263255.1. Lineage (NCBI taxonomy): Eukaryota > Metazoa > Chordata > Amphibia > Caudata > Salamandridae > Lissotriton > Lissotriton vulgaris. The sequence goes on from NW_028244477.1 coordinate 512,382, forward strand.
CAAAATGATGTCCCTGCCTCGTTTCCTGTATGCACTTCAGAATACTCTCGACCCTGTCCCATCGCGCTACTTTAGAGAGGTCGAGGGCCTTCAGCGTACCCTGTTGTGGGATGGCAGGCCGCGTATCGCGGTGCCAAATTGACTTTACCGTGGTATGACGGAGGGATGGCGTTGCCGGACATCCGAAGATATTATTGGGCGTCCCAGTTGGCGGCCCTCAACCACGGCCTCTACGGTCCAGCTCTGAGTCCAGGATATGCCATGAATCGGTGGCTTCTGAACAACGGGAAGTATTATAGGGCTCTGTACTCGAGGTCTCTGGATGGACGTATGACTGGCCCCACTAAAACAGCGGTGAACATTTGGAGGATAGTTACCAGAGTGCAGGGATGGAAGGACAGGCTTACTCTAGCAACCCCCTTGTTTGACTCCGATCTGCTTGGATAATTGTGGCACACCAAGGGCTTTGACCGATGGGACTTAATTTGAATCTCGAAGGTGGGAGACATGTTGGTCAAGGGTCAGGTCAAGTCCTTTGAGGTATTGCAGAAGGAGTTTCAGCTGGGGGGCACAGAGTATTTTCGATATGCACAAATAAGACATGCCCTGCTCTCAGTGATGACCGATGGTGAGACGGTTCCCGAGTCGTCCCCTCTGGAGGACAGGGTCCTAGATGCCATATGCCAGACAGCGCAATCTCGCTTATATACAAAAAACTTATTAATGTACGTACCAACCTCCTCCTTGGGGTGCGAGACCAATGGACCCGAGATGGTTTAGAATTGGATGATGAGGACTGGCAGTACGCGGTCTCGTCCCCAAAGGAGTTGGCAATCCCGGCCAGATTGCGCCTTGTGCAACTTAAGATTCTGCACAGGGTATATGTTACAGGACCTCGGTTAATTCACATGGGTTACTCAGAATACGGGCTCTGCAAGCGGGGATGTGGATCTCTCGCAACATTTATGCACATTGTGTGGGAGTGTGGGGCTGTAGCGGCCTACTGGAAATGCATACATGAGGTCATGGGCGAGGTCACTGGGGTTGATTTGTTGGCAGAAGCCCGAAGATGTTTGTTGAATGTGTGGGGTCCCACTGATTACGATGGCTCACAGACACAGTGGGTTACCCTGGCCAACATGGTGGCGAAGAGAGACATTGCACAAAGGTGGGGAGCGGCTTCACCCCCCACCCTAGAGATATGGATGACTAACATGGACTGGTGCATGTTTTGTGAAAAGACGGTATATGTTGCCCGGGGTAGACCCAAAAAATGGCACAAGATCTGGGGACCCTGGAATGAGTACCGTGGGGACATCTGCGTCCCACCTGGCACGACACCCATAGAGGAACGGATGTCTCCATAGCCCACCGTTCCAACATACGTATTGATTGCCATAGGTCCTTTTCCCTCCCTCCCTCTCTCTAGCCTAATGATTGCATTTAAAGTATGTCGAATGTCAGCTAGGGCCTAACCCGCCCCTGGAAGGGGTGACGTCGCATTATTAATACACTGCCTTGCCTTTCAACACTTATATAGTGTTTCTGGTTTTCTTTTGTTTTTCAAAAATATAAATTAAACCTCATTTGTTTATGTATTTTATTCTGTGTGCACCATACATATTGATCGATTATTAGCTGCCAAGCCTCAGGGATGTTCGGCTGAATAGCTGTGTACTACTGTGTGTAAATAAAGGTTTTCCAAAAAAAATAAAAAAAATAAATTAAAAAAAAAAACTCAGTCACGGTACTTGCTCTCTCTGGATCTGCGCTTGCTGGTGTGGAAAACAAAAGAACTGCCATCAGCGCGCGAGAGTGGCGTCTAAGTACCTGCTGTGACGCCGGTGAACACGACGCCGACGACGGATGAGGAGCAGAATGACGCCACCTTAGGACACGCAGGGGTACTGCTGACGAAAACTTTCCGGATCCAGTCTGACGCTTGGGGGTAAATAACAAGAACAAAAGCAGAAAGGGACACTAGTTCTACACAAATCGTAAACTCACTTCTAGGTCAAAGTTGCCCACCTCACTGGTCTTCTGCCAAGAGACCATACAGTTATAGTAGACATAATAAAGCACAGAGAGGCAATATAAACATTTTAAAATGCACAAATGCACAGTAGATGAATCAATCCGGACTCTTCAAATGATGTTAGGCATGATCTTTTAGTTTAATGGATTCTTGGACCACATATGAATAGTACACACAGAGTGCAGCCAACGCGTTTCGCCCTGAATAGGGCTACCTCAGGGCAGTCTTCCAGTTACTCCAATCTTATGAGGTAAAAGAGGTGCCCAGATAATTACTGCAAAAAACTTTCAAATTTGGTGTGTATTTATTCCACAAAAGCGAGTATTCTTCCAGTTTCTATCTTGCTTTGAGTAAATGGTCTGTAATCACTTAAAACCGTGATGTATTAAGTCTCCAGTATTCCAAATTCTGTAATGTATTCCAAATTCTATTTTCTGGTGATCACTATGATAGGTGATACACCTGGGGTTAATCAATATCACTGGTCCTGCAAAACCCAGGTATGCAGGTAAATGGTTAGGTGTCTCCCAAATGATAACCCTCATTCACGTGTCTTTATTTCGATCTCGTAGCGGTATATGATGGGTCCCCGCTTATTGAAGTACACGTAGGTGCATAATCATTAGGTTATTTTTTGTATAAAATGCACCCTCCACCAGGAGGTAGTACCTTAGGTTGTGACAGTAGTGATCGTGGATAGTGATCAGTGAGTGCTAGGATGTATAAAAGCCCGGACAGCCAGATGGCACAACTTTTTAATTTTTAATAGGTCTGGATTCGGGTGGCTGCAATGAGCACAGGGATAAAAAGTAGGTGCGTATAAAGATTTGGTTATGAAATCTAACACAGTCATTTAGTGCAAAAAGAAAAACTAGGTCAACATGTTTCTGCCCTTATAGCCGTGGATCGGTCAGTGGGCATTCTTCAGGACCAACGAGTGCTAAGTGTGAGGAATTCTAGACCTGTTCCTTGGTGCGAGGTCACTTTGTACCTGTAAGAGAAAACAAGCATACAGGACAAAACGTAGGAAGGGGGACACAAGGCAATACTTTCACAGAATCAGTACTCCACCTCTCTCCCCCCACCTGATTATTTGTGTTGTTAATGAATATATCAGCAGTTGTTACTTCATATCGCCATCATTTGTAACGCCGTGTCTCTCGAACCGCCGTCACTCTCAAAATACAATGGAGGCTTGAACGTTTTTTTGCCTAACATCATTTGAAAAGCCGTCCTGTGAATACATATGCATCGAGGTGGCTGGTAGCAACAATGACCCATGCAAACTGCATACGTTCTACTACTCGCCTTGAGACAACCTTCCCTTTGCTGAACAGATCATGGATATTATCTCGGCTTATGAAGATTTCCAGGGCACTCAGATCTTCTTGAGAGATTTCAATCCTGGTTTGAGGGCCATTGCCGAACTGCGATGAATTTGCTGACCTAGTTAAGACCACTAAGATCGAAGTTGAACTACTCTCTGGCCTTGAACAACTGTCGATCGGTCCGCTGAACACCCTCCCACCCACTGGGTTGGTTGTCATTGTCCCCATGCAGCCTTACCTCCTCAAAAACAACGCATCTTGGAGTCTTTTCCAAATCTTGGATGAAGCCACTATACGCAATACGCTGGCTACTCTGAAACAGTCTAATCACTACAATGACCCCCTCCCATCCAACCTCTTTTCCAAAGTTAGAACCACCTGCTCCCACGTTGGACACTTTGGACTTCCTTAATGTATCCCAGATTGCCTAAAATCAGGTCAAGTTACCCTGAATTCTAAAGAAACCATCTGCAGATCACACCGACCTTCATAACTTTTGCCTAATCTCTAATATCCCCACATTGGCAAAGCTCCTGGAGAAATGTGTTCTCGGCCAACTATGTACCCACGTCCATCACTTCCAACTTCTGGACCAGTGTCGATCTGGTTTTCGCCCGGGCCATAATACAGAATCTGCTTTAACTCACATTGTCGATGATGTGGTAAGAATGTTGGATCAAAATGAATCCTACCTACTGATCCTTCTCGACCTTCCATCAGCATTTGACACCGTCAAACACAATAACCTAATTGACCTCCTGGAACATAGAATGGGGCTGTCTCTGCCTGTACTAAACTGGTTCTCCACATTCCTTCATAACAGATCCCAAAGCTTCACGGTCAACCAGTCTCTCTCTCATACTTCGCCAGTCACTCTTGGGGTCCCACAGGGTTCAGCGCTTTCACCCACGCTCTTCAACCTCTTCATGGAGCCTTTGAAAGAAATTCTGAAATCATCCAGCATTCACTATCACATGTATGTGGATGACACCCAGCTATACCTGAAGATTGCCTCCCTTGAGGACATCCTGTCCCTCAACACAGTCCTACTGGAAACTCAAAGCTGGCTGACACGCAACCACCCTGAAGTTAAACTCTCTCAAAACAGAATTCTTCCTAATCGCACCACACAAGCAATCCCAGGTCATTGAACAATGGTTGAAGCAGCTCACTGCTCTGATTTGTAGGCCGCACCTTGTTGATTCTGCAACCTCTCTGGGAATTATCTTAGACAAAAGTCTGAACATGCAGAAGCACATCAGCTCCCTCACCAAAGGAGCGAACTTCCAACTCAGTATTCTAAGGAAACTCAAACCTTACCTCTCTGCTCATGAACTCAAGGCGGCAGTGCAAGCCTTAGTGATATCTAAGCTGGACTAAGGTAGTGTAACCCTCTGCGGCCTACCTACAGTGAAGACAGCTCCTCTTAGGGCTGCACTCAACTCTGCTGCTAGGATTGTAACAGGCGTCAAGAAATACAACCATATCATCCCTGACCTTTTGTCCTTGAACTGGCTGCCATATGAAGCTCGGATACAATTAAAAATTGCATGCATGGCAGACAAAGCCTTCACTTCAACACCCCTCTGTACCTCGCTCAGAAACTGGAGCTCTCATGCGGTGCGAGAGCCTCCAGAAGCTCCAGCACACTATTGCTCAAACAAACAAAATTCAAGAAGACAAAAACCTACAATCCAGACTTCTCAGGTATAGCACCGAGGATTTGGAACTCCCTCCCCCCTGAAGTCAGGGTGAATCCTTCTATTATCCTCTTCAAAAAGGAATTCAAAGGGCTCTTGATGAAGAAATCTCTGCTTCAGACTGGCTATTCCAGTGCACACTGAGGTCACAGTTGCTGATCTGTTGCTCAGCTTCTATGGTCGCGAGAATCCCTTCATTATTGTGTATTTTTTGCTTTGTTGGTTGTGTTTCTGATTGCTTGTTTCCCTCTTGTTGTATAAACTGTAAAGTGCTCTGATACCCGAGTTGGTCATGTTTGCACTACAGAAAACTTTCAAAATAAATACATTTTAACAGGCTTCTTCCTTCACAGGCCAATAGGATGGCAGGATTCTTCAGTAGCAGACTCAGTTCCACCGATCCCAAGTAAATACAGGCAGCTGATACTTTTTATCATTTGGTTAGCTACAGACAGTCTTACGTAGTTAAATAAATACAGTATTTGTAAAGCGCACAGCTACCCGAAGGCCTCCCGGAACTGGGGGCTGTCGGGAAGATTAGGCGAGCTATTGCCCAGAGTCGCATGGTGATGGGCTGACCTGCCGCCGGAGCCGGGGATCAAACCGAGAGTCCGGCGTCCAGCATCAGTCTGACACATCAATAATTTTGGATTCTTTGTCAGCGGGGGTGCTTCACCAGAAGTCTGAGAATTGGCCCTTTTACGTGCATTGGACTAAGGAGTCTAGTGGTAGGTGTCCTTTAATATAGACTCTGTCTGAGGGTGCAGGTCTATATTTCTTTTCAATCCTGGGGTTCAAAATTCTGGTACGCACAGGATCTTTAAAGACCTCCGTAGCATGTTTAACCACTCCTTTGATCATGGGAAGAATTTGAGCGGATCTCTGAGACTGCTCAATAGTATCTAAGAGAAAATCTTCCTCAATGGTTTCACAATGTATGGAGACACCATGGTATGTAGCAGCTCTGTTTATCAGCTGTCCAAAACCAATAGTATCCTCAGGAGAAGGTTTAGATGGGTATGAGGGTGTCTCAGGGACATCAGGTTAATTTGCAGGGTATAGAAAGTCCCACCCAGACGCAGGTTTTGTGTATTGAAAATTCCACGTGCCCTCGCCTACAGGGTATGCAGTGTCTCCTTCCCCGTCCCCTCCACCCAAATCATATTCATCATCATTCTGTGGCGAATGTGGTGACAATGGAGACTGTATAGGAGAGGTTTGAAGTGAAATATAGGGAGGAGCGGGAAAAGGAGGAGAGACAGGAAAGGAAAAGTGCATAGGAGAAGTTACACAGTCCTTCTTTTTGGCAGGAACCACAGGTGTAGGTGGTGTAGCTGCAGGTCTCTTCTTAAGCGGTGTGGCACCAACATGACTGGTTTTCGGGTCGATGAAGATCTTTTTCTGTTGAGGATCTAGTTCAAAAAGGTCCTCTTGAGGCACAAACTTCTTGGACGTTTTTTCGGAGCCGGCGTAGAATGTCTAGTGTCCTTAGCCTTGGAAGGTATTAGAGCCTCCTGCGGCTTAGGTTTCTGCATCGAAGGCGTTGTTTTTGGCTTGGAAGGCATGTTCGAGGGCTTGGAGGCCTCAGAATCAGGCTGTGAGTCTTTCGGCACCGTGTGCGGCTTCGGAGCAGGTGCGTCTTTTGGGGTTCGGTTTCGGGATCGAAACAGGTTTCGGTATCAGCACTTCTTTCGGTGTCGGAGCCGAAGGGTGTTTTGGCTTCGGTGCCGACGGAGTCTTGCTCGGTGACGAGGCCCCGGAAGGCGGAGGACATTTTTTCGACGGAAGACTCTTGGCGTGGAAGATTTCTTCGGAGTAGAGCCTGAAGGCGGGACTTTTGAAGTAGATGATTGGTCTCGACTGGGCCCAGCAGGCAGAGTGCTGATCTTTGCCTTCTGTTTGGGCATATGTGTGGCCGGGGCAGTAGTACTCACGCGCTGACCCGATGGAATGGAGTCGTCGGAGTCATCTGCCTCGGAGACGATCAGGAGATCAGGAGATCGGTGAGTCTTCTTCGGGAACGAGTGGAACCTCGCCGAAGATGTCTTCCGGTGCTGGAGCTGTTCTCCTCATCTCGTGTCGACGGGCCCTCCGGTCTCGGATGGTTTTCTTCGAGCGGAAGGAAGCACAGGCTGTGCAGGTCGACTCATTGTGGTCCGACGACAGGCAGAGGTTACAACTCGTGGTGGTCGCTATGTGGGAACTTTGCTTGACATTTCGGGCATTTTCGGAATGGAGTCCTTTCCATATGGTGCAGGCCGCACGGCGTCGATAGGCCCAAGGGCCCACTTGGATGGCCGGAATGGAAACTTCGTTGTCGAAAGGTGCCGCAGTCGATATCGAAGGCAGGTAGTATATGTTTTATGAAGTTCTGCGCATCGAAGTTGCAGGCCGGAGCGAGAAACTTTCATCCGAACCCAGTGGCGGAAAAAAACAATCTGAGGATGGAGCCGATTCCGATGCGCAGTATTTCCCAAGGGAGGAATCACCTATCGGGACTAACAAAGACTTCATCCGAGCCCAACACCAGGTGGCGATCTAATGCAGTGTACTACTCTGTAGATCATATGCCTCGAACCATGAGTTTCTGGAAAACTATCAAGCACCCTATCAGAATCAGCCGCCCTTCACAACCATGAATGATTCAGTCTTTGGAGTGTGAATTGCACGTGGTATAACAGGAACACTACATGACTCAAAGCTCACTTCTCAGGGATGTACTGAAATGCCAGCCTCAGGGCACACTTAGACAGCTCTTCACCTCCTCCTCCTCAAACTGTTGACCAGGTATCAGGGCAAATGAGCCTGCAGCAAAGCATCGCTGGCTTGAGGCAAGGGGGTCATCTCCATACTTCTCCAAGTCAGCAAGCACTCTGGTCGAGCCAGTCCTAACCCCACATGAAAGTTCCCCATCACAACTATTTTAACAGTACTAAGTTATGTTCCGGCCAAATGATTGAGTCAAAAATTGAAAGGTTTTACTATGAAGTGCTGGAAGAGAAATCATGAAGTTTTTCAATATTTCTGAGTCCGCCACAGTACACTCGCTCAGCCCTCCACAGGGCTTGGTCGCCCCACTCACTGCTGCCGCTCCTGCCTGCCTTTGCCGCCTCCTGCCTGCAGATTCCTTCGCTCGCTGCCCGCTGCTCCTGAGAATTTCCCGCTGCTCCTGGGAATTTCCAGCTGCTCCTGGGAATTTCCCGCTGCTCCTGGGAATTTCCCGCTGCTCCTGGGAATTTCCCGCTGCCCGCTGCTTCTTGGAATTTCCCGCCGCTGACTTCCTGCGGCCCCGCGCCCCCCTGTGATTTCATTCGCTGCCCCGCTCCCGCCACCCAGCTGCTCCTCCCTCCCGGCTCCTTACTCCGGATGCGCGCAGCGGGAGCACCGATTGAGCGCCGAAGGTGCGCCAAAGGTAAGCCCGTCTGCGCCCGTCCGTGCCTGGACCGTGCCCAGCGCCAGAACCCCTGGCCCCCACAGAGGCCAGCCCACCTGCCGGACTTACGACGCCACCACCCTCAACGCACTCAACACCGGCCGAACCCACGGCTGCTACCGAGCCACCCCGAGACGCACCCATGGACCCTTCACCTGCCAGTCCTACAAGTTCTCCTGCATCCGGACCTGCACCGCACCCACCAAGCCGACCCTCAGCAGCAACCACCTCAACACCCGCTCCATCCACAGACATGCCGTGGAACTCTGGAACCTCCTCGACTCGACATCTCCAGACGTCGCCTTCCTCACGGAAACATGGATGAACGCCTCCTCAGCGCCCGACATCGCCATCGCCATCCCGGAAGGATACAAGATCACCCGGAGGGACCGCACCAACCAGACGGGAGTAGGCATTGCCATCGTCCACAAGAACACCATCCGTATCACGACCAACTCCGACGACACCCTCACAGCCGCCGAACACCTGCACTTCCAGATCCACACCGACCCCAAGACCACCCTCAGAGGCACCCTCATCTACAGACCCCCGGGACCACGCACACAATTCAGCGAAGACATTGCCGACTGCTGGTGACCACCCCCACCCACTACGCCGGCCACACGCTTGACCCCGTCTTCTCCTCCAGCAAGGACATCTCCTTCAGCCACGCCACCGGACTCCACTGGACGGACCACAGCTGCGTCCACGTCAGCTTCAGTAGGACCACGATCCACCACCACCAGCAACAGATTCCACGCAGAAGCTGGAACAAGATCACAGCCGACCAGCTCGCCACGTCCCTGAGCCAGAACCCCCCCCGCCAGCTCAACGAACCCCAACCATGCCGCCAACAACCTCACGAGGTGGATCAGCAACTGCACAGACGACCTCGCCCCACTGAGGGCCCCTCCCAGCAGACCCGGCAGCAAGAAAGCATCCTGGTTCACTGACGAACTCAAGAGCTCCAAGAAGAACTGCCGAGCCCTCGAGAAAGCCTGGCGCAGAGACCCGACACCAGACAACATGACCACCCTCAAGCTGGCCACTCGAAAACACCACCAACTGATCCACACCACCAAGAAAACCGCATTCAAGGAACGACAGGACAACAACGCCCACAACAGCAAGGAACTCTTCAACATTGTCAAAGAGCTCTCCAACACCAGCGCTGGAAACAATGACATCACCCCATCGCAAGACCTCTGCAACTCGCTCGCGTCGTTCTTCCACAGCAAGATCGCAGACATACACAACAGCTTCAGCACACAGCCAACGCACCCTATGACCGCACCAACACCCCCCACCACCACCCTCCGCACCTGGACCCCGATCAACACTGAAGACACCATCCGCACGATGAACTCCATCCACTCCGGATCTCCAACCGACCCCTGCCCTCACCACGTCTTCAACAAGGTCGACTCCGTCATCGCACCCCATCTACGGGACATCATCAACGCCTCCTTCGAAAGCCGCAAACTTCCCGGAGAGCTGCAAGCATGCCAAACTCAGTGCCCTCCTGAAGAAACCATCAGCAGACCCCACCGACCTCAAAAACTACCGCCCCATCTCGCTCCTCCCGTTTCCTGCCAAAGTCATCGAGAAGACCGTCAACAGACAGATGGCCGCCTTCCTCGAGACGAATGGATCCCTCGACCACTCGCAGTCCGGCTTCCGGGCCAACCACAGTACCGAGACAGCCCTCATCGCAGCCACTGACGACATCCGAGCCCTGCTCGACAACGGGGAAACAGCTGCCCTCATCCTCCTGGACCTCTCCGTGGCGTTTGACACGGTCTGCCACTGCACCCTAGTGCAGCGCCTCAGCAACGTCGGAATCCAAGAGAAGGTACTGGAATGGATCATCTCCTTCCTCGCCGGAAGGACACAGAGAGTCCGCCTCCCTCCGTTCAGATCAGAAGCCACCGAAGTCATCTGCGGCGTACCACAAGGATCATCACTCAGCCCCACGCTGTTCAACATCTACATGAGCCCCCTTGCGGCCATCGCACGCCAACACAACCTCAACATAATCTCCTACGCCGACGACACTCAGCTGATCCTCTCCCTCACCAACGACCCCGCCACCGACAGAACCAACCTACACGAAGGGATGAAAGACATAGCCGAGTGGATGATGAACAGCCGCCTGAAACTGAACTCAGATAAGACGGAAGTCCTCATCCTGGGATCGTCGCCCTCCGCCTGGGACGACTCCTGGTGGCCCCCTGCCCTGGGCAGCGCACCCAAACCAACAGACCACGCACGCAACCTGGGCTTCATCCTGTACTCCTCCCTCTCCATGACCAGACAAGTCAACGCCGTCTCCTCGTCATGCTTCAACATCCTACGCATGCTACGGAAGATCTTCCGGTGGATCCCCACGGAAACCAGGAAGACGGTCACCCAGGCCCTCGTCACCAGCCGTCTGGACTACGGCAACTCCCTCTACGCCGGAACCACTGCAAAACTCCAGAAAAGACTTCAACGTATTCAGAACGCCTCAGCACGACTCATCCTGGACATCCCCCGACACAGCCACATCTCCGCACACCTAAGAAACCTGCACTGGCTCCCCGTCAACAAGAGAATCACGTTCTGACTCCTCACCCACGCACACAAAGCTCTCCACAACCAAGGCCCAAGATACCTCAACGACCGCCTGAACTTCTACACTCCACCCGCCAGCTTCGATCGACCAGCCACGCCCTCGTCGCCGTCCCCCGCATCCGAAGAGCCACAACGGGAGGAAGATCCTTCTCCTACCTGACTGCCAAGACGTGGAACTCCCTCCCCATCCACCTCCGCCTGACCCAAGACCACCTCTCCTTCAGGAAGCAACTCAAGACCTGGCTGTTCGAGCAGTAGCGGACCCCCCTCCCCCAAGCGCCTTGAGACCCTCCGGGTGAGTAGCGCGCTATAAAAATGCATTGATTGATTGATTATTTCTCTACAGCAGCAAATCATGTATGTGCCCTGTAGAAAGCATGTTTGAATGAAACATGGAATGCATTGCAGCCAACAAGCTATGTAACATCATAGCAGAGTACAAGATAACTTGTGTTATTATTCCAGCAGAACGAAATGCGATTTCTAATGTGTACGTCATTTTAAACAAGGGGCCAGGAAATGTATGGTCAGTGTTGTTCTTCTGCCAGTTAAAAGACTATCGCCATTAATGTGCCAGGAAATAAAATACTATGGGAAATCCTACTGGTTGGCACGGTGCTGCCTGCCACTGTATTGCAGGTTACTTCCAACATAATCTGATTTATACATACATACTCCAGGGTGCTACCAGCTATCAGGTCTGCACACAGCAGTCTTTGTAGTGTAGTTCCTATATCCCTAATAGGCTCTACGCATTGGAATAATATACACTATAGTTTTGACATAGGACTGAGGTCAGTATGTCTTTATTGAGTAAATTTACTTAATTACTTGTGTGTGCTAGCTAACTCAGAGGTCACTAGAAACGTTCTTGAATGAACAAGAAGGGATTCGTTTCTGACAACCGCATAAACATGACAACTTTGTCCATTTAACCTGTTGACTAATATCTTTGCAAAGATCTTATAATCACAGTTCAGCAAAGATATTTGCCGATACGAACCACCATTTTTTGGGCATTTGTCTGGCTTCAGGATTAGAGAGATGTTAGCCTCATCCCATGAGGCTGGCATGTTAGCCCCCTTCAAAAAGAACTCATTAAAGAATTCTACAAAGACAGGTTTTAGTACACTGGCCAGTACTTTGTATACCTCAAGAGGTAAGCCATCGGGACCAGAGGCTTTTCCTTTCTTACCTTGTCTTATTTCCCCTTCCCCAATCTCCCGATTCAACTGCCTGCTCTTCTCTGCTGTGAGGGTGCTACTTGAGCCCTGTCCCGACCAAGCTTCAACCTCATCTTGGGTGGGTTTTAGATCTTCTTGGTATACCCTGCTGTGATAGCTGTGAAAAACATGCTCAAGCTCCCTATTGTCACTAATAAGGTTGCATGTTTGTTCACATTTAACCTCGTCCATGCTGCTTCTCACCTGCTCCTTTTTGACCTTCCAGGCCAGCAGCTTACTGCAGCGTTCACTATATTCGAAATGAGCCAATTTACTGGCGTCCTATTTCTTCCTCACCCTTTCTTGTAGGATTACTGCCATCTTACCTTTTGCTTACTGCACTTTTTGAAGCAGACTTTCCCGGGCTTCTTCCTCTATCGTGGGATCAGTCAGATCTTTCTCTAGGGCCAGAACCTGTACCTCAACTGTTGACACCTCTTTGTAGTAACTGCGTCTTTTTTCAGCTGCCAAATCCCCTATTCTACCCCTCAGAAAGGCTTTATAAGCATCCTAAATTATTCTGTGTGCTGCTGACCACTGATTGAGATGGAAAAACTCTTCTGTCTCCCTAGATAGTGCTGCCATAACTACTTCTTCTTGCAGAATTGTGTAGTCTAGAGTCCATCTGGAGTGGGGGATTCTCTCCTGTGACTTCAAATGTAGGACCACAGCTGAGTGATCCGACAGATCAACTCCCACATGCTCAACCTTCTGGATCCAATCTACCAGATTACTGTTGATAAGGAAGTAGTCAATCCTCGACTGGTGCCTATATTTTTATTATAAAAGGTAAAGCCTTTTATTTTCCCTACCTTCTGTCTCCAGATGTCACAAAGCCCCAGCTGAGCCATAATTTGCTTGATAAATGTGGACATCTTTGGATTGACGCATGCGCTGCTGTGTGAAGTTCTATCTAGGGAATGATCTAAAACAGTATTAAAGTCCTCTGCCATAATGATTGGATCCGGAGATTCTATTAATTCTGCTAGCAAATCTCCTAAAGGAGAGACATCATCTTTGTTTGGACCATAATGTCCCACTAGAGTAAAGGCCTGCCCCAAGATCTTAGCTTTAACAATTAGCCACCTTCCAGCTATGTCAGAAATCTGTGCCCCTAGAACCAACTGTGCCCCTCGCTTTACTAAAATCACCACCCCTTTTTTACAGTCATATGGGATGTGCAAGCTACCTGAGAGATCCAGTTTTGGGCCCTAAAAAGATCCAAGGCCTCCTCCTCTGATAGGTGGGTTTACTGCACAATGATGATCTGGGCTGAACAATCCTTTAGGTACTGTAGAATTTTATACCGCCTCGCTTGTTTTCGAAGACCATGGACATTCCAGGAAAGGATTTTAATTTTATTGTTTTCCCTCCCTTCTCTCCCATCTTTCTAGGGGATCAAAGAACCAGCACCAAAATTCCAAACACCTAATCAATACTAAAAACTTTATAGAGGCAATAGAGGATGGTTTTTTTGTCTTTTACCCCACTGCTCCCAACCCTGTGCTCTAGCAATACTCCCCTCCCCATGGGAAACCCTCCCCTATTTCTTCATGAACCAAGGCCATATGGGTGTCCCCCCAGAGCTGACGTGATATTTGAAAGTAGATATAAGGTGTAAAAAATGATATCTAAATGAATTTAGAATGTTGCCATTACCTTTTTATTAAGCTTGCAAAATTCATACCCTTAGGATAAGATCAAAGAATTTTACGCCCTATCCCAATAGTGTAGTAATAATGTTGTAGTGGAGTAATAATGTGATACAATTCAGGAGAGAGGTCTAGCCCCCTAGCTGAAAGTTTTTAATAAAACCGTCCAACTTTTCTACAGAATGGAAGATGTGCATCTTGTTATTTAACATAACCTTTAAAAAAGCTGAAAATCTCCGCTGTACAGAGGCTCCCAAGCTCTTTAGCCTATCGATCCTTTGTCCCATCTCCCACTGCCTATTAGAGGTGGTAGTAGAAACACCTGATCTAATCTCGTATCTAGCACCATCCACCTCAATAGATTTCATCCCCAGGGCTTTTGACAGTATTTTCTCTTTCAGAGAATACGTTAGAAAATAAATTAAACTTTTCCTGGGTTTAGACCTGTTTGTATTAAGTCTAAAAGAATCCCTGTGGGCTCGTTTTATGTCTTTTGCTATGTCCTCTTCTGACTTCTCCATCTGAAGCTTATTCTTAATCAGTTTTACTACATATGATTTAATATCATCACCCTCTCTGTTTTCAGGTACTTTCAGGATTTTCAAATTATTTTGTCTCTGGAAATTTTCCAACCTTTCGACCCTGTCCAAATTCTCTCTCTCGGTATTCCTTAGTTTGTCTATTTCAGCGCAGTTTGCCTGTACGGTTTCCCTAAGCTCTATGTCCTCCTCCTCTAATGCTGTAGTTCCGCTACTGAGGTCATCTATCTTTCTTTCCATTACCTCACAGGCCTTCTTTATCTCCAACTGATTCAACTCTGATATTTCAAACCTGTTTTTGATTTCGGCTGATAATACTGCTAAGGGTGCTCCAACAGATGATTCCTCCTTCTGTAGGTGGTGATGGCCATGTGCGAGGTCTTCAGAGATAGGGACTAGGATACCTGGATTTTTAGCGGAAAGCTGATTGCCTGTGTCGGTATCAGAGTCAGTATTTATCTAAGACTTTGCTACCCCGTCTCCATGGCCCACCTTACCAGGATAATCTAGGTGGCTTTCAGGAGTTACTAGCTTGGGACAGAACTGATTATGGCATTTTTGGCCCGTCTGAGCTGTTGAAGATTCCACATCAGTCCAAGATTTCTTTGAGTGGCTTTGTTTCATCTAGTACCTTTTCTGATGATTGGGACTTCGAGACTGTTAATAATATGATGTCAGATGTAGGAATGTCTGCAAAATTCACAAATCGTGAATATTTAGAAGGTTCATCGGATTATGAGCAAATGTATTGTTATAATCATTATAGTCATAATTTCTTGCATAAATCTGCAAATCCTAGAATGTATTAACTTATAACCAATTGGAACATTGTCCTACGCCACCAAAGGGTAGCTCAAAAACATTTTATGGCAAATTTCCATACTTTTCAGGTTTTAATGTTTGAAATCCAGAATCATTTTACTTTAAAAATGTTAATAAGACAGGAATGAAAAGTATGTTGAAAATACCAAGCAAATTTATTCTGCGGCCTTTTATGCTCAACTGTCTTCACTAGGGTTTGACTTTTGGAAAGACAACATTGAGACAAAAACTGTCTGGGTCACAAAAGACTGGCAAGTGCAGGGATTGGAAGCCTTATTTAGAGCCTTCATCATCCCAAAGCAAATCATGTTTTTGAATGACACTGTCCAACAGACTTTTGTTAGCCAAGATAAAAAACTTGAACAAACCGTCCACACCTACACCTGATAGTAACAACACTACAGTGGGGGAGGTCGACATACATACTATTTTGCTTCACAACAGAACAGATACTGATTGGAAAAAATGGTTAATTTGGCCCACAGACACAAACACCTGTCAAGATAGATTCCTGAAAAAGACACAAGGGTTCACATTCACTAGGCCAGATCCAAGATATGTTCAAAGACAGCATCCAGGAATAGTAACATCATACAGTGTAGGGAAACTGTGCCTTGAGTGGCTACACAAATCCACACTAAGGGAAGTAAAACAACACTTCTCTTTACTTAAAGATGGTGCTGATCTGAGGGACTCCTTACAAGGACCTACTAAATCGCGTCATAAACGTTTTATATATGCCGGTATCTATGCATTGTATAATGAAGCATGGAAGATTACACAAGCAGAGACTGCAGAACGAATACGAGAAATTGATCGTATTAATTTAGAGAAATATCTCTCTGTAGTTGACAATGGGTTAACAACTCTGTCGTCCAGGATATATTATTTGGACAGCATAGTATCCTCTGCCATAGACATAATAGAACAGGACTCGGTCATGTTGCAACATGGGCAGTCGCAACTACGTTCTATAATGCTATGAGGCTGGACGTTACAAAACCTACATTCAGGCTATGTGTCTTGGCACCTAATCAACACCACGTCACTGTTTTCAGAATTTAATCTCACTGATAGATCAAACTGGCACAGAGGGGAGCAGACTATATGGTGCTGCACATTGAAAAACTGGAAAGATTGCCATTAACTGTCGCTGAAAGACCAGCCACAGAATGGATAATACACTGAACAATCACTCTGCCTGTTACAATTTTCCATTTTCAGTATTGCTTAAAACATATACCAACAGGCACATATGAAAGGTTGGGTAAAGAATACATCAAGACATCCTGGGACTTACCATATACACACAGATGTTGGAGTGGGGGAAATAAGTGATTCTTAGTGATAGAAATTGTGAAAACGCACTAAGCGGTTCTCTCCTTTGCCAGGGTATTAATTTACACGGGGCCTACGATGGTTCCTCTAACAACTTATCCTGTCACCTGCAAGGTTCACCAGCTGCAGTGATTGATCCAATTTTTGGACAACTTTCTAACGGAAGTTACCTCATGTTGAAAGATCACAGCTGCTATGGCATGTTGCCAGGTTTACCGTATCTCGTAACTGTGTCAGCCAGGGTCACTTGCTGTATGCAAGTATTGTTTCCAAAAACCAAGACAGACTGGGAGTCGCAACTTTGGCCTTCACTGAACATCTCTTCTATACGAATTGATACTTTAAGCAGAATGAAAGCCATTCTTTTGCAAAAAACAGTGTCATTGACCTCGGCCAAAGAGACCTATGATCTACAAGTCGCAAGGACTTCTGCAGAGATACATGCCCTTTTAACAACAAATTGCCCTAAACATTTCTCAGAAATGTTAAGTCGTATCTTAAACATGTCTGATACGAGCGGTATTGTACATGTATTTAAGACAGTTTTTTCGGGACTGTTAGCAACTTTTGAAGCAGTCCTAGGCATATTTCCAAACTTCATGTTTGGCGGACTGCCTCTCGTTCTGGGACTCGCAGCAGGGATACTATTTTTGCTCCTACTGCTCCGATATGGCAAGCCAAATCACCAGCGAAACCCAGTTCACCGTGGAGAACACTCTACTGGTGATGAAGTGTTGTGAGCGCATAGTCCAAATTTTGGGATTAACTCGTTTAAGAGAGTTGAATACTACATGGTTTATGTCATTTAGACCAATCTGGCAAGATTGCATCTTACTTGTTCTACGATACCTGCTATGCGGAGAAGAATGCGGGTTAGACATCTGTCTCACACTCCCATCAGTCCTGCCAACGGATGTTGATACTTTGCTCGGACCAGTAACGGCTCATGCAATGTGTTGTCCCCAACGGCTACCAATCCTGATGACAGCATTCATTGAGATCTCACAGACGCACCATGCTACTGCTGAGGTACGAGAGGAAAGCGGCACACAGGTTCCTTCAAATTCAAACATTGCTAATGCTACCAACGCGGACGGCGATGCTTCACATCTATGTGCGATTGATCTTCTTAACAAGGTAATCCAACTTTCACCTACAATGGTAGACACATTCTTTACAGACTTAGAAGATTTGATGTTTTCCCCAAAAAATAACACTGACTTTTGATTTGGCACACAGTGTCTGAGAGACTCTGAATTCGACCTTCATTTTTTAATTTTTTCAAAACAAAGTTTCTAACTTTGGAACTCTTTTTTCAATGATTAATTTTTGTTTATCCAAATTTGTACTTTTTCATGATTCATTTTTGTTTATCCAAATTTGTAATTTTTCATTTTTTGGCACAAAGTAATCTGCTTAAAGTAGAACTATTCATAGAGAACCAGAATTCCTCGAAAAATCTTTCAAGTAAAACAATATTTGACCTTGTCCACATTCAACAAGTTTATATATTCTGCCATGAATTGGTCTCGAGTTTTTCTTCTGTATTTAAGAGCCATTTCATAAATGTATTTTCGTGATTCATTCAGATAGCATTTTCAAGTATCAAATGATCTGCTTTGAATGAAACATTGCTTCAAATGCGTACAGCACAAATGCTTCTTTTTGTGTGCAACCAATTTCAATGCATTTTTTTATGTATTTTGGGTGGGTTTTTAACATATCTTGTTTAGATATGATTTTAGGTGTTTAGAACTTAGTAATGTTGTATTTAAGAAAGTGGAGTGGGTGTTGTGTGGTGTTTTAGGCCCTGAGTGAATTTTCCCGATTCATGCCCTTATATAGGTACAATTCACATTGCCCTTATATAGGCATAGAAATCAAGCCCTTATTTAGGCTAAGCTCATGCTACCCAAATACAGGCATGGCTACTTCCACCCGTACCAAACGTCACAACGATTTCTTGGAAAACCGGCTTAAGCAGTAAGGGAACTTCCCCTTGCTTGAATATTGATTTCTCCAAGAACTCAGTTACTTACAATGAACAACTATTCCCCAGGGGTTCATTATGGCGTTCATATGCCCGATTTTACGTCAAACTATGGCATTCCTAAACACCTTCAAGGTATAAATATACCTTCACTTGCTGTGGCAAACTACGTCGGTTCGGAGCAGTTCGACTATCTACCTGCCCGACGCAGCTCGCTACAGCAAGTGCCGAAGGACGCCGACTCTCCAGCTGACGCACTGATTAAGAAGCTGCCCTGCTCCTGATGAGAATCCAGCTACAGTGTTTCCGGCTCCCCTTGCGGGATATTGGGAAATAGAGTCCCGAGACTGAGATACCAGACCTCCTTCATTCTAACCAAGGTATGGAGATGATTAGAACCTAGAGAAACCTTTGGTAGATTCTTGGCAAAGAAAACTAAAACCTATGCTATACAATACCTACTTCTTCAAGCGTACTAGACTTAGGTTAGGTACATAGGGGTAGGCGTATTTTAGAAGCACCAGGGAGTATTTTAGCCTGTGTATTTATGTATGTATTTTTTATATGGCTTAGAAACCATATAATGCTCTTACAGTATTATTGTATATTACTATTTGCGCTGTACGCATTATACTTTGAAGTCAGCCTAACGATTGTAGCAGTTCACTTCTCTTGCATGAGAAAGAAGACTGTTCAATAAACCTTTTATTGAAAACGCCTGTCTCTCTATTTCTCTGCAACTCTGTAGAAACTAAGCATGCACGATTGACTGAGTGAAATACTTATCTATTGTTTCCGCGACTCTGAGAGATATATTCTTATTCTTGGGAAACAAAGTTGTCATGTTTATGCGGTTGTCAGAAACTAATCCCTTCTTGTGTATTTGAGAAAGTTTCTAGTGATCTCGGAGTTAGCTGGCACACACACAATTAAGTTTAGCATATTCGATAGAGACCTAGTTGACCTCAGTCCTACGTCAAATCTATAGGATATATTATTCCAATGCGCTGAGCCTATTGGGAATATAGGAACTACACTACAGGACAACATGGATTTGTCTCAGTTAACCCTTTTAGTATGGAAACTAATCGAAGAAATGCAGGAACTAAGGTAGGAAAACCAGGCCCTTAGACAAGAGCTGGATAGAACCCGAACAGAATATACTAATTGGAGAGACCCACAACCAGGAGAAAATGAACCTATCATTGCTCCCGGTAAATTTGGTCCCTCATCTTTTTTTTCCCCTCGTACATAAGGCCCTAACACTGATCAGAACCTGCAAGTCACCGTGGTAACTCCAATCCCAGTTCCCTTGGCAAACCCAGAACGATTTGCTGGTGGTAGTAGTCATTTTACTACTTTTATAAGCCAATGCCAGTTACATTTTTTATGTAAACCGCAGGTTTTTTCCACCAACACTTCCAAGATAGCTTTCATCATCTCTTATTTAGGAGGCGTATCGGCCAACTGGGCTATGCCTTTGGTTGACACAAATGATACTTTATTGCACAATCTAGCTGCCTTTAAAACAGCTATGTCCAGTTTACTTGCCAAACATGTTTTTATTCAAGCATCCGATAACGAGCTTTTAAATCTACGCCAGGGGTCCAAGAATCTTTTAACCTATGTAACCAATTTCAACAGATTATATAAACAGTCAGGGAACAGGTTTTTAAGTATTCAGGAAAATGGCGCTCAGCTTGTCACGGTAAGTATTAAAGTCTCGCGATATAAAATTAGGTGCTTCTTGGCAGAGGAAAACCTTAACCTCTGTAAGAGAAGAAGTTCAGAGACCTCTCTCTAATGTAAATGGACAACAATCCAGAGCACACTTTGTGTATCCAATCAGGTATCAAACTTCAAACGGTCAAATGATTAAAGTGATGGGATAGATCATACACGCATAAGTCTTTCACAATGTATTTTATTGTTCAACAGTGTTCTTTCTTCAGAATCACTGTGTATGTCACTCTAGCCTACACGTGTTTCATCACAGCATGTGGCTGTGAATCTTCAGGGCTGATCTGAATGATCAAGGCGCGTTATCGGGAGACCGGTGATAATTCCGTCCCGGTCCTAATCGGGATGTTTGCGTGTGGTTGGAGGACGGTACCGTAAGTAATCGGTTACCGTTTCGTCAAAATAGGGGATCGTGTGTAACAAAACACACAGCGTCGGTACTTTAAGGCTGTTAGCCCGAGGGTTGAGCCGAATGCAGCTCCTGTTTCCGGATGCGGTAACCGATTACTTACGGTACCGTCCTCCAACCACACGCAAACATCCCGATGAGGACCGGGACGGAATTATCACCGGTCTCCCGATAACGCGCCTTGATCATTCAGATCAGCCCTGAAGATTCACAGCCACATGCTGTGATGAAACACGTGTAGGCTAGAGTGACATACACAGTGATTCTGAAGAAAGAACACTGTTGAACAATAAAATACATTGTGAAAGACTTATGCGTGTATGATCTATCCCATCACTTTAATCATTTGACCGTTTGAAGTTTGATACCTGATTGGATACACAAAGTGTGCTCTGGATTGTTGTCCAATTTCAACAGATTGTTATCAGAAACACACTGGCCGGAGGAGAAAAGAATATCTTTATTCTATCGGGCCTTAGAGATGAATTAAAAGATTCTTTGGCACACATTGTTAATTTGCCTGAGGACTACGCAGAATTTTTAGATCTAGTGGTTAAGTTAGATCACAGATTGGGAGAGCGAAAGAGTGAAAGACCCAGAAGTGATTTAAGAACTTGACATTTTAGAGTTGAAAAAAAAGAAACAGAAGAAAAGAACACACATGTGGAACCAATGCAGATTGGTGGTCTGAAAGGACAACTTTCTGCAGAAGAAAAAGAACGCAGGCGAAAGGGCAATTTGTGACTTCATTGTAGCAAGGCAGGTCACTTTGCTAAGGATTATCCAGTTAAAACTAACAAAAAGAAAGCTATAGCAATAACAGACAAACCATTGAGCGAGTCAGAAAACTAGATTTCTCGGAGAAAAAAGAGATTGTTTCTTTGAGAACAACTTCAGTACAGATCTCACAGTATGCCACTAATGTTGTTAATCGTACTCCGAAGCACTTTACAATTAGGGTAACCTTTATTATAACAACTCAAGAAAGACACAGCTTGGCTGTTCTGATTGATTCTGGGGCTACCGGCAATTTTTTAAAATTTGGAATTAGCCAGTAAATTAGGAATAACTCGAGCTGCAAAATCTGAACCAGAACCAGTCAGAGCTGTAAACGGCTCAGCTTTAGCTCTGGATTAATTAAGTTTCATATCAAACCTTTGACCAGAAGAAAATGGAGAAAATGGGCACACTGAAGAAACTGTTTTTGATTTAATTGATACACCCACTTTTGGTGTCATACTGGGAGTTTCTTGGTTAGAACTACATAATCTGAAGATAGATTGGATTAAAAGAACTGTCACTTTAGACTCCTCCTATTGCAGAAATCATTGTTATTCGGAAACTCAAGATCCCTTAACTCCATTATTTTGTTCTACCATACAACAAGATTCTCAACAGTTACCCAGCGAATATCAAGACTATGCTGATATATTTGATCCTGTCCGAGCAACTAAATTACCACCACACAGAGTGTACGACTTCAGGATAGTCTTGATCCCTGGTGCAGTCTTACCCTGTAGTAGGATATACGCCTGAAAACCAATATTTGAGAACATACTTAAACAAACTGTTAGAGATTGGTTTTATAAGACACTCTACGTCACCAGTCTCTTCGCCACTTTTCTTTGGAGCTAAAAAATCTGGCGATCTGAGGGCATGCATAGATTACCGTGCATTTAACAAGGCA
Source organism: Lissotriton vulgaris (assembly GCF_964263255.1). Lineage (NCBI taxonomy): Eukaryota > Metazoa > Chordata > Amphibia > Caudata > Salamandridae > Lissotriton > Lissotriton vulgaris. The sequence continues at coordinate 534,891 of NW_028244477.1, forward strand.
ACGATTAAAAATCGTTATCCATTACCTCTTAGCTCAGTCTTGCTGAATCAAATCAAAGGATCAAATATTTATACTAAATTGGATTTACGGGGCGCGTATCACCTTGTTCGTATTAAGGAGGGAGACGAATGGAAGACCACCTCTCGCACGAAATATGGTCTATTCGAATATACAGTAATGCCATTCGGTCTCTGTAATGCCCCGGCAGCGTTTCAGTATTTCATCAATGAAGTCCTACGTGATTTACTTGATGTCTGTGTCATCGTATATATTGATGACATACTGGCCTTCTCCAAGACTGAGGAAGAGCATACTACACATGTTCGCTCAGTTCTACAAAGATTAAGAGACAATTCTTTGTATGTGGAACTTGAAAAGTGTGTATTTAACACAAAAAAGGTCGAATTTTTAGGTTATTGGCTTTCTCCTGAAGGAATAATCATGGACACATAAAAGGTTGAAGCAATTTTAAATTGGCCCACTCCCTCTTCTGTAAAAGACACGCAGCGAGTACTAGGTTTTGCCAATTCTGATAGTAGCTTCATATCTAAATTTTCTGAGATAGTGACACCCAATTGCCTTCTACTCGCGCAAACGGTTACCAGCTGAACAGAATTATACCAATGCAGAACGCAAGTTATTGCCAATTAAAGCGGTCTTTCTTGAATGGAGACACAATTTATTGGGTGCAAAGCATACAATTACCATATTATCAGACCATAAAAATCTCCAGTTTTTCACCACAGTTAAGGCACTCACTCCCAGACAGATGCGCTGGTTACTTTTTTTTAGTGAATTCGATTTCATCATAACGTACTGCCCTGGACAAAAGCAACTCCTGTCTGACACTTTGTGAATTCTTTGTTACGCTAACATCCTTTTCACAAACAAAGCTAGACAAAGTATAACTCCTTCTGAAAAAATAGTGGCAGTCACACAAGCGGACACCTTTTTAGACCAAGTTACATTGCGTGTTCAGGTGGTAAATGAACAGCAATGGCTAGCTCAGAAACAAAACACCATATTTGAGGGTTACTTCTTCCACAAGGATAAACTGTTTATCCCTCAAGAAAACTTGTGACAACAGATATTACACTGGAATTATGATGTTAGTACAGCAGGACATCCAGGGGTCAATAAAACTTTAGAGTTATTTCCGTTGCATTTCTGGTGGAAAAACATCAGACAGGACGTCCAACAATATATAAAAGCCTGCCCAGTGTGCGCACAACAAAAGTCCTTCCATTCATCCCCTAAAGGTATTCTACAACCATTGCCCATACCTCCGCTTCCCTGGCATACTATCAGTTTGGACTTCATCACAGATTTGCCTCAATCCCATAACTTCACTGCAATTTCAGTAGTTGTGGATCTTTTGTCTAAAATGGGGCACTTTCTTCCCTTACAAAAACTACCAGCAGCTACAGAATTTAGTGAAGTGTTCATAAACCATATTGTAAAACTACATGGCCTTCCCAGCAGGAACGGCTCTAGGATCATGGTGGCCCTGGGCAGGGAGTTTAGGTAGGAGGCCCCGGAAAAGGGGTTCCGGGCGGGGCGGAGCAAAACATACGTGATGCAATGAGCTTTAAAAGAATCTCCCACCTAGATAAAGTCAGAAAATCATGTGAAAATGCACACAGTAAGTGAAAATCAGATAGACCATGAGTGATGTTACTTGGCCTTAAAAGAAAGTTAGAGTACGACAGTGTACAGTAGACTCCAGGGTTCAGTAAGGTGGAAGTTTTGAAAATTGTGAATTTTACAAATTTGGAACAATTGCCTTTGGGCACGATTAAAACATTAGTCCACTCAAGCTATTCTATCAAGCAAATTTAACCCGTACTTTACAGAATTTCAAGGCCAATGCAGATTAAAAAAAATATGTAAAGCAATCTCACACAGTAAGCAAGGGCATACTGAATGAATCAAATATTTCAGTGAGTTCATTTTTTTCGCTCTTCTGTCTGTTACTGTAACCCTTCGCATGTCAGTCCGTTTTTAGCCCATGATTAATAAATTAACGCAATGGTTGTCCATTGCACCAACCCTGAATTTCTTCCTAAGGTGGTCTCTCCATTACACCTTAGTCAATCTATAGAACTATCGGTTTTCTTTCCTCAACCTAACTCAGTTGCAGAACAGACCCCCCACACCTTAGATGTTAAGCGAGCCTTAATGTAATATGTGGATAGGACAAAACTATTTCAAAAGACTCAACAATTCTTTGTTACTTTTTCCAAACCGCACAAAGGGAAGACTTTATCAAAGTCGGGCATAGCCAGATGGATAGTTAAATGTATCCAAACAGGTTATGCAAAGAGGGCTTTGCCTATTCCTTTTAGAGCCCACTTTACCATGATACAGGGGGCCTCTATTGCTTTCCTAGGGAACATCCCCATAGCTGGCATTTGCAAAGCAGAAACTTGGTCTACACAACACACTTTCCCTTAACTTTATTGTGTGGATATACTAACACGCCAAAAAGCTAAAGTTGGTCAGGCAGTACTCCGTATCCATGGTGCAAAGATTGTGCATGGCCACCACATCCCAGACGGGGAGTCACTACTTGAGTACTCCCACCTTAGAAGATCGGCTGTTAGTAGATCCTATTCCTGACAAGGCAATCTCCCTCACATACAGGAAATTAATCAATAACCAAAAATGAGTGAAATAGTGCAGGCATAATGACTTATTGAGTGCCTTCATCCATCAACCGCAGAAGAGGCCCTTCCATTCATAAGCCAGACCTATTAGCATTTCCAGTGGATGTATGACATTACAACGCATACTTTTACAACGCCTACCTTTACAACGCATTTTTTACAACGCAACATCCATTACAACGCATTCCATTACAACGCATGCATTTACAACGAATTTTTAAAAACTACGTTTACAACGCATTCCATTACATCGCATACTACCTTTACAACGCATACCATTACAATGCATAACATTACATTGCATGTAAGGTAAGTATTGGATAGTGTAGGGGTAAAAATTACTATTCTAACTCCAGGTGGTGCAACAGTAGGGTAAGTGTTGGATAGTGTAGGGGTAAAAATTACTATTCTAACTCCAGGGGGTGCAACAGTAGGGTAAGTGTTGGATAGTGTAGGGGTAAAAATTACTATTCTAACTCCAGGGGGTGCAACAGTAGGGTAAGTGTTGGATAGTGTAAGGGTACTATGTGTTGTAATGCTATGCGTTGTAATGGTATGCGTTGTAATGACTGCGTTGTAATGACATGCATTGTAGTGGTGTGCGTTGTAGTGTCATGCGTTGTAATGGTTGCGTTGTAAATGCATGCTTTGTAATGGATGTTGCCTTGTAAAAGTTTCGTCGTAATGGTAGTGCGTTGTAAAAGTTGCGTTGTAAAGGTTGTTTCCCATTTCCAGTGCTTACTTTTTCGTTGGCCAAGGTCAAATGCAGGGACCGTGGTAGGGGTGTAGCTATTTGTAGCTCTGAGGATGCTGTTCACTGTAATGAGTGCTGTATTCAGCTTGGGGCTGTCCTATAGCAATCAGGCAGTGCCCGATAGGCTGCTCTGACAGACCTGTGTGAGGGACTTTTTTTTGCAGTTTATGGGCCTGTTTTATGACCAAGTGGACTTGTTTTTACTTTTGATTTCCCTGATATGATAAACAACCATGCCTGCAGCAAACATAAATATATGCAGTATCTAATACCTTGCAAAATAGATATACATTGTGTCTTTACAAGTTCAAAACGGGCCTGATTTTCAATCGTTGGCCGCTTTTAGCTATCTGCTTCGCTAATAGTGAGGTACTTTATTTTGGTACATAGGCCTCTTTTTTTTGATCCACTCCGACCTTGGCTGTATTTCACCAGCTTAAAGGGAAGGGGCATTTTCCTAGCTTTCGTTAGGGTTGTTAGCACACATCTGTGGTGGTCCATGGCCCGCTGTCAGCCTTCTCAAGCACAAGAGACATGGCCTCGAACGGGGCTATTTAAGGAACAGACTCAACATTTGAGCCTCGGAGACCGCTCAGACTCCCCCCATGGCAAGGTTATATCTCACTCAATGTATGTCAGCTAGAGAGCAACAGGGCATCAAGGCAACCCAGACATACCTGCGTGCAATGGAGAGTCATTGTGAAAACGGCAACTGCATATTTACAAACCTTCTGTAGAATATACTTCAGAATTTCGAGTAAGAATATTGCATTTTATAAGGACTTTGTGCCCCCAACTTTCTTACCTGTCTAGTTCCAACTGTCGTCTATTGCCCTAATTCCCTACACTGTGCCAGCTGGCGCGAGCCAATGCCCTTTACTCGTGCGCACACTCTCCTCCACCCCCTCGATGATCCCCCCCCCCAACCTAAGGCAGAATGGATTGTTTCTGTGTCCGCCTTTCATTTCCTCAGGAAGAAGCAAGAGAGGAACTGAGACCAGGGTGAGGCAGTAAGTTCCGGCGCGAGTACATGAGGGTTTAGGTGGATTTGCGGCCAGGGAGGAAGAAGCGGAAAAAAGTAGAGTGAGAGAGTGTGGGTAGGGATAGAGAAGAGGGGGTAGTACCGAGGGAGAGAAGTCCCAGCGAAGGGAGAGAAAAGAGTGCAGACAAATGGCAGGTGGGAGCATAGAGTGACAATAAGTGGCATTAAGGGGGTTATGGGGTAGGCTGGGGAGAGAGGTGCATAGACGGTAAAAGTAGAGTGGGAAGAAGTGCGAGAGGGAGACGTGAACCTGAAGGGAGGAAAAAGTAAAAGGAACTCTGTTCCAGAGAGCCGCTGGCGGGCAGTGCAGGAGATTAATCCACAGTGAGAAGTCGAATGGCCACGGAGGAGTAGCGGTCCTGAGTGGCCGTGGAGGTTGAGCAGTGAGGGAGGGCGAGGGCTGCAGCTCGCCCTCTGAGGCCTTCCACCGTCCGCGAGGCCCAGGAGAAGATGGGGCTTGAACCGAGCCAACCTTGTTGCTGGTGCTGCTGGGCCTCAGGCTGGGGCCGGGCTTGGAATGGTCTACACAGAAACTGGACCCCAACAGGAGGAACGTGTGCCTGGCCGAAGGGTATGTACTCCGACCTGGGGACCGTGCGTCTGTTAGACTGGTATGGCGCCTGAACCGTGCCTGCCAGATAGGCCTGGCGCAGTGTGTGTGCTGGGGACAGTCTAATACAGGAGTATGTCTGTCAGCTGGAGGAATGTGTGTCTGGCGAGGAAGATACCAAAGGAGAAAAGATTTACCTATGCCTCGTAATAATCATAATTGCAACATTTAATGTAACTGAAGAGTAAACCACACTGTTAGTCAACTCAGACAATTGATTTATGTCAATTATTTATCGAAACTCATAAATTATTCATACTTTGCGGCAAGGGAAAAATACATAGTCAACTTTACATTGAACACACGAAAAGAGATTTTTGCAAGGGAAAAAGCAAAACAAACAACATATGAACCATAATTGTGTGGATTATAGTGAACAAATCATTGACAAGTGCATATACATTGTACACAGTGAATAAATTATGTCAAAACAGTAAACAACAGCTTTTCAAAAGATTATAATGAGATCAAAAAAAGGGTTTGGGGGTACGTCCTATTCAATACTTGCCCCACTACCTGTAACACTATTCATTATGAATACTATTTATGTGAAATACAGGAAAAAAGAAAAGAGAAAACCCAACGTCAATTGGGACATGCCAAGACAAATTTTTGGGCAAAACAATGATGCTGAATGCCAACGCGTTTCGAATGCCAACGTATGAATCATTGGATTCTCATCAGGGCGTGGACTGTATCCATTGAAACTGTTGGGGAAAGAGGAACAAGGGATTTGATTTAAAAACTGAAAAATTTAACTTAAGGAAGCTTATCCCATACAAATGCACCATCTGATGCAACATACCTTGTGCGACCAAAGTACTGTGGCCGATTGGGTCTTTTTTATGTAAAAACAGTCATCATAGGCCGTGGTAGTCAACCTGCAATGTAGTGACATTGGCGTGGTAAGTAATTGTACACTGAAGTACAAGCAGGCACTAATGCGTGCATGCATTGTGAAAAAATATTACCTCTGTGTTAGGAGCAGCCGCTCCGAGGTCGAGGCTGGGAGGCACAGTTCTCAATTTAGTAATGTCCCTTTATTAGAATCTGCAAACACAAGGGGATTGTGTGTTAGCGAGGGTGAACGGTACGTCTTGTGCCCCAGTGAGTTAAATGAAAAAGAATCTCTTACTTGTGTCCAAAGGCAAAAAGGCTCTTCACCGTATTCTGTGGAAAAACCGAAAAAGCGGGGAACTGATAAATGCCCTATATTTGAATCTCACAGGCAAAGTGGAAAATGAATGTGCGCCAAGTGGCGTCTTACCGGGGAATCAGACCCTCGAAGCATCGGGTCACCCGTCTGTTTGGACGGAACAAATCTTTTGATCGGAAATCAATCCTGTGGGAAAAGCAGAGGAACCAAGCCGGTTAATGCCCGGTCATGCTGGAAAGGAGGCGCGTGTATGTGCGCTGAATTGTCAAAACGGGTCTTACCTGGGTTGTTGAGTAACAGCTTTGTATATTGGATTCTGGAAGGACACAACAGCTCGCCGCCGCGAGTGAAGTGGACTAAGTTGGATCTTTTGGTCACATGGTGCCGGGAGCCAACCGGCGCCGAGGGCCCTCTCGCTAAGGATTGTGGGACATGTAGTCCTGGGGACATGAAAAACGCCAATTATATTCTAGTGACTTCACTAAGGACGTTAAGTCCGTTATTAACAGTGTTAAATTTCATAATGAGGTAGGCCTCCTTGCGTAATAGTGCCGCCTCAATATCCTGTACATACTGTTTAGGATCCGCCCATGCAAGGACCGTCCATTTGAAATCAAGTTCCCCATGGTTGTGGCTCATGAAGTGTTCAACCATGGGTGCAGTGCACACTTTTTTCTTTATGCGCGATCGGTGTTGTGTGATACGTAAGTTGACAGGTTGACAGGTTTTGCCTATGTACACTTTGTCACAGGGACAAACCACGGCATAGATGACATTTTTTGTGCGGCAATTAGTGAACATATCATGTTTCCATGTGACCCCGTCATGGTCAAATGTATTACCTTCCAAGGTAGAGGAACACGAAATACAGTTGCCACACTTGTGATGCCCGCTTATTGGTTTTAGATTCCATTGTGAAAGCAAATCACTTTTGGGTTTCGGAATGTAGCTGTCTGCTCGAATCAGTTGTTGACCAATGCTTTTATTCTTGCGCATGGCAAAAATGGGCTTTTGTAGCGGACTTGGTAAATCTTCCAATAGATGCCAATTATTTAAAATGATACGTTTGAACCGATTCGTGTGTGATCCATAAGTTGTGACACACACCAACTCAGTCTGTTCATTTTTGTCTTTTTTCACCAGGAGGTTTTCCCTGGCAGTGCATCTAGCTCGTTTTTTTGAATGGTTAAGAAGTTTCTTTGGATAGCCCCTTTTGGCCATTTCTGCGCAAAAATTTGTGGCATGTTGATCAAAATCAGATATTTCAGTGCAATTTCTTCTTATTCGTAACAGTTGCCCAAAAGGGAGATTTTCTTTCAGGCACTGTGGGTGCGAGCTTTTAAAGTGAAGAATGGTGTTTCTGTCTGTAAGTTTTTTATGTAGGGTCGTGTTTAGGGTGTTTTCGCGGACACCTACTGTGATGTCCAAAAAAGTCATTTTGCTTGTACTGGATTCTATAGAGAAGCTGATGTCTCTGTGCCTGGAGTTAAGCCAATTGTAGAACTGGTCTAGTTCCGTCTGGCTCCCCTGCCACAGGAGCCAGACGTCATCAATGTATCTAAGCCATTGAGTTATATGGCCCAGAAATGGATTGTTCTCAAATATGAATCTTTGTTCATATTGTGCCATATAAAGTACCGCCATCTCAGGTGCGTATGGACAACCCATAGCGATGCCTTTTATTTGAATAAAAAACGCGTTCTCAAATTTGAAATAGTTGCTGCGTAATGTGATTTCAGCCAGTGAAAGGATGAAAGCGGTGGGGACCCGGTGCGGTCTTTCACGTTGTTCAAGGTATATTTCCAAGACCTGCAATGCTTCGTCCTGAGGGATTTGGGTGTATAGTGAGGTGACATCTAGGGTCACCATCAACTGAGTTGTTTGATCGAATGATTGTCCCTCTATCTTATTGATAAAATCTGTTGTATCCCTGAGATATGACTTGACCTGCGGTAGAAAGGGCTTGAGGAAAAAATCTATGTATTTTGAGACCGGTTCCAGTGCGGAATCGCACCCCGACACAATGGGTCGGCCAGGCGGTATTTTGTCATTTTTGTGAATTTTTGGTAAAAAATACAGGACAGGTGTCCTTGGTGCTTTTTTGTTTAAGAATTCAAATTCCTTGGGGCCTAGGAATCCCTCATCAAGTCCTGTCTTGGTTATGCTAGCAATTTTGCATTGTTGTAGCGGTTAGTAACCAACAGATATCCCAATAAGAGAAACCTTAAGCCACTAACCTTCAGGCACGGGCCGGCGGGGACCACAGCACGAAGAATAGTATCCCAGTTCCCCAAGAATGCCCACTCTCCCCGCACGAAACACATGCAAGGGACAGAAGGCACTCTAGAAAAAAGGGAGAGAACAACGAAGAAGGACGTTGTTGAGACGTTCCCCTCTTGGTCTGGTCACAAGGGAGGGATGTCTTCAAGTCACAACAAAACTGTTAAAACATAAATGAACAGACCATTAGTTCTCAGCCTATAGTTCATATACTACAAAGGATTAAGGAGAAAACCGTACTTACAAAAAGCTAACAAGGGAGATGCCCAAAAGGATTCTGGGTGATGTAGTAGCGGGGCGATAATCCTGAGCCTCAAGAGTTCCCGGATTACTATGCGCCCATAAAGGTTTACGGGGATGACTTCGATAGACCCTACTAGTTACTGTCACTGTAGGTAGTAGACGAGGTTCGTTTACAACTGACTGGTACTCCACTTCAGAACAAAGGGAGACAAAAAAGAAATAGTTTCTCTAGCACGGCCGTGCTTAGATAGTTCCTACCTCTACTGTTCGAGAAGGAAAAGATGCGGCGTCCTCCTAGCGGGAAGGCAAGCGTCCGCGCACCACTCGGTCCGGCGTCCTCCTAGCGGGAAGGCAAGCGTCCGCGCACCACACTGTCCGGCGTCCTCCTAGCGGGAAGGCAAGCGTCCACGCACCACACTGTCCGGCGTCCTCCTAGCGGGAAGGCAAGCGTCCGCGCACAGGCTCTCTCTCTCCGGAAACGATGGAAGGATTGATAAGCACGGAGCTACGCAGGAGGATTGCTTATATCTCTGGTCCCACAACCACTTCCGGTTTGCCAGCACCCAGGTCCTTCTGGGAGTTGTAGTGCCCCGGCGGTTTCCGCATATTGCGTACCTTTTTCGTCCTTTCGTGGACAACAGCGCTACAGAGCCCCCTCTCAAGGACTGCCGACTCGGCGGTCGACCCGGCTTCCCCGGATGCTCCTCGTGGAAGCGAACCACCAACTCGGGACAATGGAGATTTTGCTCAGGTTCCCATGTACGTTCCTCAACACCAAACCCTTTCCAATGCACTAGATACTGAACCCTACCCCGGAACAGCCTTGAGTCTAACAGTTCCTGCACCTCATATTCCTCCAACCCGTCCACTAGCACTGGAGTGGGTTGAACGGGTAGTCTCGTCTCTACGGGGCAGGGCTGGAGAAGGGACACGTGAAACACAGGGTGGATATGCCAGGTGCGAGGAATAGACAATCTCATGGCCACAGGGTTAATCACTTCCTCGATACTGTAAGGACCTATGTATTTGGGTTTTAGCTTGTTGACACCCCTGAGATGGAGATATCTCGTGGAAAGCCATACCTTGTCCCCCACCTCGTACACCGGCTCAGGACTGCGTTTCTTGTCAGCATGTCTTTTCTGCGTTGCTTGTGCAGCTGACAGATGATGAATGGCGTCGATTCTGACCGCATGCAGATGAGCATGGTGTTCTTGGATGCTCGGCAGCTGTGATGCTACAGGCCATTCAAAAGGAAGAATGTTCGGGTGATATCCCAAAAGACAAAAGAAAGGGGAGCAGCCCAGGGTGGAGTGATCGGTGTTATTATAGGTGAACTCTGCCATCCACAGGAGGGTGACCCAGTCAGTAGAGTTCTGTAGGGAAAAACATCGCAAATACTGCTCTATGGTCTGGTTGAGGCGTTCCGTTTTTCCGTCTGTTTGAGGGTGGTAACTCGTTGAGAGCCGGGCATCGATGGTTAGTGTTTTGCAAAGGGCTTTCCAGAAACGGGATGTAAACTGCGAACCCCTATCGGTAATGAAGACGGATGGGACGCCATGGGCTCTCACAAGATGTTGCAGGATCACGAGTGCCAGTTCTGCGGAGGTTGGTAGTCCCTCCAACGGTACAAAATGGCCCATTTTGGTCAGATGGTCAACGAGGACCAAGATCGTAGTCTTTCCTTGACACAAAGGCATTTCAACATTGAAGTCCATTGATACAGTGTGCCAAGGTTTGGGAGGAATGGGAATCGGGCGGAGCAACCCAGCGGGTCGGTTATGTATCGCCTTGCTTTGTGCACACACCGAACAATTCCGGACGTATTTCTTTACGTCGTTCCTGAGGTTGGGCCACCAGAAAGACCGTTCTATGGTGGCAATAGTTTTATAGACACCCCAATGTCCTCCTAGTACAGAGTCGTGAGCCCACGTAAGTACCTGCATCTGTAGGCCAGGGTCCAGGACATACAAGGCATGGTGATGATACAAAAGGTCGTTGTTTTGTGTGCGCCCTAGGGGTTCTTCTCGGAGCCAGGTTGGGATATCGACGTCCGTCAACGACACCCTAATGTCCTCGAGGAAATCGGTGGAGGTGAGCAAGGCAATGGTGCTTTCGGGAAAGGCACCCTCTGACAGGATAGAAGGTGGTTCACTGTGTTCCATGGTGTCTGAGTCTGTGATGTCCTGGTTCCTGGAAAGGGCATCGGCCTTCCCATTTTGTGGACCGGGACGATACTTGATCACGAAGTCGTAATCCGAGAAAAAGAGTGTCCATCGGAGTTGTCTTGGTGTGAGGGCTTTAGCCGTTTTCAAGAACAAAAGGTTCCTGTGATCCGTGTATATCTCAAAGGTATGCCGGGCCCCCCATAAGTAGTGTCTCCATTCTTCGCAGCCTCTTTTGATGGCGAGCAATTCTTTATCCGTGATGGAATAATTGATCTCGCTTGGGCTCAGTTTCTTAGAGTAATAGGCGACGGGATGTATTTGTCCAGTTGTCGGATGTCTTTGGGACAAGACCCCGCCCAGAGCGTATTGGGATGCATCGGTTTCCAATATGAAGGGCAGTTGGGCATCAGGATGGCGCAAAATGGGGGCTTGAGTGAATCGCTCCTTGAGGGTGCGAAAGGATAGATCTGCTTCTTCCCCCCACTCAAATGGCACATTTTTTCGCAGCAGACAGGAGATGGGATGGATAATCCTGGAGAAATCTTTTATAAATCTCCTGTAATAATTTGCAAAGCCCAAGAAACTCTGCACTGATTTAACGCTCCGTGGCGTAGCCCAGTTCTTGATGGCCTCTACCTTTCCAGTTTCCATCTGGAATCCGTTAGCGTTGATCACGTAGCCTAGAAAGGACACCTCGGAGACATGAAACAGACACTTTTCAAGTTTGGCGTACAATTCGTTTTGTTGCAGGCGTTCTAGCACTTCAGTGACGTGTTGTACGTGGTCTTGCATGGTCTTCGAATAGATGAGTATATCGTTTATGTATACCATGCATATGGTATCTAACAATCCCCTTAGCACTTCATCCATGAAATATTGGAAGGCGGCAGGGGCGTTGCATAGACCGAATGGCATTACCCTATACTCAAAGAGCCCAAACTTGGTGCGGAATGCGGTCTTCCACTCGTCGCCTTGTTTTACGCGCACAAGATGGTAGGCCCCACGAAGGTCCAGCTTGGTGAAATAGCGGGCTCCTTTGATTTGATCCATCAGCACGGATATCAACGGAAGGGGGTATCTGTTTTTGACTGTGATACTATTCAGTGCTCTGTAGTCGATACAGGGTCTCAACTCATTGCAGTCCTTTTTCGGGATAAAAAATAAAGGGGATGATGCAGGGGAAGTGGAATGGCGAATGAATCCGGAGGCCATGTTTTCATCAATGTACTTCCTCAAATACTGGTTCTCCTTCTCTGCTAGAGCATAAACCCTACTGCAGGGTATCGCTGCCCCGGGTAGAAGATCGATACAGCAGTCGTACTCACGATGCGGGGGTAATCTTGTTGCCTGCTTTTTGTCAAAGAGTTCATGAAATCCTTCATATTCTCTGGGTAACGAGCTGGCCTTTTTCGGGGCTTCCGCACAGGATACAGCCAAATGATGCGCCCACGGGATCTCTTCGTCTTCGGCTGTCTCCGGGAAACTTTTGCAACAATGTTCCTTGCAGTAAGCCGAGTTCATCGTCACCGTTCGTGCTGACCAGCTCACATCAGGATCGTGGAGTGTCAGCCAGGGCATGCCTAGGATGAGGCGGAACTGTGGCGCCGCTATCAAGTCAAATTGGATGAATTCATGGTGTTCTTCATGCTGCATGCGAAGAGGCACCGTATGTTTGGTTACTGGCCCAGAGGTCAAGGAAGAGCCGTCAACAGCTTTTACGTTTTCTGGCTCCTTCTTCCGCTCCCACGCAATCCCAAGGGAGGCAGCATACTCGAGGTCAATGTAGTTCCCTGTGGCCCCCGAATCCAGCAGGGCTTCCACGTGAGTGACATTGTTTCCTGCTATAAATAAGGTCACCGGCATGTTTATATGGGCCACAGCTGGCATCATCGTGTTGGCAAGGAGAGAGGAGATCGATGTCTGTCTCACGTCCAACCCAGCGACCTCAGTCTGGGCCGGACTTTTTAGTTTTCCGACGTCTCCTTGGTTCCCAATATAACGGGTTTTCTTGGCCCCTGGTTTCTCTCTGGTTGTTGGGCCCTCGCTCTACATTCACGTATGAAGTGCCCCCCTTTACCACAATAAAGACAAAGCTTCATCCTTCGTCTGCGATCCCGTTCTTCCGTTGTCAGAGGACCTCGGATCCCACCGATCTGCATCGGCTCAACCCCCTCTGGATTCTTAGGACCGCCCTCCGGCGACGGTTTTGGTTTGGGATACCACCCTAAGCGTGGAAGGGTATTCTCAGATGTGAGACCCTTGCTCATTGCACCATCAGGATTCAAGCAAACCGGGCCGAAGACGGCTGTAATGCCAGAAACCGGTCCCCGGGAGCTTGTTTCCTTCCCAGTGTAAGAATTGGCTTCTGTAGTTTGGTTTGTCCTGTTCCCATCATGCACTGGGACAGGAACAGACTAATTTGCATACAGCCAGGTTCTGAAACTGGGATGGTGCAGTGAGCTAAAAAACGGTGTTGGATCTAGCCCTGATCTTTTGACTGGGTGAGAGCTTTCTGCTTAATTCAGAGACTCTGTCCCTCACCACCCCTTTTTTGTAAATATTTTTGTCCACCCTAAACGTGGAAGGGTATTCTCAGATGTGAGACCCTTGCTCATTGCACCATCAGGATTCAAGCAAACCGGGCCGAAGACGGCTGTAATGCCAGAAACCGGTCCCCGGGAGCTTGTTTCCTTCCCAGTGTAAGAATTGGCTTCTGTAGTTTGGTTTGTCCTGTTCCCATCATGCACTGGGACAGGAACAGACTAATTTGCATACAGCCAGGTTCTGAAACTGGGATGGTGCAGTGAGCTAAAAAACGGTGTTGGATCTAGCCCTGATCTTTTGACTGGGTGAGAGCTTTCTGCTTAATTCAGAGACTCTGTCCCTCACCACCCCTTTTTTGTAAATATTTTTGTCCACCCTAAGCGTGGAAGGGTATTCTCAGATGTGAGACCCTTGCTCATTGCACCATCAGGATTCAAGCAAACCGGGCCGAAGACGGCTGTAATGCCAGAAACCGGTCCCCGGGAGCTTGTTTCCTTCCCAGTGTAAGAATTGGCTTCTGTAGTTTGGTTTGTCCTGTTCCCATCATGCACTGGGACAGGAACAGACTAATTTGCATACAGCCAGGTTCTGAAACTGGGATGGTGCAGTGAGCTAAAAAACGGTGTTGGATCTAGCCCTGATCTTTTGACTGGGTGAGAGCTTTCTGCTTAATTCAGAGACTCTGTCCCTCACCACCCCTTTTTTGTAAATATTTTTGTCCACCCTAAGCGTGGAAGGGTATTCTCAGATGTGAGACCCTTGCTCATTGCACCATCAGGATTCAAGCAAACCGGGCCGAAGACGGCTGTAATGCCAGAAACCGGTCCCCGGGAGCTTGTTTCCTTCCCAGTGTAAGAATTGGCTTCTGTAGTTTGGTTTGTCCTGTTCCCATCATGCACTGGGACAGGAACAGACTAATTTGCATACAGCCAGGTTCTGAAACTGGGATGGTGCAGTGAGCTAAAAAACGGTGTTGGATCTAGCCCTGATCTTTTGACTGGGTGAGAGCTTTCTGCTTAATTCAGAGACTCTGTCCCTCACCACCCCTTTTTTGTAAATATTTTTGTCCACCCTAAGCGTGGAAGGGTATTCTCAGATGTGAGACCCTTGCTCATTGCACCATCAGGATTCAAGCAAACCGGGCCGAAGACGGCTGTAATGCCAGAAACCGGTCCCCGGGAGCTTGTTTCCTTCCCAGTGTAAGAATTGGCTTCTGTAGTTTGGTTTGTCCTGTTCCCATCATGCACTGGGACAGGAACAGACTAATTTGCATACAGCCAGGTTCTGAAACTGGGATGGTGCAGTGAGCTAAAAAACGGTGTTGGATCTAGCCCTGATCTTTTGACTGGGTGAGAGCTTTCTGCTTAATTCAGAGACTCTGTCCCTCACCACCCCCTTTTTTGTAAATATTTTTGTCCACCCTAAGCGTGGAAGGGTATTCTCAGATGTGAGACCCTTGCTCATTGCACCATCAGGATTCAAGCAAACCGGGCCGAAGACGGCTGTAATGCCAGAAACCGGTCCCCGGGAGCTTGTTTCCTTCCCAGTGTAAGAATTGGCTTCTGTAGTTTGGTTTGTCCTGTTCCCATCATGCACTGGGACAGGAACAGACTAATTTGCATACAGCCAGGTTCTGAAACTGGGATGGTGCAGTGAGCTAAAAAACGGTGTTGGATCTAGCCCTGATCTTTTGACTGGGTGAGAGCTTTCTGCTTAATTCAGAGACTCTGTCCCTCACCACCCCTTTTTTGTAAATATTTTTGTCCACCCTAAGCGTGGAAGGGTATTCTCAGATGTGAGACCCTTGCTCATTGCACCATCAGGATTCAAGCAAACCGGGCCGAAGACGGCTGTAATGCCAGAAACCGGTCCCCGGGAGCTTGTTTCCTTCCCAGTGTAAGAATTGGCTTCTGTAGTTTGGTTTGTCCTGTTCCCATCATGCACTGGGACAGGAACAGACTAATTTGCATACAGCCAGGTTCTGAAACTGGGATGGTGCAGTGAGCTAAAAAACGGTGTTGGATCTAGCCCTGATCTTTTGACTGGGTGAGAGCTTTCTGCTTAATTCAGAGACTCTGTCCCTCACCACCCCTTTTTTGTAAATATTTTTGTCCACCCTAAGCGTGGAAGGGTATTCTCAGATGTGAGACCCTTGCTCATTGCACCATCAGGATTCAAGCAAACCGGGCCGAAGACGGCTGTAATGCCAGAAACCGGTCCCCGGGAGCTTGTTTCCTTCCCAGTGTAAGAATTGGCTTCTGTAGTTTGGTTTGTCCTGTTCCCATCATGCACTGGGACAGGAACAGACTAATTTGCATACAGCCAGGTTCTGAAACTGGGATGGTGCAGTGAGCTAAAAAAAGGTGTTGGATCTAGCCCTGATCTTTTGACTGGGTGAGAGCTTTCTGCTTAATTCAGAGACTCTGTCCCTCACCACCCCTTTTTTGTAAATATTTTTGTCCACCCTAAGCGTGGAAGGGTATTCTCAGATGTGAGACCCTTGCTCATTGCACCATCAGGATTCAAGCAAACCGGGCCGAAGACGGCTGTAATGCCAGAAACCGGTCCCCGGGAGCTTGTTTCCTTCCCAGTGTAAGAATTGGCTTCTGTAGTTTGGTTTGTCCTGTTCCCATCATGCACTGGGACAGGAACAGACTAATTTGCATACAGCCAGGTTCTGAAACTGGGATGGTGCAGTGAGCTAAAAAACGGTGTTGGATCTAGCCCTGATCTTTTGACTGGGTGAGAGCTTTCTGCTTAATTCAGAGACTCTGTCCCTCACCACCCCTTTTTTGTAAATATTTTTGTCCACCCTAAGCGTGGAAGGGTATTCTCAGATGTGAGACCCTTGCTCATTGCACCATCAGGATTCAAGCAAACCGGGCCGAAGACGGCTGTAATGCCAGAAACCGGTCCCCGGGAGCTTGTTTCCTTCCCAGTGTAAGAATTGGCTTCTGTAGTTTGGTTTGTCCTGTTCCCATCATGCACTGGGACAGGAACAGACTAATTTGCATACAGCCAGGTTCTGAAACTGGGATGGTGCAGTGAGCTAAAAAACGGTGTTGGATCTAGCCCTGATCTTTTGACTGGGTGAGAGCTTTCTGCTTAATTCAGAGACTCTGTCCCTCACCACCCCTTTTTTGTAAATATTTTTGTCCACCCTAAGCGTGGAAGGGTATTCTCAGATGTGAGACCCTTGCTCATTGCACCATCAGGATTCAAGCAAACCGGGCCGAAGACGGCTGTAATGCCAGAAACCGGTCCCCGGGAGCTTGTTTCCTTCCCAGTGTAAGAATTGGCTTCTGTAGTTTGGTTTGTCCTGTTCCCATCATGCACTGGGACAGGAACAGACTAATTTGCATACAGCCAGGTTCTGAAACTGGGATGGTGCAGTGAGCTAAAAAACGGTGTTGGATCTAGCCCTGATCTTTTGACTGGGTGAGAGCTTTCTGCTTAATTCAGAGACTCTGTCCCTCACCACCCCTTTTTTGTAAATATTTTTGTCCACCCTAAGCGTGGAAGGGTATTCTCAGATGTGAGACCCTTGCTCATTGCACCATCAGGATTCAAGCAAACCGGGCCGAAGACGGCTGTAATGCCAGAAACCGGTCCCCGGGAGCTTGTTTCCTTCCCAGTGTAAGAATTGGCTTCTGTAGTTTGGTTTGTCCTGTTCCCATCATGCACTGGGACAGGAACAGACTAATTTGCATACAGCCAGGTTCTGAAACTGGGATGGTGCAGTGAGCTAAAAAACGGTGTTGGATCTAGCCCTGATCTTTTGACTGGGTGAGAGCTTTCTGCTTAATTCAGAGACTCTGTCCCTCACCACCCCTTTTTTGTAAATATTTTTGTCCACCCTAAGCGTGGAAGGGTATTCTCAGATGTGAGACCCTTGCTCATTGCACCATCAGGATTCAAGCAAACCGGGCCGAAGACGGCTGTAATGCCAGAAACCGGTCCCCGGGAGCTTGTTTCCTTCCCAGTGTAAGAATTGGCTTCTGTAGTTTGGTTTGTCCTGTTCCCATCATGCACTGGGACAGGAACAGACTAATTTGCATACAGCCAGGTTCTGAAACTGGGATGGTGCAGTGAGCTAAAAAACGGTGTTGGATCTAGCCCTGATCTTTTGACTGGGTGAGAGCTTTCTGCTTAATTCAGAGACTCTGTCCCTCACCACCCCTTTTTTGTAAATATTTTTGTCCACCCTAAGCGTGGAAGGGTATTCTCAGATGTGAGACCCTTGCTCATTGCACCATCAGGATTCAAGCAAACCGGGCCGAAGACGGCTGTAATGCCAGAAACCGGTCCCCGGGAGCTTGTTTCCTTCCCAGTGTAAGAATTGGCTTCTGTAGTTTGGTTTGTCCTGTTCCCATCATGCACTGGGACAGGAACAGACTAATTTGCATACAGCCAGGTTCTGAAACTGGGATGGTGCAGTGAGCTAAAAAACGGTGTTGGATCTAGCCCTGATCTTTTGACTGGGTGAGAGCTTTCTGCTTAATTCAGAGACTCTGTCCCTCACCACCCCTTTTTTGTAAATATTTTTGTCCACCCTAAGCGTGGAAGGGTATTCTCAGATGTGAGACCCTTGCTCATTGCACCATCAGGATTCAAGCAAACCGGGCCGAAGACGGCTGTAATGCCAGAAACCGGTCCCCGGGAGCTTGTTTCCTTCCCAGTGTAAGAATTGGCTTCTGTAGTTTGGTTTGTCCTGTTCCCATCATGCACTGGGACAGGAACAGACTAATTTGCATACAGCCAGGTTCTGAAACTGGGATGGTGCAGTGAGCTAAAAAACGGTGTTGGATCTAGCCCTGATCTTTTGACTGGGTGAGAGCTTTCTGCTTAATTCAGAGACTCTGTCCCTCACCACCCCTTTTTTGTAAATATTTTTGTCCACCCTAAGCGTGGAAGGGTATTCTCAGATGTGAGACCCTTGCTCATTGCACCATCAGGATTCAAGCAAACCGGGCCGAAGACGGCTGTAATGCCAGAAACCGGTCCCCGGGAGCTTGTTTCCTTCCCAGTGTAAGAATTGGCTTCTGTAGTTTGGTTTGTCCTGTTCCCATCATGCACTGGGACAGGAACAGACTAATTTGCATACAGCCAGGTTCTGAAACTGGGATGGTGCAGTGAGCTAAAAAACGGTGTTGGATCTAGCCCTGATCTTTTGACTGGGTGAGAGCTTTCTGCTTAATTCAGAGACTCTGTCCCTCACCACCCCTTTTTTGTAAATATTTTTGTCCACCCTAAGCGTGGAAGGGTATTCTCAGATGTGAGACCCTTGCTCATTGCACCATCAGGATTCAAGCAAACCGGGCCGAAGACGGCTGTAATGCCAGAAACCGGTCCCCGGGAGCTTGTTTCCTTCCCAGTGTAAGAATTGGCTTCTGTAGTTTGGTTTGTCCTGTTCCCATCATGCACTGGGACAGGAACAGACTAATTTGCATACAGCCAGGTTCTGAAACTGGGATGGTGCAGTGAGCTAAAAAACGGTGTTGGATCTAGCCCTGATCTTTTGACTGGGTGAGAGCTTTCTGCTTAATTCAGAGACTCTGTCCCTCACCACCCCTTTTTTGTAAATATTTTTGTCCACCCTAAGCGTGGAAGGGTATTCTCAGATGTGAGACCCTTGCTCATTGCACCATCAGGATTCAAGCAAACCGGGCCGAAGACGGCTGTAATGCCAGAAACCGGTCCCCGGGAGCTTGTTTCCTTCCCAGTGTAAGAATTGGCTTCTGTAGTTTGGTTTGTCCTGTTTCCATCATGCACTGGGACAGGAACAGACTAATTTGCATACAGCCAGGTTCTGAAACTGGGATGGTGCAGTGAGCTAAAAAACGGTGTTGGATCTAGCCCTGATCTTTTGACTGGGTGAGAGCTTTCTGCTTAATTCAGAGACTCTGTCCCTCACCACCCCTTTTTTGTAAATATTTTTGTCCACCCTAAGCGTGGAAGGGTATTCTCAGATGTGAGACCCTTGCTCATTGCACCATCAGGATTCAAGCAAACCGGGCCGAAGACGGCTGTAATGCCAGAAACCGGTCCCCGGGAGCTTGTTTCCTTCCCAGTGTAAGAATTGGCTTCTGTAGTTTGGTTTGTCCTGTTCCCATCATGCACTGGGACAGGAACAGACTAATTTGCATACAGCCAGGTTCTGAAACTGGGATGGTGCAGTGAGCTAAAAAACGGTGTTGGATCTAGCCCTGATCTTTTGACTGGGTGAGAGCTTTCTGCTTAATTCAGAGACTCTGTCCCTCACCACCCCTTTTTTGTAAATAAATAAGGTCACCGGCATGTTTATATGGGCCACAGCTGGCATCATCGTGTTGGCAAGGAGAGAGGAGATCGATGTCTGTCTCACGTCCAACCCAGCGACCTCAGTCTGGGCCGGACTTTTTAGTTTTCCGACGTCTCCTTGGTTCCCAATATAACGGGTTTTCTTGGCCCCTGGTTTCTCTCTGGTTGTTGGGCCCTCGCTCTACATTCACGTATGAAGTGCCCCCCTTTACCACAATAAAGACAAAGCTTCATCCTTCGTCTGCGATCCCGTTCTTCCGTTGTCAGAGGACCTCGGATCCCACCGATCTGCATCGGCTCAACCCCCTCTGGATTCTTAGGACCGTCCTCCGGCGACGGTTTTGGTTTGGGATACCATCCTTTCATGTCGCTCCTATTCCGGTCTCCCCGCCTTTCCAGAAGGCGATGGTCGAGTTGTACTGTAAGATCTATCAAATCTTCACAGTTGGCAGGCATTTTAACTACTTGAGATAGGACGTCTTTTAACTCACTTCGAAGTCCTTGATAGAACAACGAGGTGCGTTTCTCCTGTGGCCAGTCAGTTTCAACCACCAGTCTGTTGAAAGCGGTGATATAGGTCAATAGGTCCTGCGACCCCTGGCGTAATGTGATAAGTTCCTTGTCCAAGGACAACATATGAGTCTTGCGGTCAAACAACCTCCGGAGAGCCGAACAGAAATCAGGGAAATGATGTAACACCGGATCATTCTTCTCCATTAACGGTATTGTCCAACTAGCCGCGTTCCCACTCATATAGGACATCATAAATGACGTTTTGGAAGCGTCGTCCTGAAACACCGCAGGCTTGCACAAAAAGTGGAGCCGGCATTGATTTAAGAATGTCTCAAATTTCTTTGGATCCCCATGAAAGCGTTCAGGTGGGGCAAGAGGAATGCCCTGTTCTGTATGACATGCACCGTGGGTGTGTGGTCGGTGGAGGACTGAGGTATGGCATTGGGGACAAAGAACCCACCCCCTGATGCTCCCTGGGGAGGGGGTTGCGTCACTGGATGTCCAGGGGGAGGCAGAGTCGCTTCTCTTATGTAGGATCCTGATCCCTGCCCTTTACGTACCATGCCCGCTACCTCTCTCCTCATGGTATTCATTTCTTTCTTCATCTCTTGGTTTTCTGCACGCGATGCGTGTACCTCGTGTTGAAGCGCAGTAAGGCTTTCTACCAGCGAGGCTAACATAACATTTGGCTCCATGGTCCAGGCTCGGCTTGTCTACTTGGGCTTATCAATCTGTAGCGGTTAGTAACCAACAGATATCCCAATAAGAGAAACCTTAAGCCACTAACCTTCAGGCACGGGCCGGCGGGGACCACAGCACGAAGAATAGTATCCCAGTTCCCCAAGAATGCCCACTCTCCCCGCACGAAACACATGCAAGGGACAGAAGGCACTCTAGAAAAAAGGGAGAGAACAACGAAGAAGGACGTTGTTGAGACGTTCCCCTCTTGGTCTGGTCACAAGGGAGGGATGTCTTCAAGTCACAACAAAACTGTTAAAACATAAATGAACAGACCATTAGTTCTCAGCCTATAGTTCATATACTACAAAGGATTAAGGAGAAAACCGTACTTACAAAAAGCTAACAAGGGAGATGCCCAAAAGGATTCTGGGTGATGTAGTAGCGGGGCGATAATCCTGAGCCTCAAGAGTTCCCGGATTACTATGCGCCCATAAAGGTTTACGGGGATGACTTCGATAGACCCTACTAGTTACTGTCACTGTAGGTAGTAGACGAGGTTCGTTTACAACTGACTGGTACTCCACTTCAGAACAAAGGGAGACAAAAAAGAAATAGTTTCTCTAGCACGGCCGTGCTTAGATAGTTCCTACCTCTACTGTTCGAGAAGGAAAAGATGCGGCGTCCTCCTAGCGGGAAGGCAAGCGTCCGCGCACCACTCGGTCCGGCGTCCTCCTAGCGGGAAGGCAAGCGTCCGCGCACCACACTGTCCGGCGTCCTCCTAGCGGGAAGGCAAGCGTCCGCGCACCACACTGTCCGGCGTCCTCCTAGCGGGAAGGCAAGCGTCCGCGCACAGGCTCTCTCTCTCCGGAAACGATGGAAGGATTGATAAGCACGGAGCTACGCAGGAGGATTGCTTATATCTCTGGTCCCACAACCACTTCCGGTTTGCCAGCACCCAGGTCCTTCTGGGAGTTGTAGTGCCCCGGCGGTTTCCGCATATTGCGTACCTTTTTCGTCCTTTCGTGGACAACAGCGCTACAATTGTATGGCGTGCACAGGATCCTCCTTAAGTGGTCTGTACCAATCTGAATTGTTAACATGCGCCGTTCCTTCCTCCAAGTACATGGTGCGGGGCCATATCACGACTGCCCCACCCTTGTCTGCTTGCTTTATTAGAATAGACGTGTCGGATTTGAGGTTTTGAATAGCAGATGTTAACCCTTTAGACATGTTTTTGTTTACAAAATGTTTTTGTTTCTCAAGTTTTGAGAGGGAGGAAAGGACGGCTTGTTCAAAGGCCATGACCTGTTTCGGAATGTTTTGGGTTGGAGTAAACCTGGATTTAACTCTAAGCCCTGTGGTTTCTGAATTAGACATCACTTCGGTATCCGCGAAAAACACCTTCAACCTAATCTTGCGGCAAAAGTCTAATGCCTCTAATTTCAGTTGGGTGAAGTCCGTTCTTTTGTTGGGGACAAACTTGAGGCCCAGGGATAGGAGTGTGATTTCATCCTGGGTACGTTGCTTATCTGAAAGATTAACTATGGCTGATTTCTCTAGCTCTTGTAAGTTTTGTTGCGTGTGCGCATCTCCCATGGCTGTTTGAAGCGGACCCGTGACTGTCCGCCTCTGCCTAAAAAAGGAGTTGATGCAGCAGCCCCTCGTCTTTTAGGATTGTCTTGTCGAGACTCAGATGACGAGTCAGATGATGTTGTATCTGAGAAAGTGAGGAACCTGTTCCTAGATCTGCCTTGGAATGATGTTAGAGCCCCTCTTGATTCACCTGACGTGTAAAAATCCTCTTTCAAGAATGGATAAACTTGCTCCAATTTGAAGGATTTCGAGTCCCTTTCAAATTGGGCTACTTTAGCGTTAAGCGTGTTGTCCTTAAAGAGTTGTATTTCTTTTTCAATCTTGTCTAAAAGATTCTTAGCTTCAGTTACCGTTTGATTGTCAGATATGGTCTTGATTAACTCCTCAATTTCTTTTTCTTCTTGGCTACAGATACATTGGGCTGTCTGTATAGTATGGACCATGAGGTCCCGACTACATTTGGTGTTAATCTGACTGAATCCCTTTTTGTAATCTGCGTCCTCGGTGAAAATCACCGGGATGTTCTTCACCTGGAGTCCCCAAGGGATAGTCCCAGCTTTCAGGTGTTTAAGTAAAAAGTGTCCATGTAGTTCGGTTCGGATGTGTTTTTTTTGGAGACGGGTCAATTTATCTGCCTCATTTTGTTGTTTGGCTGAGGTACTCAATGTTATGTTGGAGAAAGGAGATGATTCAATGAGACTCGCAATGTGGCTCTCCGTAAAGGACAGCGTGTCTTTCTCTGCCATGCTATGCAGGAGACGTGTCCCCTGCAATGGAATGAATCAGTTGTTGATAAGGATGACAAGCAATGTCAATCCCTACCCACTCGGGTACACACCCGCACTAATAATGAAGAACAAGGAGGGGTTTGGCCCAGTAGGGAAGAGGGTAGGTAGGGCCCATTAATACCAAAGGAGAAAAGATTTACCTATGCCTCTATAAACATACTTGCAACATTTAATGTAACTGAAGAGTAAACCACACTGTTAGTCAACTCAGACAATTGATTTATGTCAATTATTTATCGAAACTCATAAATTATTCATACTTTGCGGCAAGAGAAAAATACATAGTCAACTTTACATTGAACACACAAAAAGAGATTTTTGCAAGGGAAAAAGCAAAACAAACAACATATGAACCATAATTGTGTGGATTATAGTGAACAAATCATTGACAAGTGCATATACATTGTACACAGTGAATAAATTATGTCAAAACAGTAAACAACAGCTTTTCAAAAGATTATAATGAGATCAAAAAAAGGGTTTGGGGGTACGTCTTATTCAATACTTGCCCCACTACCTGTAACACTATTCATTATGAATACTATTTATGTGAAATACAGGAAAAAAGAAAAGAGAAAACCCAACGTCAATTGGGACATGCCAAGACAAATTTTTGGGCAAAACAATGATGCTGAATGCCAACGCGTTTCGAATGCCAACGTATCAATCATTGGATTCTCATCAGGGCGTGGACTGTATCCATTGAAACTGTTGGGGAAAGAGGAACAAGGGATTTGATTTAAAAACTGAAAAATTTAACTTAAGGAAGCTTATCCGATATGAATGCACCATCTGATGCAACATACCTTGTGCGACCAAAGTACTGTGGTCGATTGGGTCTTTTTTATGTAAAAACAGTCATCATAGGCCGTGGTAGTCAACCTGCAATGTAGTGACATTGGCGTGGTAAGTAATTGTACACTGAAGTACAAGCAGGCACTAATGCGTGCATGCATTGTGAAAAAATATTACCTCTGTGTTAGGAGCAGCCGCTCCGAGGTCGAGGCTGGGAGGCACAGTTCTCAATTTAGTAATGTCCCTTTATTAGAATCTGCAAACACAAGGGGATTGTGTGTTAGCGAGGGTGAACGGTACGTCTTGTGCCCCAGTGAGTTAAATGAAAAAGAATCTCTTACTTGTGTCCAAAGGCAAAAAGGCTCTTCACCGTATTCTGTGGAAAAACGGAAAAAGCGGGGAACTGATAAATGCCCTATATTTGAATCTCACAGGCAAAGTGGAAAATGAATGTGCGCCAAGTGGCGTCTTACCGGGGAATCAGACCCTCGAAGCATCGGGTCACCCGTCTGTTTGGACGGAACAAATCTTTTGATCGGAAATCAATCCTGTGGGAAAAGCAGAGGAACCAAGCCGGTTAATGCCCGGTCATGCTGGAAAGGAGGCGCGTGTATGTGCGCTGAATTGTCAAAACGGGTCTTACCTGGGTTGTTGAGTAACAGCTTTGTCTATTGGATTCTGGAAGGACACAACAGCTCGCCGCCGCGAGTGAAGTGGACTAAGTTGGATCTTTTGGTCACATGGTGCCGGGAGCCAACCGGCGCCGAGGGCCCTCTCGCTAAGGATTGTGGGACATGTAGTCCTGGGGACATGAAAAACGCCAATTATATTCTAGTGACTTCACTAAGGACGTTAAGTCCGTTATTAACAGTGTTAAATTTCATAATGAAGTAGGCCTCCTTGCGTAATAGTGCCGCCTCAATATCCTGTACATACTGTTTAGGATCCGCCCATGCAAGGACCGTCCATTTGAAATCAAGTTCCCCATGGTTGTGGCTCATGAAGTGTTCAACCATGGGTGCAGTGCACACTTTTTTCTTTATGCGCGATCGGTGTTGTGTGATACGTAAGTTGACAGGTTGACAGGTTTTGCCTATGTACACTTTGTCACAGGGACAAACCACGGCATAGATGACATTTTTTGTGCGGCAATTAGTGAACATATCATGTTTCCATGTGACCCCGTCATGGTCAAATGTATTACCTTCCAAGGTAGAGGAACACGAAATACAGTTGCCACACTTGTGATGCCCGCTTATTGGTTTTAGATTCCATTGTGAAAGCAAATCACTTTTGGGTTTCGGAATGTAGCTGTCTGCTCGAATCAGTTGTTGACCAATGCTTTTATTCTTGCGCATGGCAAAAATGGGCTTTTGTAGCGGACTTGGTAAATCTTCCAATAGATGCCAATTATTTAAAATGATACGTTTGAACCGATTTGTGTGTGATCCATAAGTTGTGACACACACCAACTCAGTCTGTTCATTTTTGTCTTTTTTCACCAGGAGGTTTTCCCTGGCAGTGCATCTAGCTCGTTTTTTTGAATGGTTAAGAAGTTTCTTTGGATAGCCCCTTTTGGCCATTTCTGCGCAAAAATTTGTGGCATGTTGATCAAAATCAGATATTTCAGTGCAATTTCTTCTTATTCGTAACAGTTGCCCAAAAGGGAGATTTTCTTTCAGGCACTGTGGGTGCGAGCTTTTAAAGTGAAGAATGGTGTTTCTGTCTGTAAGTTTTTTATGTAGGGTCGTGTTTAGGGTGTTTTCGCGGACACCTACTGTGATGTCCAAAAAATTCATTTTGCTTGTACTGGATTCTATAGAGAAGCTGATGTCTCTGTGCCTGGAGTTAAGCCAATTGTAGAACTGGTCTAGTTCCGTCTGGCTCCCCTGCCACAGGAGCCAGACGTCATCAATGTATCTAAGCCATTGAGTTATATGGCCCAGAAATGGATTGTTCTCAGTTCTACAATTGGCTTAACTCCAGGCACAGAGACATCAGCTTCTCTATAGAATCCAGTACAAGCAAAATGACTTTTTTGGACATCACAGTAGGTGTCCGCGAAAACACCCTAAACACGACCCTACATAAAAAACTTACAGACAGAAACACCATTCTTCACTTTAAAAGCTCGCACCCACAGTGCCTGAAAGAAAATCTCCCTTTTGGGCAACTGTTACGAATAAGAAGAAATTGCACTGAAATATCTGATTTTGATCAACATGCCACAAATTTTTGCGCAGAAATGGCCAAAAGGGGCTATCCAAAGAAACTTCTTAACCATTCAAAAAAACGAGCTAGATGCACTGCCAGGGAAAACCTCCTGGTGAAAAAAGACAAAAATGAACAGACTGAGTTGGTGTGTGTCACAACTTATGGATCACACACGAATCGGTTCAAACGTATCATTTTAAATAATTGGCATCTATTGGAAGATTTACCAAGTCCGCTACAAAAGCCCATTTTTGCCATGCGCAAGAATAAAAGCATTGGTCAACAACTGATTCGAGCAGACAGCTACATTCCGAAACCCAAAAGTGATTTGCTTTCACAATGGAATCTAAAACCAATAAGCGGGCATCACAAGTGTGGCAACTGTATTTCGTGTTCCTCTACCTTGGAAGGTAATACATTTGACCATGACGGGGTCACATGGAAACATGATATGTTCACTAATTGCCGCACAAAAAATGTCATCTATGCCGTGGTTTGTCCCTGTGACAAAGTGTACATAGGCAAAACCTATCAACCTGTCAACTTACGTATCACACAACACCGATCACGCATAAAGAAAAAAGTGTGCACTGCACCCATGGTTGAACACTTCATGAGCCACAACCATGGGGAACTTGATTTCAAATGGACGGTCCTTGCATGGGCGGATCCTAAACAGTATGTACAGGATATTGAGGCGGCACTATTACGCAAGGAGGCCTACCTCATTATGAAATTTAACACTGTTAATAACGGACTTAACGTCCTTAGTGAAGTCACTAGAATATAATTGGCGTTTTTCATGTCCCCAGGACTACATGTCCCACAATCCTTAGCGAGAGGGCCCTCGGCGCCGGTTGGCTCCCGGCACCATGTGACCAAAAGATCCAACTTAGTCCACTTCACTCGCGGCGGCGAGCTGTTGTGTCCTTCCAGAATCCAATATACAAAGCTGTTACTCAACAACCCAGGTAAGACCCGTTTTGACAATTCAGCGCACATACACGCGCCTCCTTTCCAGCATGACCGGGCATTAACCGGCTTGGTTCCTCTGCTTTTCCCACAGGATTGATTTCCGATCAAAAGATTTGTTCCGTCCAAACAGACGGGTGACCCGATGCTTCGAGGGTCTGATTCCCCGGTAAGACGCCACTTGGCGCACATTCATTTTCCACTTTGCCTGTGAGATTCAAATATAGGGCATTTATCAGTTCCCCGCTTTTTCCGTTTTTCCACAGAATACGGTGAAGAGCCTTTTTGCCTTTGGACACAAGTAAGAGATTCTTATTCATTTAACTCACTGGGGCACAAGACGTACCGTTCACCCTCGCTAACACACAATCCCCTTGTGTTTGCAGATTCTAATAAAGGGACATTACTAAATTGAGAACTGTGCCTCCCAGCCTCGACCTCGGAGCGGCTGCTCCTAACACAGAGGTTATATTTTTTCACAATGCATGCACGCATTAGTGCCTGCTTGTACTTCAGTGTACAATTACTTACCACGCCAATGTCACTACATTGCAGGTTGACTACCACGGCCTATGATGACTGTTTTTACATAAAAAAGACCCAATCGACCACAGTACTTTGGTCGCACAAGGTATGTTGCATCAGATGGTGCATTCATATGGGATAAGCTTCCTTAAGTTAAATTTTTCAGTTTTTAAATCAAATCCCTTGTTCCTCTTTCCCCAACAGTTTCAATGGATACAGTCCACGCCCTGATGAGAATCCAATGATTCATACGTTGGCATTCGAAACGCGTTGGCATTCAGCATCATTGTTTTGCCCAAAAATTTGTCTTGGCATGTCCCAATTGACGTTGGGTTTTCTCTTTTCTTTTTTCCTGTATTTCACATAAATAGTATTCATAATGAATAGTGTTACAGGTAGTGGGGCAAGTATTGAATAAGACGTACCCCCAAACCCTTTTTTGATCTCATTATAATCTTTTGAAAAGCTGTTGTTTACTGTTTTGACATAATTTATTCACTGTGTACAATGTATATGCACTTGTCAATGATTTGTTCACTATAATCCACACAATTATGGTTCATATGTTGTTTGTTTTGCTTTTTCCCTTGCAAAAATCTCTTTTTGTGTGTTCAATGTAAAGTTGACTATGTATTTTTCTCTTGCCGCAAAGTATGAATAATTTATGAGTTTCGATAAATAATTGACATAAATCAATTGTCTGAGTTGACTAACAGTGTGGTTTACTCTTCAGTTACATTAAATGTTGCAATTATGTTTATAGAGGCATAGGTAAATCTTTTCTCCTTTGGTATTAATGGGCCCTACCTACCCTCTTCCCTACTGGGCCAAACCCCTCCTTGTTCTTCATTATTAGTGCGGGTGTCTACCCGAGTGGGTAGGGATTGACATTGCTTGTCATCCTTACCAACAACTGATTCATTCCATTGCAGGGGACACGTCTCCTGCATAGCATGGCAGAGAAAGACACGCTGTCCTTTACGGAGAGCCACATTGCGAGTCTCATTGAATCATCTCCTTTCTCCAACATAACATTGAGTACCTCAGCCAAACAACAAAATGAGGCAGATAAATTGACCCGTCTCCAAAAAAAACACATCCGAACCGAACTACATGGCCACTTTTTACTTAAACACCTGAAAGCTGGGACTATCCCTTGGGTACTCCCGGTGAAGAACATCCCGTTGATTTTCACTGAGGACGCAGATTACAAAAAGGGATTCAGTCAGATTAACACCAAATGTAGTCGGGACCTCATGGTCCATACTATACAGACAGCCCAACGTATCTGTAGCCAAGAAGAAAAAGAAATTGAGGAGTTAATCAAGACCATATCTGACAATCAAACGGTAACTGAAGCTAAGAATCTTTTAGACAAGATTGAAAAAGAAATACAACTCTTTAAGGACAACACGCTTAACGCTAAAGTAGCCCAATTTGAAAGGGACTCGAAATCCTTCAAATTTGAGCTAGTTTATCCATTCTTGAAAGAGGATTTTTACACGTCAGGTGAATCAAGAGGGGCTCTAACATCATTCCAAGGCAGATCTAGGAACAGGTTCCTCACTTTCTCAGATACAACATCGTCTGACTCGTCATCTGAGTCTCGACAAGACAATCCTAAAAGACGAGGGGCTGCTGCATCAACTCCTTTTTTAGGCAGAGGCGGACAGTCACGGGTCCGCTTCAAACAGCCATGGGAGATGCGCACACGCAACAAAACTTACAAGAGCTAGAGAAATCAGCCATAGTTAATCTTTCAGATAAGCAACTTACCCAGGATGAAATCACACTCCTATCCCTGGGCCTCAAGTTTGTCCCCAACAAAAGAACGGACTTCACCCAACTGAAATTAGAGGCATTAGACTTTTGCCGCAAGATTAGGTTGAAGGTGTTTTTCGCGGATACCGAAGTGATGTCTAATTCAGAAACCACAGGGCTTAGAGTTAAATCCAGGTTTACTCCAACCCAAAACATTCCGAAACAGGTCATGGCCTTTGAACAAGCCGTCCTTTCCTCCCTCTCAAAACTTGAGAAACAAAAACATTTTGTAAACAAAAACATGTCTAAAGGGTTAACATCTGCTTTTCAAAACCTCAAATCCGACACGTCTATTCTAATAAAGCAAGCAGACAAGGGTGGGGCAGTCGTGATATGGCCCCGCACCATGTACTTGGAGGAAGGAACGGCGCATGTTAACAATTCAGATTGGTACAGACCACTTAAGGAGGATCCTGTGCACGCCATACAATGCAAAATCGCTAGCATAACCAAGACAGGACTTGATGAGGGATTCCTAGGCCCCAAGGAATTTGAATTCTTAAACAAATAAGCACCAAGGACACCTGTCCTGTATTTTTTACCAAAAATTCACAAAAATGACAAAATACCGCCTGGCCGACCCATTGTGTCGGGGTGCGATTCCGCACTGGAACCGGTCTCAAAATACATAGATTTTTTCCTCAAGCCCTTTCTACCGCAGGTCAAGTCATATCTCAGGGATACAACAGATTTTATCAATAAGATAGAGGGACAATCATTCGATCAAACAACTCAGTTGATGGTGACCCTAGATGTCACCTCACTATACACCCAAATCCCTCAGGACGAAGCATTGCAGGTCTTGGAAATATACCTTGAACAACGTGAAAGACCGCACCGGGTCCCCACCGCTTTCATCCTTTCACTGGCTGAAATCACATTACGCAGCAACTATTTCAAATTTGAGAACGCGTTTTTTATTCAAATAAAAGGCATCGCTATGGGTTGTCCATACGCACCTTAGATGGCGGTACTTTATATGGCACAATATGAACAAAGATTCATATTTGAGAACAATCCATTTCTGGGCCATATAACTCAATGGCTTAGATACATTGATGACGTCTGGCTCCTGTGGCAGGGGAGCCAGACGGAACTAGACCAGTTCTACAATTGGCTTAACTCCAGGCACAGAGACATCAGCTTCTCTATAGAATCCAGTACAAGCAAAATGACTTTTTTGGACATCACAGTAGGTGTCCGCGAAAACACCCTAAACACGACCCTACATAAAAAACTTACAGACAGAAACACCATTCTTCACTTTAAAAGCTCGCACCCACAGTGCCTGAAAGAAAATCTCCCTTTTGGGCAACTGTTACGAATAAGAAGAAATTGCACTGAAATATCTGATTTTGATCAACATGCCACAAATTTTTGCGCAGAAATGGCCGAAAGGGGCTATCCAAAGAAACTTCTTAACCATTCAAAAAAACGAGCTAGATGCACTGCCAGGGAAAACCTCCTGGTGAAAAAAGACAAAAATGAACAGACTGAGTTGGTGTGTGTCACAACTTATGGATCACACACGAATCGGTTCAAACGTATCATTTTAAATAATTGGCATCTATTGGAAGATTTACCAAGTCCGCTACAAAAGCCCATTTTTGCCATGCGCAAGAATAAAAGCATTGGTCAACAACTGATTCGAGCAGACAGCTACATTCCGAAACCCAAAAGTGATTTGCTTTCACAATGGAATCTAAAACCAATAAGCGGGCATCACAAGTGTGGCAACTGTATTTCGTGTTCCTCTACCTTGGAAGGTAATACATTTGACCATGACGGGGTCACATGGAAACATGATATGTTCACTAGTTGCAGCACAAAAAATGTCATCTATGCCGTGGTTTGTCCCTGTGACAAAGTGTACATAGGCAAAACCTGTCAACCTGTCAACTTACGTATCACACAACACCGATCGCGCATAAAGAAAAAAGTGTGCACTGCACCCATGGTTGAACACTTCATGAGCCACAACCATGGGGAACTTGATTTCAAATGGACGGTCCTTGCATGGGCGGATCCTAAACAGTATGTACAGGATATTGAGGCGGCACTATTACGCAAGGAGGCCTACCTCATTATGAAATTTAACACTGTTAATAACGGACTTAACGTCCTTAGTGAAGTCACTAGAATATAATTGGCGTTTTTCATGTCCCCAGGACTACATGTCCCACAATCCTTAGCGAGAGGGCCCTCGGTGCCGGTTGGCTCCCGGCACCATGTGACCAAAAGATCCAACTTAGTCCACTTCACTCGCGGCGGCGAGCTGTTGTGTCCTTCCAGAATCCAATATACAAAGCTGTTACTCAACAACCCAGGTAAGACCCGTTTTGACAATTCAGCGCACATACACGCGCCTCCTTTCCAGCATGACCGGGCATTAACCGGCTTGGTTCCTCTGCTTTTCCCACAGGATTGATTTCCGATTAAAAGATTTGTTCCGTCCAAACAGACGGGTGACCCGATGCTTCGAGGGTCTGATTCCCCGGTAAGACGCCACTTGGCGCACATTCATTTTCCACTTTGCCTGTGAGATTCAAATATAGGGCATTTATCAGTTCCCCGCTTTTTCCGTTTTTCCACAGAATACGGTGAAGAGCCTTTTTGCCTTTGGACACAAGTAAGAGATTCTTTTTCATTTAACTCACTGGGGCACAAGACGTACCGTTCACCCTCGCTAACACACAATCCCCTTGTGTTTGCAGATTCTAATAAAGGGACATTACTAAATTGAGAACTGTGCCTCCCAGCCTCGACCTCGGAGCGGCTGCTCCTAACACAGAGGTAATATTTTTTCACAATGCATGCACGCATTAGTGCCTGCTTGTACTTCAGTGTACAATTACTTACCACGCCAATGTCACTACATTGCAGGTTGACTACCACGGCCTATGATGACTGTTTTTACATAAAAAAGACCCAAATCGACCACAGTACTTTGGTCGCACAAGGTATGTTGCATCAGATGGTGCATTCATATGGGATAAGCTTCCTTAAGTTAAATTTTTCAGTTTTTAAATCAAATCCCTTGTTCCTCTTTCCCCAACAGTTTCAATGGATACAGTCCACGCCCTGATGAGAATCCAATGATTCATACGTTGGCATTCGAAACGCGTTGGCATTCAGCATCATTGTTTTGCCCAAAAATTTGTCTTGGCATGTCCCAATTGACGTTGGGTTTTCTCTTTTCTTTTTTCCTGTATTTCACATAAATAGTATTCATAATGAATAGTGTTACAGGTAGTGGGGCAAGTATTGAATAAGACGTACCCCCAAACCCTTTTTTTGATCTCATTATAATCTTTTGAAAAGCTGTTGTTTACTGTTTTGACATAATTTATTCACTGTGTACAATGTATATGCACTTGTCAATGATTTGTTCACTATAATCCACACAATTATGGTTCATATGTTGTTTGTTTTGCTTTTTCCCTTGCAAAAATCTCTTTTTGTGTGTTCAATGTAAAGTTGACTATGTATTTTTCTCTTGCCGCAAAGTATGAATAATTTATGAGTTTCGATAAATAATTGACATAAATCAATTGTCTGAGTTGACTAACAGTGTGGTTTACTCTTCAGTTACATTAAATGTTGCAATTATGTTTATAGAGGCATAGGTAAATCTTTTCTCCTTTGGTATTAATGGGCCCTACCTACCCTCTTCCCTACTGGGCCAAACCCCTCCTTGTTCTTCATTATTGGCGCATTGGCGCATGCAGCCTGGGCCTTACCTGGGCTGCCTGGTGAACTGCAGTGCAGACTCGACTCCTGACTAGCTGTCACGGGTCGGGACTCAAGTGAGAGTAGACTCATCTCTGCAGTTGTCCGTGTCCGTCTAGCTCCAGGCGCTGGCAGTTGATGACACAGTAACGGCAGGCTTCCTTCTTCCAGTACGTTCCGAGGACCACCACCACAGAATGCAGGCACACGCCGACGCAGGAAGCAGTATGAGGTTGAGTCTGCACAGACTCGAATCCTCGGCTTCCGGTGTCTGCCAGTCCCCGATGCCCTTGGTGAGAAACACCGCCACTGCCAATCAGGGATGAGAGCCGGAGGCCGCCAAATCCCTGCCAGGGGCCGTCAAGCAAATATTGTATCCATCCTCGTGGCGGCCCCTGGGGTTTGGCGGCCCTGTGCAGGTGTACAGCTTGCACATGCCTAAGGCCGGCCCTGTTCCCAGTAAAATAATTTCCGACAGGGGCCCTCAATTCGTTTCAAAATTCTGGAGTCAGTTATGCAAACATTTAGGAATTGAAATAGCATTATCCTCCGCTTCTCACCCACAGACTGACGGCCAGACAGAAAAAGTTAATCAATACCTTGAACAAAGTCTACGGTGCCTAACTTCCGTTATATCGGCTCATTGGGATGAGGTCCTACCATTAGCAGAGTTTTCATACAACAATAGCTATCATGCAGCTTTAGGCTGTTCCCCTTTCTTTTTTTACAACTGGCTTACATCCACGATCTATTCCTGCCATCCTTCCAGATTTATGCCTGCTGTGACCGAAAGATTAACAGAATTGCGAGAATTATCAGTTGAAACACAAAACACCAGCACCGCCCTATAAAGTAGGGGATCTCGTCTGGTTATCAACCAGAAATATCCAGATTGAAGGCCCCAAGAAACTAAAACCTAGGTTCATTGGCCGCTTTCCCATAAATAACATTTTGAATCCAGTTTCAATGAGATTAACTTTGCCCTCGGAATATACCATCCACCCAGTTTTTCATGTATCTTTGCTCAAACCACATGATCCGTCCACACGAAAAGACAACCCTCCTCCACCTGTTGTAGTTGGAGACAATATTGCATATGAAGTAAATTGCATTATAGATGCAAAACGTATACATGGTTGATTACATTATTTAATTGACTGGAATGGTTATGATGCGTCAGAAAGATCCTGGGAACCAGACACACATGTACATACTCCAAGATTGGTCAGATCTTTCCATGCCTTGCATCCGGAAAAACGCTGTCACATACGAAGAACTTTGGGGGGGCAGGAGGCATTTCCTGCATGTGTAAAAGATATTGGCATGTACACGTGAATTACTTGGGAAAGATCTAAAGCCCAAATCACCTTCACATGCACACGTGAGAAAACCTGAGACCCAAAGCTATTTAAACCCCAGCCACTTGCTTCCCGATGTTTCGCTTCCCGATGTTTCGATGTTTCGCTTCGTGCCTAAAGACTCACCTGACTCCAGACCTGGGTGGCAAATCATCCGAAGCTTTTCAGCGCT